>NC_090961.1:11445994-11755458 GCF_040807025.1 Struthio camelus | reverse complement strand
TGGCTACTTAATTTCAACTGGACAAGCGAGCAATCTGTCCCTGTGCAGACAGAGGACTGTCAGGAGGAAGAAGTTAATTTTTAACGTGGAACAGAGTAAATAGCAGCTGGGACATCATTTCTGTGAGTGGTGGTCCAGGACTACAGTGTTCCAGAGGGGCTCTATATCCCTTACGACATGCAGAGGAAGACATGTGATCACAGGGAATTACTGGATGAGGAGTTTGCAAAACTATGAAGTGTAAATATTATTGATAATAAAATGGTCTTCCAACAATTCTGAAGGAGAATTTGAAATCTTTCGGAGCTGATGGTAAACTTGGTGAGGAAGAAGTTTCCTGAAGCCTGGCATGTCCCAAAGGCATCACGAGAGGGCAGCAGAGACAGAATTTGAGCAGGCTCCGCAGCGGCCGTGACCTGCAGTATTTCAGATATCCAAATATTAAACCGCAATGGCGCATAAACAAGAAATCCTGTAGATGCTGTCAGTACCTTGCAGAAAGCTGACTTGGTGGGAAAACAGAGCCTATCAAAATAAACTCGCATGTCAGGGCATAACCCAGCAAAAGAATAGAGAGACCCCCCCCCCCCCCTTAAATGTAACCAACCCATTACTGAGTCTCACGGGTGGGATGTTTCATTGTTCCATATGGTGCGGGATCGTGAGCTGAGGTATGCAGTGATGCAGATGGAACAGAGACTACCTTTAACCTAAACTTCCATCTACAGCCTAAACCAATGCAGCTGCTGAAAATCCATTGCAGACCTGATGACTTGAATGAGCTAGATACAAAAAGAAACATTACACTCCGTCTATTGCATAGAGTCCAGCATTTCAGGACATGGTCAGCCCCACCTCCTATCCGTTACATTCCCATTTGCTGCAACACTTGCTTTTGGCATGATGTAACATGGACAGGACCAGCTCAGACCACTGGCACATGGGAAGGAGAGTGCTAGGTGCACATATCCCTGCGACCCTGGCATGGTGGTGCATGTCCTGCTGTGCAGCTGCCCCTTACCCAGCCCTCTCATAGCTATTCCTAGGCCTGTGCACTGCTAGGGCAGTTTAGAGGTAGGTAGCTCCAGCCAAGCTATCCGGGGACGAGGCAGCCCGAGAGGACGGCTTCGGGAGCTCTGAGGTGCCTCAGAGTGGTATCGTTGTCTGCGCTACGCTGCAGCCTGCAGAGCGGAGTATCCAGGCAGGCTCTGTAGCTGGGACGAGCCAGGACTCAGTCCTGTACTTGCATGCCCAGCCCCAAGCATGGGTTGTGGCTCCTGGTAGTAATTGCCTTTTCTGTGGGTGGGGGGAGCCCCTTGCACCCCAGCTCTATTGCGCCAGAGGCCTCCGCCCCCACCTGAAGTCTCCTCACTCCTTCCCCTCCCAGAGCTCCCAGTTCCCCTCTCTTCCTGCTCCAGAACCTTCCTGACCCACACTACAGTCCCAACCCCTTCATACCACCCCTGCCTCCACTTCCTCCAACCTCGTTCCTTATCCAAGTCTCTTTGCACTGTTCTCACCTCCCTCTTCCTGCTGCCCTGCAGGCCCCCAATCCTGCTGCTGGGAACAGGCTCCTTTGCTCCAGCACACGTCTCTGCTGGCAAAATCTCTTGGCCTCCAAAGCAAACTGCGCCTGGATGTGTAATGGGAGCAGTCCCTGCAACATTCCCGCTCCCGAGTCTCGCTGGGGAATGGCTGCGGAGAGGGATGATTGCGCTACACCAAACACACGCCAGGGACCATTCTGGCAGTTTATCATTACAGATGATCCCACTCCTGTACCCAGCAGTGTTCCCAGGAGCTGCTTCATTCAGTAGTATAGATTTATCCTAAGGGACCAGGCATACTCACGTTTCTCTGCCTCTCCCAAGCTGTTTGAGCTGCAGTACTCTAAAGATGCTGCTAAAGGGGTACCTCTTGCCATATTTACCTGATGTTATAATATCAATACCCTTTTGATCCCAGGTTCCCAGGCCACTACAGTTTGGATGCAGAGCTGCTCAATATTTTTTCAGGGGGAGATCTGTTATAACTGCACTAGCATAGATCCGCTCTTTGTCACTGTAACAGAGAGCTCTGTGGCAGCTTTTTGACCCTCCACTCAACATATAGTCTGCACCGCTTCTTTTCACTGCGATCCGAGGGCACTGAAGTTGCTCCTTGCGGAGGCATGCCAGGGGAATGATAAACACAGCTGCTTTCATTAGACACATTATTCACCCTCTGGCTCAGTCTAATCCCTTCTGTCGGACTGATGATGTCTCAGGAGCACAGTGGAAGGAATGGGAGATAATGGAGAAAATAGTAACATGCTTTTTCATAGTTCAGTTGCTCTGCCCCACTTAGATATTTATGAGCTATACAACTTCATTTCTTTGAGAAGGATATTGTAGAACAACAGAGGGCTGTAGGTAGGATGAGCACAACCAGGTGCCTGATAAAGGGAAGCCTGAAAAGGATACTGTAGATAAGACTTTAGGCAGAAGATGAAAGAGAAGGGAAATGATAAGAAATCTATAAAACTATGAACAATCACCTAGTGAAAATTTGCCAGGATCTGTACCACTCCTTGCCTCACAGCATCAGAGCAAAAGGCCACTCAACAAAACTAACCAGAAGCTGTGAAATTCAAAACTGATTAAAGGAAGTGTTCATTCACACGACAAATAATGAGTGAAAGTTCTTTACCGGAGACAGAATATTTGATTTTAAGGACCACAGGATCCTTATAAAATACCCTAGCACTTCCACCACTTCTGCTTCCTGAACCAAGGGAATGTTCTTCAGTTCGCCATTTTCTGCTCTTAAACATTATCTTCAAAAAGTTGGTCAGTACTTTACATCACAAGACTATGTAGCTCAGTTTGGCTAGTCTCTAGCCTAATGTTTTAGCTATGTTTTCATCTGCTCTATTGAAAATCTCTTCTGAGAACACACTTTCCCTGGTGACAAGTGCTTTCCTTTCTTTGTGTACCACAAGAAGTTATGAAAATTTCTCCCATGCTCTGCTCAGGAGAGTTTTTCTGCTTGTCTAGCTTTCTCCTTTTTCTTAGCTATGTGGCTGGACAACCCCAGGGAAAGCGCCAGTCTGCATCGACCTCTGCACAAAAGCTAGCTGAAATGACAGGAAGTTTGCTAAAAAACAGGCACGTGGTGTAGATACCATTGCAACCGAGCCTCTTCTCCATCCGCAGAGCCAGCAGGAAGCCTTTAACCACCAGGACATTTTGGTGGTGGCCCAACAGACGCCAAGTGCCAGATCAGCCACAGACCACGCTGGCCTTGGCCCAGCTGGGAAACAGGGATGTTGGCAGGAGCTGGGAGCTCTGCTGCGAGCCCTGGTGGTGACCGGGGAGCCGTCGGGGACACGGCGGTGACTTGGGGAGCTCTGGGGGATGTGGTGGTGACCTGGGCAGTGACACGAGACCGTGGGGTACACAGTGGTGGCACGGGAACACAGCAGGGCCTTGAGTACGTGTGGGTGACACAGCAACGTGGCTGGGCCCTGAGGAACATGGGGTGGCCCAGGAAAACCCCGGGGCCCTGAGGTACCTCAGGGTGGCAGAGGAACATGGCTGGGCCCTGAGCTACACGAGGTGACACAGGAACATGCCACGACCCAGGAAAATGGCTGGGGCTCAGAGGCACCAGAGGTGACACAGGAACACAGAAGGGGGCACGGTACATGGGACGACCCAGGAACAGGGCAAGGCCTTGGGGTACCGAGGGTGACCTGGGGACATGGCAAGGCCCCAAGGTGCATAGGGTGACCCAGAAACACAGCAGGGCCCTGAGGCCCGCGGGATGACACAGGAACATGACGAGGCCCTGAGGTACCTGACATGACCCAGGAAAACGGCTGGGGCCCAGAGGCACCAGAGGTGACACAGGAACACGGAAGGGCCCTGAGGAACAAGTCACGACCTGGGAACAGGGCCGGACCCTGCGGTACCCAGGGTGACTTGGGGACACGGTAAGGCCCCAAGGCGCCCAGGGTGACCCAGGAACACGGCAGGGCCCCGAGGCCCTAGGGGTGGCACAGCAACACGGAAGGGCCATGAGGAACGGCAACAGGGCTGGGCCCCAGGGCGCACGGGGAGCCCCAGGAAGGCCGCCGCGCCCCGAGGCGCACGGGGAGCCCCGGGAAGGCCGCCAGGCCCCGAGGTGGACAGGGAGCCCCGGGAAGGTCGCTGCACCCCGGGGCGCACGGGGAGCCCCGGGAAGGCCGCCGGGCCCCAAGGTGGACGGGGAGCCCCGGGAAGGCCGCTGCACCCCAGGGTGCACGGGGAGCCCCGGGAAGGCCGCTGGGCCCCGGGGCACACGGGGAGCCCCGGGAAGGCCGCCGCGCCCCGAGGTGGACGGGGAGCCCCGGGAAGGTCGCTGCACCCCAGGGTGCACGGGGAGCCCCGGGAAGGCCGCCAGGCCCCGAGGTGGACGGGGAGCCCCAGGAAGGCCGCCGGGCCCGGGGGCGCATGGGGAGCCCTGGGAAGGCTGCCAGGCCCCGAGGTGGACGGGGAGCCCCGGGAAGGCTGCTGCACCCCGGGGTGCATGGGGAGCCCTGGGAAGGCTGCCAGGCCCCGAAGTGGACGGGGAGCCCCGGGAAGGTCGCTGCACCCCGAGGTGGATGGGGAGCCCCGGGAAGGTCGCTGCACCCCGGGGCGCACGGGGAGCCCCGGGAAGGCCGCCGGGCCCCAAGGTGGACGGGGAGCCCCGGGAAGGTCGCTGCACCCCGGGGCACACGGGGAGCCCCGGGAAAGCCGCCGCGCCCCGAGGTGGACGGGGAGCCCTGGGAAGGCCGCTGCACCCCGGGGCGCACGGGGAGCCCCGGGAAAGCCGCCGCGCCCCGAGGTGGACGGGGAGCCCCGGGAAGGCCGCCGGGCCCCGGGGCGGACGCAGCACCGCGGCGGGGCCGGGCCAGAGGGGGCGCCGCTCCCGCCCTGCGCGCCGCGGCGGCGGCGGGCAGCGTTGCCACGGCGACGCCGCCCCGCCCCGCCCCGCCGCGCGGCCCGCCGAGCTGTCGCTTTAAGAGCGGCGAGGCCGCCGCCGCCGCCCCCGCTCTCGCCCGTCCGGCGGCCGGGAGGGGGCCGTGATGCAGCGCGCCCGCCCGCCGCCGCCCGGGCTCCCGCTCTCGCTGCCAGGTAAGCGCGGCGGCGCCGCCGGGGTGGGAGGCGCCGCGGGCGGGGGAGGGCTCAGCCGTGCCCGGCGGGCTGCCCGGGGGCGCCGGCGGGGCCGGGCCGCGCTGCCGCGGCCTGGCGGGGGCGGCGCGCCGCGCCGTGCGGCGGGAGCCGTGTTTCAAGGCAGTTCGGCGCCCCCGTCTCCCGCTTTAGTTAACGGCGGTAAGTCCTCGCGGCAGCGCTGTTCTTTGTTGCGCCTTCGCGTAACAGCCCGGCCGCCGGGGCCCTCGGGCCGGGCCGAGCTGCGGCCGCCGGCGCTCTGGGGCGGGCTCGGCCGGGGGCTGCGGCGGGGCCGGGCCGGGGCCGGGCGGCAGCGCGCCGCTCACCTGCGCTGGGGGCGCCCGGCTGCCCAGGGCGAGGGTTTTCCCTCGAGAGCTGGACGCCGCCGCTGGCAGGAGCGTTTCATTTGTTGTTTCCTTTCTGAAAGGCGGCTTTCCGTTCCCCCCCCCCCCTCCCCCGAAGGCAGGCCGCTAGAGGAAAACTTTGCCCTTAGTCTTTTAAATTGGCTTGTTTTTGTTTAAAACTCAGTATTTCAGTTTCTAGTTTCGTTGGTGTTTTCCCCTTTCTTCCTTTTTGGCACTAACAGCACAGATGCCAGCGAGTTCTCTGGTTGGTTTCCTGCTTCTTTCGCTGGCCTGGCTCCTAAGTGCTCCTTAACTGGGGAGGTGGGATAGTGGGAAAAGATTAAAATATGTGAATCTGCAACTCTTTCATGTTAACTTTCCGAGTGGGCTCTTTTTCTAAACCAAAGAAAAAGGGAAAGAAAGGAAAGACTGATCAAGTTGAACTAGGTATTTTGCACTGTCGTTGGGGGCAGAAAGGGGAAAAATGTTATGAAATGGCAACACTGAGACTTCTGTTCTGGTGTTTCAAACTCAAAAGAATAAAACACTAAGATAATCAAGCTTGAAATGCTTCTGTTTGAAATGTCAAGCTGTTCTTTTTCCCTTCAACCAACTCCACTGAAAAAAAGCTATTTAAAAAAAAAAGTAGAAGCTGTTCTCCAGTCATGGAGCCAGAACTGCTGGAGCGTGTGGGCAGAGAGGCCTTTCTGCTCTTCCATCGGACATTCCGGCCTTCTCTCTGTGGACAGTAAAATTAGAAAGGCTTTTATGTCCATTTTGTCTGATTGTCTGGACAACAAGGGCTGTCAAAATGAAGAGGAGCGCTTTGCGGATTAGCCGCAATGCTGCTTGGAGCTTGTTGCTCAGCTTGGAGGGTTCTGGCCTGTGTGGCGGATAAAACATAATTGAGAGAAGCGATTCCATTTTTGGAAGATCTGAATGTATTACCTAGGTGTTTGTTTGCCCCCGGGAAAGATGTTTGGGTATGTGAGACTTTCTTTTGCTGCTAGCAAGTGACCTCTGGCCTTCTGATGATCCTAGGCTGCAGTTTGTAAATCAGCTTATCTTGAGAAACTTCCAGGAGCCTTCCATATGAAACTTGTAGGCTTTATTCCCTTTTCCTCCTCTGCGAGAGTTGCCCAGGTGACCTGCCTCTTGACCCCTTGCATTTCTCAGCAGCTCTCATCTTTCTCATTCAATTCCCTGTCCCAGAAGACTATTTTTGTAAGGAAGGCAACTGATGTTTTGTCACATCTCTCCTGAATTTGGCTTTTGTATGCAGCACAGCCCTGGTCATCCAGAAGCTGTGAGCACAGGTCTGTGGTGAGGGAAGGAGAGCCAAGAACAACTAGAACCGTATGTAACTGAAAATGGTCAACTTTGTAGCAAAGGAGGAAGTTCAAAGTAGGTGGCTGTCTACTGAGGTTTAAGATACTTCCTTGGATGACGCTGAATGGAGACTTGGATCCTCCAGTCCAGAACAATCGCTGAAGAGCGGCAAAAAGTGACTTGAGACTCTACATACCATGGATCCATTTCAGTTGGAGTCCAAAGTGAAGTGGAAAGAGGACTGGATGTTTTTTTTCCAGAAAAGCTCCTTTTTCCTGTAGCTGATGTGATCACTGCTTACTCTTCTCCTGCTGAAGATGCTCTAGAGTAGCTTCACGTTGGTCGAAACATCCAAAACCCGTTGTCTCAGAGTACTTGGCTTGTTCCTTGTCCCTTGCCCTTCCCTTCAGGTGGCACTTTCCTGGGAAGTTTGCCTGCAGTGGGGTCCCTGAGGGCTGGGCATGCAGCTCCGAAATGCTCCTTGTGACAGGGCAGGCCCGGTGGGCTGCTCCAGGCAGCTCTGAGACCACGCGGGGCACAAGGAAGGTCGAGGCATCTGGGAGAGGCTGATGCAACTTAAAGCGAATGCCCAGCTCCATGGCGAACAGCCTGGGCAGGAAGGCTGCTTCCATCTGACACCTTGGTTGAATCAACTCCAGGCAGGTTCCCTCCTGGAGTCTTGGGTGAAATTTGTTGTCTCATTCCCTTAATCCCTAAATGCCTGCCATCCCCTCAGGCCATTTGTATCGGCTTATGTTTGCCAAACGTTGCTTGAACTGCTTTTTAGCTGCAGCTGTTTGTGCAGGTTCCCAGTTACTGCACAGTTGTTCTTACTGTGTTTATTTTAAGTGGTTATAAACTGATTTTTTTAAAAAGGAGTTGGAACTTGAGCCGGAAAATCTCCTTTTTCTTCTTCCTCTTCACGATTTGGTTGAGAAACTGCTCTGTAGGAGGTAGCAGCTGAGCCCTTCAATATCGTGCCCCCTGTTCTCTTCTCCCCCCCCCCCCCACTTTGAATTTACTGAGATGTGTTTTCCCAGGCTTTCGGGGCAGTTGTCCTGTACCTGGGCGGTATACTTTGCTTTTAGTAGCTAACATATGTGTGGGGGAGTTTCTGCTCTTAATCTTGTAAAATTAGGAATTTGGCTAAGGAGTAAAGAGTTTAGAGGAGACTTCCCCCCCTCCCCATAACACTTTGTTTAGCCTGAATGTTTGTAGTCAAACAGAGCAGCAGGTTTTTTTTATGGTGTAGAGAGCTAAAAGCTACTTCAAGGCAGTATTTCTCAATCTTTCTTTCAAGCTTATGTGAAGTTCAGTGTAGCGTTTTGGAGCTAGAAGGTGCCATTGTTGACCAGAATAGTTACACCATGACTGTCTAGCATAATTCGGGGCGAAGTCCCTCCTAATGATTCTTATAGTGATTCCAAGAGCTAGTGGTTAAGGTGTACGTTATCTTTTCAGGAAGTAGTAAGTAGCCTCAGTGAAGAGACAAATCGAGGGAGAACCCCGTGCGGCTAGAGCGATCCTCTCTCCTCATGGTAATAAATGTGTTGTCTTTCTATCTGATTTGCTTCCTCCTGTTTGTTTCATAACAGTTACTTTTGCAAGTTGAACTGAAAATGAGTACTGGAAGCCATGAATAATAATTTCACATGAAATAATCTGTGGCTGGGAAGAGGCAGGGATTCAGTTCTGCTAATCTCTTTTGTTAGAGACAGTCTAGGTTTTCTGTTTGGTTGCCTTCCCCCCTCGTGTGCTGCATTGAACATTGAACAGTCATTTGTATGCAAGAATTCTAAGGAAAATCTTTCAAAGTACTTGAATGACCAACAGCATCTGGGGAAGGGCTGCCCCGTTGATGCTGTTGAAGGCAGCTATGCAGGCGTTCATTGAAGAAAGCGAAGAAAAGCCAGGATCATGGTCCTTTATTCCCTGCTTCGCTTTAGGGTGTAAGAACGGCTGTCCTTGTTCTCCTAAAACTTTAGGAGATGCAAGTCTGAGGTTGCAGGCACAATCACAGAATGGTTGAGGTTGGAAGGGACATCTGGAGATCCTCTAGGAGGAATGCTGCTTGTTCTACTCACCATAGTGCTCCTTCTAAGAAGAAGGTGCAGCCATCTCTGCAGTGAGGAAGCAATAGTGTAATCTGGGAATCGATCACTGTTTCTCTTCCTACGCTCTTTGGTCTGCTCCTGCTTCCCCAAGGCTGTCACCACGAAGCAAAGCCTGGTGACTAGTGTGGATTTAGCACATGGAAGAGCATAGCGCTTCTGTATGTTCCTGGAGCCTCACCAGAAACTAGGTAAAATTCCTTCACGTCATTTTAAACAATCTCAGGGTAAAGATGGCTTTCCAGAGACCCTATTGTTCCCTCACTTCTCTTCACAACTCCTGCTGTGCTGACTATTCCTCCCTTAGGGACTGTGTCTAGGGTCCAAGTGGTAATTGTGGGGAAATACTGATATGTATGTCAAGAATCCAGAAATGAAGGAAATAGTCTGTCTTGCACATTAGTTTACCACTGTTCCCTGTTTGACAGATTCCTTTTCCGGATGATACTTAATTTGGAGCCCTGAGGTTGTTCTTACACTCTTCTAGTGGCTTCTTAAAATGAAAGAGTTTGCATAAAAATGTGAGCACTTTCAGATTGCGGAGAATCAAAATGCGATGCTCCAGTTAGGTGTTGGCAAACTGTCCTGCTGTCTGGAATTGTGTGGGAGGAGAAGTGGTTTCTTGCTTGTGTGACCCCTTTGGGGAGAAGAGCAGCTGGGGTTTAACAAACTGGTTAAAATTGTATAGGCCCTCAAATTCTCCAGAGACATCTCTGCTTTCCTAGAAGCTTCCTTTAACAAGCTGATTTCTCAGGCTGATTGCTTGCAGATGAGATCATGCAGTGTGTTTTGCGGGGAGAGAATCTGAACTCAGATTGGTGAGCCAGAAAGATTTAACACACAAGTCACATGTCCAGTGTCCTCATGGCACATACAAAACACTAGAGACTGCGAAAGCATCTGTCTTTGGGGCAGCTTTGTACTCCAGAAAGAGCTTTATGAATACGGAGGGTACCAAGGGATGCTCTTAAGTGCATGGCCCTGTTACTTGGACAGCAACAGAGGATAGCGAGGAAGTGTTTCATCTTTCCTTAGCTCTGTTTCTGTCTTTAGCATGTGTGGTGCTGGGATAAGCCCAAGCTAGAGAAGACTCTCATCTGCTTCAATTCCACATTTTTCTGTTGGCTTCAGCAAAGGAATTCGTGTAAAACTGATAATATTTTTTGCTGTTAATGCATGAGAACTTACTTAGACTGAATGTTCATGTTCTGCTACAGAGAATTGCACAAAACCCAGCTCTTTCGAAAGGGTTTTTGTCTTTCCTTTTTCTCAGTGGCACCTGGGTTTGAGGTGTCCTTAATAGGCCTCTTCCAAAATGATGACAGCTGTCACTTAAGAAAACTGAGAAATAAGCAAACTTTTAGACAGATGCTTGGTGCTCCCAGCGTAAAGGAACAAGCTGAAAAGCTTTCTTGCCAATAACTTCACCTCAGAGAATGGGTTCTGATGTAAAATGGAACAGCACCTTTCTGATCCCAGGGCCTCTTCATGCCTAAAGTGACTTCCTCCAAATCGAGAGAGAGTACTAGTTATGCAAAAATAGTTTTGTGGAAAAAAAATACAATAGATTTCCACTAATGATGGTAAGGGAAATAGAGGGGAGCCACTTGTTTCCAGTTTCTAGTTTAACATCTTTGAGTGTGTAGTACAACAGAAGTCAAAACATCTACTGAATATCTCATATTTCTATGTCTTTGCATTGTTTTATTCTCTATATAAAATAGTTGTGAATGTAAGTTGCTTCAGTTCCATTTCCTTACTCGGTGGTTAATAATCCCAGGATCCTCTTTTTAATGAAAAGGACTGGTAAAACACTTGCTGCTCTGACTGATTTCAGTGAGGTTGTATATTTTTCTTAGCAGCTCAACCATTTCATTCTTCAAGCTGCTCTCTGCTCTTGGATGGGATCCCGTTTGGGCCTGCTCACAGCTAGCCACCTGGAGGCCGGCTGATGATCGCCTACGGCTGCTGGCCAGGAAGAGCATTGCATACGCATGGGAGGTGGTGAGCTGTACCCTGAAGAGTGCTGCCTAAACCTTATTTTGTCTGTGAAGCTTCAAGTATGGAGCTTTTAAAACCTCAGCCCACTCAGAACTAATGCTTGCAGAATGCATGAGCAAGAGATTAAGCTGGGTGGAGTTGTTCCAAAATTTGGATATGTAGGCCTGTCCGCTCCTAGTGCAGCAGCTCTCTGGGTGTTTGCTTGGAAGGGCTCCCGGGGTGGATGATGCTCTCCTGACCTGGTTTGACTCTCCCTTCGCGATGTTCGAGTACTGTGCCCAGATCTGTCTGCAGGGCACAGCTCCAAATGTCTGATGAACCTGAAGCAAGTGCCGCAGTGCAGCTCCAGTCGAGTGATCATAGGAGATGATTGGTGTGTATGTGCTGTGGGAGATGGAGGAGAGAGCAAGAGGACAAGAGGAGGGAGGGACAGACAAAGTAAACAGTTGTTTCTTCCTGAGGACTGTTGTGCATCTCGAGTCTGCCAGCTGCAATTTGGAAGCCAGAAGAATAGGGTGGGGTATTTTCTTCCAACCAGATGAATTTATGCAGTGAAAATGAGAAGTTAGTTCAGTTTCTGTGGGAATAGCATTTAAGGTGTAAAAGGGACCCCCACCCCTCAGGAATGGGGATCTGCTGAAGAGTGAGCAAATACCAACACAGAGCCTGTAGAGCACACTATTTTCAGCTTTTATTTTTCCTTGAAGGATGAGAATCTGGGCATATTTTTGTTGAATGTATTATTTGGAAGTGGTCTCGGTCATTTGGGTGGCCTCTTTATTGAGAGTTGCACTAGCCAAGTTTCAAAATTTGTTGTCAGCCTGTATGACTGCCGTGTTATTTCACTTGTCCTCCTTTATTTCTGCCTGTCAAAGAGTACAAAAAAGACATGAAAGCTGCAGCAGAAATAGCTGGAGTACTATATTCTCTAATATGAAAATGTCAATCTATAATAAGTGCTTTTTGCTAAGCTCAGGGCTGTTTCCACTGTCCCTGAAAAGCTGTCACATCTTCATACTGGGTAATGTGATCTTCCAGGAATGTTTATCTTTCGTTTCTGCATTTATAGTGGGGCTGAGCTGTGGGTGCTTGCGCGAACATGTGCAGCGTGAGCCTCCAATGCCATGTTATTGTTTGGGATGAGAAGTAGGCCCTGTGCAGTGTGATTCAGCTGCTGAAGAGAACAAATCGCTCCACTAGTGGAGCGAGCCATGCGGTGAGCTCCCTCGCCGTTTCCCTGGACATAGGTCCCAATGCTGTAAATTCATCCCGTGGACTTTGTTTTTCAGTGCATGTGTTCTGTGTTTGTCTGGACTGTGATAGGTATTATTCAAATAACATTACTCTCCAAAGCGTCCTCCTCCTTTATGTCAATTTGACACCATCTGTCTACATACTTAGCTAGCAACAGACTTGTACTTTCTTTCATGTTTTGGGGCAACCTGGACAAGGCTTCATCCAGAGAAAATGACCTTTGACCCGTGTCACATGCAGGTATTTTGGGTCAATCCTTGGTAGCCCAGTGGGTAGACAGCTGGGAGGAGCTGTGCTAACAGCAGTTTATTCTGCACACTTAGCTGGCCAGCTGCCCTCTCTAGCCCCAATGCCTGTGGCTGCTTCCTGATCACCCTCTGTGCAGGTCCTTGTACAGATGTGCAGCCTTCCTCCTGACGACTGAGCCCACAAGTGCTTAGGAGTGGTTCAGTCTCTGGTATGGCACTTTTGTGGCCTCATCCCAATATTGGAAGGACACTTCTGAGACCTCCCTGGAGTGAAGTCTTATACCAGGGAATGGTTTTTCTAGCAGGTATGAATTATCTTGAATTACTGGCTAAGACAGTCTGACTCAGTGTATTGGTCCTATTTGAGACCTATGCGATATATCAGGGCACAAATAGTACTGTAGTGTCTCTGTCAGTACAGAATTAGCCTCAACTGTGTCAGTGCAGGTATCTTTATTAACGAAGCTTTTAATATACTCTAGAAATGTCTCTTCAGAGAAACTTGATGCAAGTCTTTCATAAAACTTTTGACAGTAACTATTCCACCTCTTCTCGTTCTCTAGCACAGATTCATGGAAATACTGATTGGAAAGGACACTTGGAGGTCTGACCCTGTGCTTGAAGTGGGACTGTCTCCAGCGTGTGATCAACTCAGCCATGGCTTTGTCTGGCCAAGTCTTGAAAGTGTCCAGGGGTGGAACAGTGAAACATGCCATATCAGCTTTTGGTTGCTTTTGTTTGACGGTTGTATTAGTGAACCACCTTATAGGATGGGGTTATCCATTTGTGTTTGAATGCTCATCCTGCAGATTTAAAAAAAATTTAAGTGAACTGCTAGGAAATACTGCAGTAGGGCAAATGCTGTAGTGTGCAATATATCTGAATACTTCTGTCTTCCACATCAGTAGGTGATATATGAACAGATCCTAGCTTTGTGTCTGCAGAGAAAAGGCAAGCATCTTGTGTTAGGTGGTTTTCTCATATTTGCATGTGATATTACAGATGAAGCAGCACTTGTGCAGCCTGTCCCATTGTGTAAATAAAATCGTGAATGTTTTCCTGTCAGTTTTAGCTATATTGTTTGCCCAGATATGAGCCGCTCTTGTCAATGTGTGGGATGAGCACTGAGAGCATCCCTTACCCTGAGGCTTAGTGTGGGATTGGGTGCAGGCCAGCTGTTGAGACCAGGCTGAGGCCACACATACAGAAGGCATGAGGTTGCCTTTTATCTACCCTCCTCAGTCGCTTGTAATGGGAGGAGAGGGTTTTCCTCAGACTGTTGTGTTTATTTCAGAAAAACAGCAGGTCATGAGATTAGTGTGCCTGTTGGAGTGCACATCTAAGTTACCCCTCATGCTCCTGGGTGTTAATGGGAGCAGAATGGTCCTCTATGTCTGAGAAGTAAACGTGCCTCCAGAAATGCCACAAGCTTCTGGATGCAGTTCATGTCAATGAATGGCAGGCAATGTAGTCAGGCTAGACCAGAGGCCTACTGTTTCATCTGGGCTGGGCTGGATTTCTTCAGACAAAATTGGAGATTGCGACATCCCTATACTTGGGCCATGAGGCCTTGCTTGAAAGGGAAATGGTTGAAATGCAAGGAGCTGCTGAGGAGGTAAAAGCTCTGCTGGCCAAAGCCTCTTTGCTGCTAGACTCAAATTTAGCTGCATCCCTGGACACTGCCGTTGCCTCATATAGCAGGGGAGAGATCCTGAAATGGTGTGCCACCTTCACTGACATTAAACATGAGAGGTCCTGTGAGTTAATCATGATGTTGCCAGCTGTAATCATCATGCTGTCCTATGTTCTGTAATTGCCTGGAGACTTGGGTTGTGGTCCTGTTGAAGTGTAAATCAAACTGTCTCAGATGAGTCTGGTGCTGTGGACAGAAGAACATTGTCTTTGGGTGTGTTGAAAGTTCTTGTTGTCTCCAAGCGGAGGCTCACTGGTGTTCTGCCAAGCTATGCTCCCTACCCATGAGCCCCGGTGCCTTTTTTTTTCCTCCTCCCATACCAGAGCGAGGGAAGAGCTGTGAGCATTGGCTTCTGCTATCTTCTGGTTATTTGAAGATGATGGTCCTTGCCGAGGAATCACAGAAATGTGGTGGTTACTGTTGTCAGCTGCTCCTTGCATACTAGCTTGGGCCTAAAGTGCAGAGGTCAAGTTTTGGGTCATGTGGCCACAGAGTCCAGGAGCAACAGCTATAGAAGACTTCAGGGGCCTCGACTAGAGGCTGATCTTGATAGACAGCTTATTTTCTGGCCAGTTCTTTGGTACACCACTCTTGCAGCGGTATAACCTTATGCCTCAGACTAAGGAGCTGTGACCATCTCTGCCACATGCTATGCTCTACCCATTCAGTTCTGTTGGTTTTGGCATCTCTGGCAGGGGAAAGGGAATGGTTTGTGTTGAGTCTCTTCCATGTTCCTCCTTGTTGAAGCTTATAGCTGGTTCTCATGGTTTGCTTTGGCTTTCTACTTTTCCATATCTCTGGAATGAAGTCTGCAGTGAAGGAAGCTGATCAGCTTTTCTAGGAGCTGAATTTGGAATAAGTGCTCAAATGCTGGTCTTCTCAGGTCCCCACAACCTATAATTTTCTGACCTGAAACATGCCCAATACAGATTTACTTGGCAAGCCTCTAGGAGAGAGTAAAAGACCTAGAAAAGTATCACTGAATATGAGAAGGCAGGGCTTGTTCTCCAGCAGGCCCTGGGATCCATGCAACTTAGCTCATCGGTGGTAGCTCTCTTTATGCCTTGTCTGAACTCACTATGGAAGTGGAAGGCAGAAAGAGCTGGCCTGCTGGAATGAGGAAAGTAAGTGCAGAGGGTGGTTGCTTAGGACAGTGGATAATCTCTTCCTTGAGGAAGAAGGGTCAGCTTTGAAAGAGGCCAGATGCTTGCTGAACATGTGTCAACTGCTTCCAGGAGTTAGGTGTCAAAAGCTATCTCCAGCCATTTAAGCCCTGGGCAGAGGCTTATTTGCTCCTGAGAGGGAGTTAAGCCCTTCCCCAGAGTAGCAGTGATTCTCATCTGCAGTGCTTGCTGTGGCTGGACACCAGTGGGTACTTGGCTCGATGTGCAGACAATAACGAGGCAGAGAGGCTGCAGACATCCTGCTCGTGCTGTTCCTGGTGCCCAGGGATAGGGAGGGATGACTGCACATAATGTTTTTCTCTGCCCCCTTTCTCACGGTTCAATTGGCAAAGGTGGTCAGGGAAAGTGTTTGCAAGCATCTCCTTGCTGGACCTCCCTGCTACCCCAGAAGCTTTCTCTTTCTCTGGATGAAGTGTCCACTGGGGCTCTGTCTTTGGAACAACTAAAGCTGAATTAATCTCATGGTGTTAAGTCCAACTTTCCTTCCCTCTCTTTTAGCCGCATCTTTCAGGCAGCCCAAATCTATAGCAGCTGGGAGCTGTGTTTAAAATACAGGGTAAGCAGGAGGCTGCTGGGTGCTGCTATTTGGATCTTTCATGATAGGATTAAGCTCCCAATGAGAATGCAGTGAGGTTTTAGGGGCTGAGGGAGAAGTCATTTCTCCTTCACCCGCTCCCCAGCCGTTCAGATCCTGGGTTGACGCAGTCCTGGTGGCAGCCGCTGGGTGAAGCAGTGCTGGGGGCCTGTCCTGTTCCCTCGTCCCAGTGGAAACAGGAGTTCTCTGCACAGCTGCCTGGGAGCCCAGGAGCGTGGCAGCTTGGTACAGCTGCAGAATTTTGTCAGCTGGGGGCATGGAGAGGCTTCCCATGCCTGGAGCGGAGGTTGTGCTTGTTTTAGTGATTCAGCTCTGAGGAAATCACTGGGGCGCAAAGGAGACACTGTACTGCTGTGGTATTTGCCCTCTTATGGATTCTCCTCGGGCTGCCTGTGCTGTAGGAGCAGCTCCCTCAGCATGGTGAGGGAGGTGCGGGATGGGGGGGGGGAACGCTCCCCTTGGGCTCTGAAACCCTTTCTCCTTTTATACCGCTTGAGGATGCGCGAGGCCGTGCTTGGGGAAGGTCAGGTGTCTGCAAGTATTGCCACATTCATTATCTTGTCATCTCTTAGCCCTCTTCCAGTAATCCTGCAGTATGTGCAGCTTGCTGCATAGACGAAGAAGCAAGATGTAGTTGTTAGCCAGCACTGTATAAAATAGTGGTTTGTCACATTTGCAGGCTTTTTTGGAGGATGCCACACATGCTTCCCAAACTTTCCCTTCATCCTAGTGCTCTTTTTCCATCATTCCCTGGGTATATGGCTAGAGCTAGCTTTCTCTGCTGTAAAAGGGAACTAGTGGACTTTGAGCAGTCAAAAACAGTCTTCTGCGTTGGCTCGATGTGGAAAGTTCCTGGGAAGGTGAAGGTAAAAGCTGGCTTTCACTGCCTCCTTCACTGAAGGAATAAAAAAAACTGAGTGAATATCTGTGACCACATACAGGCCCAACCTCTTTATTAGGGCTATCCCCTGCTCTTCAAACCTTTTGTCTGTACTTGGCTGGAGATGGCTCAGGTGAGGTACTGGTCCTGTCCAGTATGAGGTATTCTTGCTTCCTGAAGTCATCTGGACTCATTTTGGCCTTCTCGGATGAAGGCACGCAGAGGTCCTGTTGCGAGCTGGGACAGCTAGGGGACTAGGGCAAGGGATACACAAAACAGGAGATGGCTGCTTCAGAAGGGTGGGTAGCCTGGTGGCATTGTTGAAGCAACCTGTCTTGCATCTCCTGCTGCAGCAGCCTGGCAGAAAAAGCTTTTGGACTCTATTCTAATCTTGTCTTAGTCTCACTTGGACATATATTGCTGTATCACAACTAACTGGGGTAGCTCTCTAACTGCAGATTTTTAGGATCTGGTGCATCTCTATGGGCCTTCGTTTTTTGCAATGTGATTGTGTAGCTTTTCCTCCTTTAGAGTTTTGCTGGGCTCAGTACAGAGGAGGGATCTGCTCAGATGTTCAAGACTGTCAGTTTGTCCTCAGCCATTTGTCTAAACATTAACTTTGGGGGGATTATCTAGATGCCTTCACCTTAGCATCAAAGTGCTTGCCAGTGTTAATGAATTTACTTCTCCCAGTGTTACCAGATCACACAGCGGTGCTGGAACAGCAAAAGGCAGCTTCCTGATCTGAGTGTGAACTACTAACCACTTCACCCACAATTTTCAGATTTCTGTTTTGCTGCTTAGACTCAACCAAGTATAGATGCTATTTTTAAACAAGGATGGGAAGAAAAAGCTTTTTTATAATACCCAGCAGAAGTGATTAAGCCAATTCCAAGCACAAAATAAACTTTAAAGAAGAATAAAATCTATTTAAACCTCTTCAATCCTGCCATGTTTTTAAGCAATTGAAAACACTTCCAAGACATTATTTTCTATTTTGTGTGACCACCTTTTCTCTTCTACAGTACTCTTGAAATATTTATGGGTTACAGGCTACCACATGACTCCTTAAAAACAGCCAAATTGTCCCACATCAGAATACACAGGCTTTTGTGTCTAAATTTGCATATGGAATTTAGGTATTTGTTAACGGATCTTCCTCTGTTAATTGGCTTGATCTTTTGAAGCCAAATGCAATCTGTTGGAGAAACTATGAATGCCAACTGGGGCCCGAGCTGGGTCTGTTCCCTTGCTGTTTGGAAACCCGCTCGTACTGCGGAAAGCTGTTCTGTGCAAAACCAAAACAGGGTCTGTTGATGTTATTTCTAGTCCTTTGAGAAGATGACTTACTGGTCACATGTGCTGCTATGAGGTCATTAGGAAGTCTCTCAAACACACAATTTGAGAAACGATGATGCTATTGCAGAAGTATGCTCCCTCTGAGATGCAAGATGCAAAACTTACTGAAGTACTTCAGTTTGTAATAGCTTTGAGTGGGATTTGTTATCATGTGCATTTGGACTTGTTCCAGTGGCGGGGGGGAAGGACTATTTTCTGCTTTGCTTTGTGCCTAGAACTGCTTAGCCAATGTATAGCTCTGCCAGGATTAAGTTACATTTCAGAGGGCATGCAGCAGAGAACCCGTTTCTGTGCTTAAGTATTGAAGGTCACAGTGAGTCTAACGGCAAGTTTTGCTATTTCTTTGCAGTGCTTTGTGCCCCCACGGCACGTCCTTCCACAAGGAACAGAGCTCCCCTGATCCCTGGGCAAGTTGAGTCCTTGCTCTTCCCAGCTCAATGAGGGAGTGGGGAGCTTTCTCCAGATCCTCGATAACTCTGAACGGCACCTGCACTTGTGCTTTTATTGGCCTCTCTCCAGGACTCCCTCCTGGGTGCCCAGAGGTATCTTCTGCCCCATGCCATCCAAAGGGAATCCTGTTGAGCCCAGCTTACCCCAGGGGTCTATATCCAGGCTTGGTCGCTGTGGGCTGTTATGTAGATGGAGGAGGCATTGTTATTTTGGTAGGAGAGTGCCTAGTGTTTCATCTGAATCAGTAACACCCTCTTTGGGTATGGCTTTCCATGTGGGCAGAGGTTTCATGCTTTTACACTTCCAGCCTGCGGCTGGTCATATACTTCTGTCCCAAACCATAAATGAGCCTTGGTGATTATCTGATCCCTTCCGTGAGCTGACTTAACACACCAAAACATGGGAAAATTTCCCAGGAGGCGAAAAGGTAAATAGCTTTCTGGTGAGTGTTAGGACAGAGGAGGATTGTGTGGCTGAGGTGGGGTAAGGAGGCAGGGAAGAAGATAGGAGCAAGGTGGCATCTGACTGCACATATGACCCTGCATTGCAACTCACGGCTTTATTTTCCCGTTTGGCCTTTGTAGATAGGGTGCAGTGTAGTTCATGTCGGGTGGTTCTTCTGTTCATGCTTTTTTTTTGTCATTCCTGCTTGAAGCCTGGTGTAGCATATGGGAATTTGAGGGGTGGGATGGATTGCTGCGCTGCTCTCCCCGCTTCTCAGCGCTGTGGGGTCCCTCCACGTGCTTTTCGCTGTACAGCAGCAGCATCCTTGTCCCATCCCTGCACTCCTGCTGCTCACCAGCATGGATCCATGAGGATGCTTCCCCTCTCCTGGAGGGGAGAACGGGTCCAAAATGGGTCCTTGCAGTCCTGTGCTGTGCTGTTTGGCCTCCTTGCTGGAAGCAGGCCAGCACCTGCTGCTGTGCTTCCAAACTGACGAGTCAGCAAAGTGCTTCTGCTCTTCTGTCTCCCTCTGCCCTGCTATTCCCTGCTGCTGGTCCCTTATCTGCAGTGTCACACTAGTGACCCCCCAGGTGACATTCCTCTCAAATCCCAGTGGCCTCGGTCACCAGCAGCAGGGTTAGCGTGGCCCCAGCCTGCTATAGGCTGCCCCACTTGTACCAGGCAGCCTGCAGGGCTCTTCAGTGACGGATGCGGCTCGCCTTCCCGCAGCTGTAACTCTGGAGCTTCCTGTCTTGCCTCCCCCCACTGTGCCGGCCGCTGCTGGACAGGGTTCCTGGCTGCACGCGTGGCCGCGTACCTTGCTGTGGGGCCTCTCGCGCGGCTGCGCGGGGCCCTGCTAGCTGGCCTCTCGCAGCAGAGGCACCAGCTCCTCCCATTGCTCATGCCAGTTCCAGAATCAAACCCGTGCTCCTGCTTGCTAGCATGTTTGCTGCCCTGTTGCCTTCACCCTGAAGGACTCGGCTTCTGTACGTGAATGCTGTGGCAATGCACCCCCCCCCCCAAAAGCTATTCAGCCTTCTAGTGCAGTTGCCTAACTTTAAATCACAGCACTGCCAGTTTCCCTCTGGCACCTCCACCCTGAGCTTCTGTAATGCAGTCCCCTCTGCTCCTCCTGCTTTCAGCCCCCTGCCTTTAGAGGTGCGTGGGGCTATTGCTGCTGTGTGGTCGGACCTGTGCTCTGGGTGGTTCTGTTTTCCAAAACATGAAATCATGTTAGTGGCCCTGCGCCCAGTCCTACTTCGCTGCCTCTGCGTGCCCCTTCCTCTGGAGCCGAGCAGGTCGCTGCGAGCTTGCTGGCAGTGTGCTGCCTGGCATCAGCCGGTGCGCTGCACCGGCCCTCTCTGCTGCGCCTGCAGACCTGTTCCTGCAAACAGCTCTTCCTCTGGCTCTCACAGCAGGGTACAGGAACGGCCGTGCTGTTTGGCTCACTCACAAGACTGGCACCAGACAGATCATATCAGTTATCCTGAATCCTTTGAGCTGGGTGGACCTTTGAGTGGGGACCTGCAAATGCCAGGAGAGCAAGCTGTGCTGGCGAGGTGGTCCTGGGCCTTGAGGTGGGGAGGGAAGGAGAAAAGGGGTCTCTGCAACCCCAGCATCACTGGAGCAGCCACCCACAGGGTTTTGGCCTCCTGCAGTGCTAGGAGGCAGGAACCTGGAGCTGAGAGTGAGACTCTCAATGCCTCCTCGCCATTCCCTAAACCCTCTTGAGCGCAGGAGCTCTGCTCCGCTGCTTGGCCGAGCCCGGCCGTGGCCAGGGGGAGCAGGACGTGAGGGAGTTGTGTGTTTTGCTGGAGTGCTCAGCAGAAGAGCAGTTTGGCAGCCCTGTGGCTCTGCCCTGCGGTGGTGCCTCCTTACCTGCATGCTCTGGTGGTCTCAGCAGGATGCCTGCAGGCTGCCCAGTCGCCGGAGCTGTGTTAGTGCCTCCTGCGGCTCCATCTCCTGTGGTCCTGCCACTTGGCCTCCCACCGCAGAGCCTCAGCGACACCCTGAGCACTTCACCTCCCAGTCACGCTTGCCCCCGGTCATCATCCCCAAAGTGCTGCCTGTGGGTATCGAGTTCTGCATTTCCCCCCTGCTGCTGTGTTTTTGAAGTGAAAAGGAAAAGAAATGTGAGGTCGCGCAGCTGTCTGACAGCTGCTCTGGTGAACTCCGCTCCTGCGGGATCCCAACCCGAAGAGAAGCGGCAGGGATAGGCTGTTGCGATAGCCGCGACTCAAGCGCTGGTGTCGCGGCTAGGCTCTCCCTCGGTCAGGAAAGGCTTTGGAAGCAGAAGGCCGGGTGAGTGAGAAGCCCCCTGTTCTGCTCTTCGGTCACAATAATTCTCCGGGCTGGGCTTGCTTAATGTAAAGGCTCGTTACGTCTTTGCTTTTTCCTTTCCCCCCCTCCGTGAACAGCAGAGGCCGGAGAAGAGCGGTTTGAGCGCGCGGAGACCGTTTGGGGGACGTCTGTGCTGCGATCGCTCCCCAGAGCGCCGGCGGCCGTGTTAAACGAGACACTGCGAGCCGGTTCGGCGGCGCTGGGCCTGGCTCGCCCCTGGGACTACACGGGCCCTGCTTCCTGAGCAAGAGAGCTGCTTTATGTTGTGGTTTGACTAAACGAATTCAAAGCTTGGCCTTCCTCCAGGCGAAGCCTGGGCCGCGTGCCAGCCGAGCAGCCCCTGGGGAGCGCGCTGGAGCGAGGAGGGGCCGGCGGGGAAGAGCGCAGGAATCCAAGACGGCAGATTTGCCTAGAGAAGGGCTCTGTTTCCATCTGTCCGGGCAGGAGTCGCCATGGGAACGGCGCTGCTAGAGGCAGGGCCATCCTTCGGGCCTGTCCGTGGGTGCGCGGGGAGGGAGGAGTGGCGCAAGTTTGAACAGCTCCCGTGGTGCCGATGGCACGTTGCGAGGAAGGTCGGAGCTGCTGCCCGGCTCCACCTGGGGAGCCTAAAAGACGCGTTTCAGTCGTTCCCTGGGCTCGGCAGACCCCGAGCACGGCAGGTAGGGGCCTTCCCGCTCGACGCGGCTCTGAGCCTGGCGTCCGCTCTCCCTCCGCGCGCGGCTCTTCCGTTAGGTGAAACGCAAATGCCGTTGGGGTGTTTGCTGGAGATGGAGGGTGGTGTTAGAGGTAGCGGTGTTGGGTATTCCTTTGCGCTGGTGAGGAGAGGAGATGGTGGGTCTCTGCGCTGTTCTTCCTCGCGGATGCAACGCCGCGTGCCCAAGCTCCTCGAGGATTTGCAGTATCTTTTCTTCAGTAGAGATGTGAAGCTGGATGGTGCGCTTCTCTGGACAGCAGTGTTTTCTGCAGCCGTACCTCTGTAGGCAAATGGTGTTTCAGCTTTCAAGCGGTCATGCTTGTCTTAATTTGGGGCTAGGACAGAGTCAGATATGCAAAATCGGAGGCCGGTGACAAGTCACCGGTCTGCGGAGGGGGAGCCAGGGATGCGCTCCCTCCCTCCAAGCCCATGCAGCTCTTGTGTGTTTTGTGCCTGTTCACCTCTTCCCGGGGGAGCTGCAGCCTCCCTCTTCCCCCTGGATGTGCCGGCTGTGATCCATGTCACTGTAAAATGCTATTAGAGTTGTGTTCAGCATAAAACCCAGAGGTATAAAGAAGTAGGAAGTTGCTTCTGAAAATCCATATCATTAGGGTCAGCTGTGGGGCTCTCCAGGAGCAACCACTCCTGATAAACGTCAGTGGGTTTCCCCCTTTGCAGGTGCTTGGAACTTCTCAAAATAATCCTGTTTGCCCTGGACTGTGCCAGGGTTGATCTCTGCTCGGGAGCTATTTATTTAATAGGGTTGGGTGAAATTTCATCCATCCTTTTTGTGTTATGGAGGGCAATCTCCATTTAAAAAAAAAAAAAAAGGCAAAAAAACACTAACCCCTTTTTTCTGTAGAGGCTGCACAATAAGCTGCTCGAGACGGAAATGCGATCCCTATGCACAGACATAAAGCTTGCCAAACCGGATTAGATCAGAGCCCACCTACTCAGGCACCCCTCTTATCGCAGGCAATGGCTGCTCAGCATGTTTCAGTTGAAAGCCCAAGACCTTGAATGCAGGCAAATGCGGAATAACTTATCTGCATAGATGTTTTTCTGGTCAAGTTAATTACCGATTCACTTATGCCTGTGTGGATGAAAACTTCTATGCAGTGTACCCTTTTATTTTACTCTGTGAATGTAAACATAGATATTTGTATTATGCATATCCATTTCCAGTACTTACTGCCACAAAGCAGAGTGGGAATATGCCCTGGAGGCTTAAGGTGCAGGGTATGCTATGGAATTGCATTTAATCGGTTTTAATTTGTTGCTTTTTAATTTCTGTTCCTTTTCAGTAAGGAAAAGAGGTAAATGAGATTTTTTTTTTCTACACATCATTATTTTATGTTGTTTTTTCTTGTGCTCTCTCATATTCTCTTTTCTTTACCTCAAACAATCCTAGGATTTTCAGTTTCTCTTCCTACAGCTACCTACCTTCTCTGTTTAATTTCTAAATCTGGCTACCTATACACAGACTTCTCTGTCTGGAGGAAAACTTGGTCAGAATCTACTGTTCTGGTTTTCTGTAGGCGTGAAGTGGTATTAGAGCGTTTTCAGTGTTGTTGTCCTTTTCTTTGGCTATAAACAAAACATTTGGTTTGATTGTTTGAAATACGTTGTGGTAAGCAAAGATCTCCTCTGAACTGTCTTAGTTATTCTAAATATCTTGCTAGAAGAGTTAGTTGATTGCAACTTCATCTATGTGAGTAAGAAGTTAAACTTTATCTGTTAGGTTTGTACCAGTAGATAGTTAACCTAGCAGGACATGGTTGGATCTGCCTGAAAATCCTCACTGGATTTTCATCTAGCAATTTCAACTAAGTTCTCCTCTCTGATTAAGGCTAGCGTGCTGTAGGAGTCTACTAATGACTTTCCACTCTGCACTTTGGTATTGGAAGTATTTCTATCTGTGGAATGTGGCAAATGATAGTAACTTTTGTTTCTTTCTAATGTTGGCAAAGTTTATTCCACTCTTGTATCTTCTTGCAGATGCATGGCATGGCTGGCTTTTCATATTTAGAACCACTTTTTGTAAAGTTACAGCAGCTCCAGTAGTACTGAGGACAAGGCAAACGTCAGTGACAGGTGCACTAGCTTTTTAGTTTATGAATAAGAAGAGACAAGCTTACAAAATTCATAAAAAGTGCACCTGTAGCTTTTGGTAATATCAGCCTTTCTGTGGTGGTTTGGTGGAAACTAGGTTGCTAGTTAAATTAGTACATGTTCCCAAATGTGTTTTTCTGTTTTAATTTTTACTGCACCATCTTTTGGTGTTTAAAAGGGTGATTCCACCCTTTAAAAAAAAAAAAAATCAGAAGATTTTTAGCTTGGTGCTGGGTTCTGCACAGTGTTTTGCACAAACTCTTTGCCTCACTTCTGGTTTTGGAAATTTGTCTCAGTGATCGTATTTCACCCTCTGAAAAGAATCCACCAGGAGCGATTTGCAAGAAAGATGTAGGTAGGTACCTATTAACTAGGCATTCTGGAAGGTAGGTTTAGATTTCCCTATCTGGTTGATAGGGAAAGCTAAAAATAACTGAAAACATATAGCAAACAGAACTTGGGACTGAGAAAAGCTTTATCTCTGGAACTGAATGAATTCCATCAATGGTGTCTATATATGTTAGGCAAGGTTAAAAAACCTGGTCGGTAATAATGATACTGAGAAGTAAGGAGTTACCTCCATTTGGGGATGATGCACTCTCCTTTAAGGATGTTGAAATATGCTCCGTTACACTGGTAATGAGGGAGCGTGTTAAACACAAGATAACATTTTAAAAATCTTTGAAACTTGAGCAGGATTTGAACCTATTTGTTTAAAACAAGTTGGTAGAGTAACTTTCTGAATCAACTGCAGCAGTGTAATAAATCTGGAAAGACTGAAGATGTTCCAGAGGTTTGGAAAAACATTAATGTTGTGGCAATGCTTAAAAAGGGTAAGAGTAAAGAGTAGGTAAGCAACAGGCCGCTGAGACTAATAGCAGTCCAAGGCAGAATTTGGGGAAGCTGGTGAATTTTAGTAAGTCATTGTCAAATTAAAGAAAGGACCTGCTCAGTGATCCATGTTCTGATAGAAAGCAGATCTTGTCATACAGTCTTCAGACTGGTTTTCGATGAGATTCCTGCACTGGTTTCCCAAAGGAACTGGGTTGACATCATGTACCTGGATTCGGCCTAAGTTCTACCCTGACCAAATGCAGCTGCTCCCAGGAGGAAGAGGCTCTGCTTTGGCAGTGGGAGCACGTTGGGTCCCTAGGGGAGCTGGAGCAGCTTCACTCTCCTTTCTTTCTCCTTCCTTTTCCTGGTGCTGTCTGGAACTGCAGGAAGGAGGACAGACCTGTTTGAGCAGTGTCACCTCTGTCTCTGTGGGATGGGGTGGTGATGTCTTATAGCTGCTTCCTGTTTTGCTCCTAATGGTTTGGTCTCTGGCTTCTCTCAGGCAGGGGATAGATGGCAGGGTATCCCTAATGCCCTGTTGGGGTGCCTCAGGACCACTGGTAGCTTGTGGGTTCTGGGCTTAGAAACACCCTTTTGGTGATATTCAGTCCTTATTTGCTGTTAATATGACTGCCTTGCCCTTTAGCTGTACTAAGGTGCCTGTATCTGAGTTTCCACCTTGGCCAATTAATGCTATGTTAAGTGGATTAGGAAATGCCACCTGATACGTCTCAAAAATACTTACTGGTGGCAATTGTGATCCACGCAGTGCCTAAGCAGAGGGACCTGCCGTAATGCTCCAGGAGTATTCTGGCTCCAGTTTGGGATAGACTCAGCTGTCCTCCAGTTTCCACATGAGGAAGCCAATGGGAGTTGTCCCAAAATCAGACCTGGACTGTCCTGCAATCCGGACAGAGCCTTGATTTCTCTAGTGCTGATTTGGGAGAAAATATTAAGTAATTTAATGCTGAAAGTTGGCTTCATTGGGGAGACTGAGGGAGCTAGGGCTGCTTATTCTGGAAAAGAGAAAGTTTTGAGGTAGCTAATACTAGAATTCTAGTACAAAAGAGGAGGTTATCAAGAAGACAAACAGGCTCTTTACCGAGGCACACTGGAGGAGGATGAGAGACAATGGTCATAGGTTGAAATAGGGGTAAGTTCTGGCTTGGCAAAAGTGAGAAAAAAAGCTTTCCCTGTGAGGACAGTCAAGCAGTGGAACAGGTTGTCCAGAGAGGTGGTGGAACCTCCATCTTTGGAGGGTTTTAAGACCCAGATGGACAAAGCCCTGAGCAGCCTGCTCCGAAAATGGTGTCAACCCTACTTTGAGTAGGAGGTTGGATTAGATGATCTCCTGAGGATCTCTTCCAACCTGAATGTTTCTGACTTGGTAGCCTGATCTCACTTTGACTGCAATGACTTTGAGTACAGCTAAGTAAAAGATTATAGTGGAACCCCTTGAGAATGGAGAGGGAGGAAGGTGGTTTAGATTGCGTACTCTTAATGCTCCATATGTCATCTGTGTGGTTAACATGTCATATATGGTTGCTATGTGAGACTCAGAGTGGAAGATTGTAGGTCTTGAGAGGAATATTGCTAACTTGTAGTCGCTATGTTTTAAGGATATGGTTTAAAAAAAGTAAATGCCTTCTCAAAAACCCCCCCATAAAGCTGAAGAAACATGCCAGTGTAAGGAATACGGTAAAAAGGTGAATGTGCCAAGTGTTTTCCTGTGCCTGTTCTGAATGAAAAGGAAGCTCTGATAAGGGACAGAGAGATCATTGCAATGTAGGCAAGAAGAGAAGAGATAAAAGCTTTTTGTGCACATCTTCCATTCTCCTGCCATTTCTTCCCTCCTAGTGTTATCTGACCAAAAAAAAAAAAAAAAAAAAAACAGGAGGACTGGAGTTTACAGGCTATTTCTCCACTGTGGGGCCTATATTTTGAAGAGTGTTCTGGTATGCAGTGAGGTTCCTTCTGGCCTCCTGATGTAGAGTTCATGGTGGAAGGTGTGCGCTCATGTTTTGTCTAGTGTAGAATCATGATGTCCCTGGTGTGTTCACCTGGGTTGTGGAACACGTTTCCAGGCTCTCCAGTTGAGGTGATCAGAGTACTCCAGTGCTAAGGTTGGTGGGGCAGGGTAACCAGGGTTTTGAATTAGCTGAGACAATGAAATAGCTAAGAACCGCCTTACTGAATTGAATTGCATTTCCTTATCTGTGGCTTTGCCTTTGTAACTGTTCCTAATTTTGGCATAGTTATCTTGATGGATTAAACTGCATTTGTTCACTTATCTTTAAATCTGTTTTGTAACAAAGTGCTGTAAGCAGTTTCTCAAACGCAGGACACTACTCCTTTGGGACTGGCCAACAGGCAATAGTAAAATGCTGGAGGATTTCAGTGGGTCTCAGATTCTTTTGCCAAAGTACTTGCACCTCTCTCCAGGCTGTAGGTAAGGCATTCCTTCATGCTTGGGTTCACAGCCTGAACCTTCTCCCAGTTTTTAATCATTATGTCACATATGGGTAACTAGAACACTGTTTTTCTCCTAAAATATAGCAAGAGTGAGGTGTCATCTACTTTTTTTCCATGATAGCCTCATTAGCTGTTTGACCACAACGTGGAAGATGAGGTCCAGACTCTCCTCAGTCTCATGGCAGCCATATCTCCCCCTCTCCAGGAGGGTGCCACAAGGTACACAGAGCTCCACGTTCCCATTCTTCTGTCACTGCCTCAGGCACAGCTCTCTGCCCCTGTCCCAGGGGCTGCTCCTGAATGTTGAGGTCCTTTTCCTAGCGCCATGTGTTCTTCTCTTGTCCCTTTGTGGTGACAGATTTCCTAATGCCACCTCAAAGATCATGCTGGAGTCTTGCTATTCCTGTCTCACTTCTCCCATTATTGCCTCTTTTCTCCTAAAATCTGGTTGTTATTTGTCCAGATCTGTTGTTGCTCTGGACATCACTTTGTAGTGTTGCTGTTCCTACTGTAAATGCTTTCTGACTCTCTGGTGGTATGCATATCTAAGATCTCCAGCAGCCTCATGCTTCATGCAAGTATCTTGATGGGAGTGGGTGGCAGTCTTCACTGATAGCTGCTCTGTTTTCTCCAACTGTTGTCAGTTGGCTTAAATAGAAGATATTGCCTGTCCTTGAGACTCTTATCCCTGTGCTCTCTTAGCATGATGTCAGCTGTGTTGCAAAGGCAGAATCTTTGTTAATGGTAAATAGGAATGTGTAGGGAGTGGATGGCTGGAGCTTTAAGTCCTCTTTTTAAAAAAAAAAAAAAAAAAAAAAAAAAAGATACCAGGAAAAAGAAAAAGTATTTGAGCTGTAAACTAAGCAAAACATTTTTAAAGAGGTGGTCAGAATACTTTCTGCTAAGCGTTTTCATCGGTATATTTTGTTTTGTCAAAATTGGCACTGTATGGACTGTTAAGTGTGTGCTCCAGAGGAAGACTGAGTTTTAGGTATCTCAGATTAATCTGAGGCAAGGAGAAAAGCTCCACCACCATTATGGAAGCCTTCTTAAAAATAGACATCATACTTGCCAACCTCTATTTCTTCAGGCTCCAGATGCTACCACAATTAGTAGCTCTGCTGTTTCCTCCCTGAATTTCTTTAGGTCTCCTAGTCATATCGTCTGGTCTGGTCCTCCTGACCATTCCAGAGCCTCTTCTGAGGATACTTTGATTTCACATAAATCCTCTTGTAATAAGTACAGAGTGCATTATACACACAGCTATCAGTCTTGATTATGACCACAGAGTATCTTGGCAGGGTGCTAGGCATCTGTAATGGGATTCCTGCAACAAACCATAAGATCCCACTTCGAGGTAATGATCTGCGAAGGAACCAGTTAAAATAAATGTCTGTTGCATTTGGGACCTAGAGAAGCTTGCAAACATGCCAGACCTCCGTAATGGATCTCTGGAGGCAGAGCAGTACCTGGAGGAGCTCCAAGTCCCACCTTCTTCATGCAGATAGCTAAAGAATAGCTCCCTCCTGTGCCCACTGTGGTATGTGTGGTTTTGCTTGTAGGCCACATGCTGTGCTGGGGACGGTGCTAGTTCACAGCAAGCTGTCTGTGGAGAGATGGGTTGGCTTTCTTAGGCATGGTATCTGCTTGGTATATTGGAAAAAACTGCCCTCTTGCATTTCTTAGCAAGTTTTTCAGCAAGTAGAATTTTTTTTCCACTCTCACAATGATTGTAACAGGGTTTTATTCTCCTGCAGCCAGCTGTTAGCAATTAGCAACTTGATCCATTCTGTCCTGAGAACAGAGTTTAACACTTTCTTGCCTCTGTGAACGTTGCTAATCCTGTCTTTGCTGGTTTCAGGCCTGTGCTGTAATTTTGGCGCTTTCTGTGTATGTGTGGGCAGGCTGGGACTAAAGGCACAAGCAAAGCAAGGAACTGTAATGCGACTGAAATATAACCACAAAGAAAAGTGCTGTGAGTCTTCTACCCAGAAAAAAAAAAAATCTTTAGGAGGATGCTTTTCCAAGCTATTTGTACAGAGGCTTATATTTAGTAGTATATTCCA
Source organism: Struthio camelus (assembly GCF_040807025.1). Lineage (NCBI taxonomy): Eukaryota > Metazoa > Chordata > Aves > Struthioniformes > Struthionidae > Struthio > Struthio camelus. The sequence goes on along the minus strand of NC_090961.1, from coordinate 11,725,874 downwards.
GTGTGTTCTAGCACTTGGAAGTGCAGTTTGGGAATCAGATTTACCACTAGCTGAGGTTTAGACTTGGCAGAAACCAACATCAACAGTTCTTCACCCAAGGAATTCCAGTAGTAAGGGCTGATGAGTGGAGCTGAGGCTATATGGTCTCCTAAATTGAGACAGGAATGAAAAATTGATTCTCTGTCTCCTTGCTCAAAGCACGAACAGCTGCTATAAAGTGTCAAAGATCAGAAATGAAACCATTTGCTCCCTGTGCGCAGCATCTATCCCAGGACTGCCAAACACACGTTAGTGATCCAGGACCAAGTATACCAGGAAGAACAAACACAGCACAGGCAGAACCCAGCTGCTGGGGTTCCTGCTTAGAGCTGATCTGCTGGAAATGCTTCTTCACTGCCACGTACGGAGGTGAGGATTCATCTTGCCCAACTGTAGCCATCTGGAAGTTATGAGGTTAGTCAAAGCCAGTCCTTTAGGTTCCATCTGTAATTAGTGGAGAAAGACGCATCCAGAGAGCGTTCATCCTGTCGTGCAGTTTCTGCTTGACCTATGGAGCTCCTTGTGCCCAGTGAATCTTGGGAAGTCCCTGGCAAGCAGGGTAGGGAGGTACAGGCAGATGTTTGTTGCACCAGCCCAGAGCTCCCCTCCAGCTCTAGGTGCTGGCTCAGTGTCAGAAGCTAACATGATGCTTGGACATTTTTGTTTGACTCACCTTCATTGCCCTCTCCTCCACCCCCTGTTCCCCCTTCCCGTTGTTATCTCTTACATCCTAATTGCGGTATTCAGGCAGTTAAACGATAACGTGACTGGATATATGGTAATGCAATAGCTGTGATTTAGAACATGTCATGGTCTTTGCCTAAAGTAAATAGGCACTTAATTTACAGCATTTGGATCTGTACCTGGTCAAAGGAGATAATGCTCCTGTTTGTACTGTATGTAGCATTTATTATATTGCTGTAACATTGGCTTCCATTGTTGTGACTTGCTCACGCCTCATTTTGAGGAGATGAGAGAAACTTAGCACGGCAGCTTTTGTGTCAAAAGACGAAATGGATGTCCTTATGCTAAGACTCGGCTTAGCACCTTACATTCAGGACTCCGAAGGTCTGCTATGGTAGTAGCCCATCCCAGCTGGGTCATGAGCCCTGACCTCATGTCAGAGGATGGGTGCTCCTTCATCCCTGTGCTCCGGTGCAGGCAGCCAGTCTTACTGCCCTGTCTGGGCACACCTGCCTCCCTGCCATTGATCCCTGCTAGTTGGGTTTTTGGATCAAACGCAAAGCCAAGGCATTTGAACATCTGCAGTGGTGTCAGAGGTTGCTTTGATCTCTTCTTTCAACAGAGGCACTTGGTCCTCACCTAGCAGATCTTGGCAATGCATGACTTCCGTTTTAGCACTCTGGCTACTGTTTTCCATAACTGTGGCCAAATGTAAGAGAAAAATCCTCGAGTATTTTTGTGGGAGCTAGCCTTTATCTTTACAGATGCCTGATCCTCCCTATTTGACGTGCTTTGTTTCTAGGCTCTGGGAGAGCCTTCTGTGGAGGGGGTAAATGTGGCATGGAGCCTACCTGTATGCTCTGCCGTCTGAGGGCTTTGATACAGCTGGCAGCTCTTTAGCAGCTGAGAAGTCACCTGGGAGATATCCAAGTTGCTGTTCTTGCTGCCAGGACCTCTGGAAGGACTTACAGCTCTGTTCAGTGGCTGGTCCAGCATGGCTCAAAAGAAGATCTTCTTGTCTAGGCTCTGTTACGTCCACAGAGCAGAGTTGATCTTGGCAGGTATCTGGGCCATGTTCAGGATACCCTATATACCACACAAGCAGCTGTCTGCTATGTTTTCTGCTACCTGCTGTAGGAAGGGAGGGCTACCTTAACATCCATCACATTTTCCTTTCTAAGGCGCTGGGAGAGGACAGTCTCCTTTAGTGCTTGACTCTCTACAGCTCTCTTTGGAAATCCTGCTCTGTAAGCCGCTCTGCGGACTCCTACCAAATCATATGAACAGACTAAGGACCACCTGGTCTGTTTTCAAACTGTGCCCTGGAAGTGTCTGTACAAAATCCTCCTTCACACAGCTACGACAGTCTCTGCTCTGTGATACGTCCAGCTGCACAGTCTGCCATGGGACAGTGTTTGCATCAGAGTTTGTGGGCCCCTCCCCGTTTCCAAGGGGGAGTAAGACCTTGGATGCACATGTACCTTGAGAGTGCTTGGTTGAAACCTCTTTTCTGATTGGCAGAGCCTCCTGCTGAGATTTGGGCTGAGTTTTCTTTGCAGTGGTTTGCTTTTATGTGTTTCCTACTTGAAAATCAACAAAATCACAGAACTTTATCGATGTCTTTCTGGCCTGGGCCGAGGTGCTCATGCACAGCACAAGAAGGTAACTTAAACAGGAGGGATCCTGGCAGTTGTAGGATCTCTTTGCGTTTGTTTGCATTGTTGCATTGCTGGGTGCAGCACCGTTGGGCAGCATCCACTGATCTCCCCCTTCCACCCTCACGTTTGGCTCATTTTCCAAGAAGGCCCGTAAACTGCCTTTTAGGCTGAGAGCCGTCTTTTCAGAAGGAATCCAGCAGGGACAATGGCCAGTAGCAAATCCTTGGGAAAGAGAATTAAAAACAGGCAAGCTTCAGTGACTCTAACCATGATTTTAGCTTCTGGGTGCCTAGCAATCTGTGACTGGGGAGTTTCCCGAGCTAAAGGCCTATCTTTGGATTTAAGAACCTTGGTATATCTTTCTATTGTGACTATATCTAATTATTTTGGTATCCACAGCAACTTAATTAGACTGCACAAGTCACAGCTGTATGTTACGTGGAAAAAAAAAAAAATTCAATCTTTTGTTACCAGTCTCTGAGTTAATGGCATCTGATATTCTGATTCTTAAATGCATTTACATGCTGGCATAGCGATGGTCTCTTTTTCTCTTTCTTCTGCTGACAAATCCTAACATGCAGTTTGCCTTTTTACTACCACTGTGAGGATTCTTGAGCAAACACCCTCTGGTCCTGGCAACTTTTATTGATTTGTTCTATTCTCTTTTCTTCTGACATTTCTATATGAGACAGCTCCTCTAACCTGCCCTCTAAAAAGCAGCGTTCCAGGGTGGGACTCTCCCTAGGCTCTATGTAGTGAATATGGACACAAAGAATTCACATAGCTCTGCTGATATGACCTTGTGTTCTTCAAGGTGTTGTTATGGCTTTCCAGTGAAATTGCCAGAGTTTAAGCCTTTTGCTACTTTCCTCATTTCCAAACAGGAAATTAAGTGTACTTGCATGTGTGAATGCACATACTCTTTTGGCAGCAATATGGGAGAGATTATTTTTACCCATTTTAGGCATTTATCTTGAGACTGAATGAGAATTTTCAGAGTGCCCACCTGCCTGCCTGGAATAGACAGCTAGTGCAGATAGAGGTGTGCATTTGAATAGATTAAACCTCTCTTAAGGAGCTGATCTGAACCTTATGTCACTCCCTGGTTGGACCATCCAGGTTCACTGCGGAAGTAGCCTCTGTAGCTGTTTAATATATTAAAAAGTGAAGATGAAATGGGAGGGAGGTTAATTTATATTGAACTTGTTTAAGAGCAGTAGTTGAGTATGTCTGCACAGTACTCATGGCAGCCCAGCTCCTAAAAGCTGAATTATGTTAATAATTAGAACTTCAGAGACAATACTGGGAGTCAGGCAATTGCTAGTTTAACAGCCTCTGGCCAGAAGGATCGGAGCAGAGCTGGGGTCAGGACACTTTTGAAGGCATGGAAAGTGGTCTGACCCACCACCAAGCAATGGCAATATAGTGAATCTGCAGCACAGAAGGCCTTTCTTTGGAGGACTCTCATCTTTCCTTTGCTTTGTCTTTCAGAAATGTAGATGGCAGCTGCTGCCTGTGAAGGACTCGCACCCATCTGACCCTGCACAGCGCCTCCGATTGCTACCATGATCCTCTGCATGCTGCTGTTGGTCTCACTGCCTGAGCCATCTGGCACCGAAGTCAACCCTGGTAGGGAGCTGCCAGGCTGGGAGAGGACTCTAATCTCCCATCTTTCATATGTTCATTCTCAGCCTTTCTTGCCCTTTCATGATATATGCATGTAAATGTAATCGCTAACATAGTCCCTGAATGCCCTCCTGCGTGTTGAGGTTGCTGGTCTTCCTTGACTGTTGTGTTGGAGTGAACCATCTGTCTGGAGAGCCCTGAGGGACCCAGGCACGTGGACGTATTCTTTTCATTTTTATGTTGAAGTTTGTCAGTTTGTTCAGCCTGTGCTTTGTTCTATAAGGTGGTAACAAAAAGGTGGATTTCATGCTTCTGTCTGTTCGTATACCTTCTGAACTTAGTTAACAACTTTATCAAAGCTGGGCAGAAAGACAGCAGTCTTGGAGATAAAGGAAGGAGGCAGAGACCCAAGGCAGTGCCTTTGCTGAGGAAAGGTCGGGCAAAGCTGCTGATACAGCAGCAGGTAGTTAGCGAGGATGGGTGTAGTGGGGATGTCAACCGGTGTGCCTGCTGCTCTGGAGTGACTACAGCGTGTGCTGTCTCTTTCCTGTGTCACCGCAGACAAGGGGAAGAGCTGGGGCTGCTGTAAGTTCAGAGGGCAAAGACCAGTAATCCATAGGAGAGTACATTTCATTTGTTCTGGGACTTGCCGTTGGGTATGCTTTTCGTCTTTTAATTTTCTCGTTATTTAATCCCACTTTTTTTGTCTGCCTCTGGTGTTGAACTGACATGAATATCTTGCTTGCCTTTTTTTTGAGTTCTGATATAACATTAAGACTTTTAGTTTTCTGAATCACCTCTAATATTCCAGGAGGTGTCTCAAAGATAACATGAGAGGGATAGCTCTTGGCCAATTTATACTCGTAAGCTATGTCCACGCTGCCTTTGGTAGCTGTATTGAGCTTAGAGCCCAGTGGCTTGAGCTAGTTGTGTCCTTCCTCCCTGGAGGCACCAAGCTGGAGATTCTGCTTGTGCCTGGAGAGAGCCACCTGGTCCACGTAAGGCTAGAGGCAGGGAACAGATCAGTGTGGGGCAATGTGGGAGATCGGTGGATTAGGTTCAAATATAAGCTGTAGCCTTCAGCGACATGATAGTGCAGATGTTCCTCTAAACTTCAGTTTATCTGGTCATCTGGAATTAGATGCTTTTTAACTTATCTATCACTGGACCGCTGAAAATAATATTAGTTAATCTTATCTGAATGCAAGTCAAGCATCCTGTTTCTTCCAGAAAAAGAAAAAAATCTTTAATGCAATAATTCCTTTTATATTGCATCGTTATTGATAAGTAATGTCTCATTGTAGAATTGGTCTGTGTAATGAGTAACACTAATACTTTTTTTTGTTCTGATGTTCTTAAAAACGCTTCTCTGTGAAGTCTCTGCTCTTCCAGGGCTCTGCTGAATGATATTAGCTCTCTGCGTCAATGCATTTCATTACTTGTAATTTTAGCTTATAGTAATTATGAAGTATTTTATCCTTTTTTATTTGATTTCTCTGTACTTTATCATTGTCACTTTTATTCCACAGCCTATCAATTAAACTTGTTCGGTGATTATAAAAAAGCACTGACTTTTTTTTACTTGTTTTTTGTTTCTGCTTTCAGCAATATGCCGTTATCCTTTGGGCATGCATGAAGGGACGATACGGGATGAAGATATCACTGCTTCTAGTCAGTGGTATGATTCCACAGGACCCCAGTATGCACGGTAGGCTAATCTCTGGCAAAACTGTTATCCTTTCTTCTTTTGCTTATCTAATATGATTGAGGATAAAAATTCTTCTTTAGCCTTACTCACAAGAAACCCGTTTGCTTAGCTTGTTCACCACTTCCATAGTGGATGTAAATAAATGCACAGTGAAAGGCCAAAAGGCAGTGGTCATGGTCACAAGTTGCAACATGGGAAATTCTGACTCCACATAAAGAAAAAAATCCTTCCCAATGAGAAGGAAGGGGTGCAGCTTTTAGGTTTCCAGAGGTGCTGACCTCATTGGAGATTTCCAAGACATGGTTGGACAAGGCCTTGAGAAAGCCAGTGTAGCTTTGAAATTAGCCCTGCTGTGAGCAGGAGTTTGGACTAGAGACCTCCCAGAGGCGTTTCCAACCCCGTTCTTTCTGTAGCTCTATAACTGCTTCTAAGGGGCTTGATTTACAGATCAGCTAGGGACAGTGCCTCTAGGACTCTTGTTAGAGCACTGGAAACTGTGAATCGTAGGAAGTAGCTTATGAGAATGGACTCTTCAACAGCATCATATTGAAGAAATGGGCTGTGTGCACTTTAACTCCAAAAAAAAAAAAAAATCTGAATTCTTTTGCTATCTGGATTGTGATCACCTTGACCTAATGGCACTGACTGCTGGTCTCAGTGGTGTTCTGCATCAGTTAGATACATTGGTCTTTTATGGAACTGATTACAAAAGTGTTTCCCTTTTGCCTGCCATGGATTTTTGTTTTCCCCTCAAGTTAAAAGGAAGGAGAAATACACGTTCCTAATTCAACTTTTCTGTTGTATTCATTGTAGTATAGCATCATTACAGGAAATAACGTCACCAACTTTATTCTGATTAAATTTTTTTTTTTAACACTGTGTTTTGTAAACTGGAAAACACAGAGCTAAGGAGGAGTTAAAATGCAGCTACAGAATTTTCTTTCAATGTCAAAAAACAAAAAAAAAAATCAGTCTCTTTCGGCAGTGTGGCTTTTCATTCTTATGTCGTTCCACTTCTTTCAAAGCTGCAGACTGATTTGCAAAGTATCTCCAAATGTGAGTTTCCTTATAGTTCTTAGGAATGCTTGATATCATCATTACAACAACCTCTATGCAGATTAGATATGCATTACAGGTTAATTATGGTGGTTATATTTTTACAAAGACTTTGGGCAGTCCAAAATTATGAAGTTCTCCTAGTGCTTGCTCTCTTCTTGCTCTGTGGTAGAGCAAAGGTGCTCAAGGTCATGTGTTTTGGCGAAGTTTGAACAAGCCTGTTGGTCTGAAAGCTGGAAGATGTATTTTGTTCTGAGGGGTGGCTTATCCCCAGTTCTGCAAATATGAGTCGTCACTTGCCATCTGTTACCATCATGTCTTTCTGCCAGGGCAGCTGAACGTCCACAGGCAGAAGACATGAAGGAACACCCTCTAGCAGACCTCATTTTGGTAGAGGTCCTAGCTCTGCTATGCAGATGCTGCTTTCCCTTTTGCTTCACAGTCACCCTTCACACCTTTCTTATAACTTCTTTTACTTGCTGCTTCACTGTGAAAGTCTTATGCAGGGAACTGCATAAGTCTTATGCAGGGAACAGCAGGGAACTGACTGAGCTGAGACAAAACTCCAATTTCTAGCCTGTACCTTGACCTTCTGTGTCTCCTTCTGGGTGCTTTGTTCCTTGATATGAGATTTGGCTGCACTCACCGTTCTCACTAATTAGAGCTAGGAGGGCTGTCAGAAAGAAAAGGACACTTCAAGGGCTTGCTCTTTTCTGGGAAATCTCTGTTGCTTTAAGGCTCACATGGACTTATCATGCCCGGATAAATTTTTCACATTTAAAACTACTTTCATCACCTTGCGGCTTGCACGGCTGGATCTAGAGATGCCTAGGTCACTCAAGTGTTTCCTTCCGTGGCTCCACCTGCTGATTGCTAGAGCACTCAGCATGCAATCTCCAAGGCTTGAATCCTTGCAGGTAGCGCTACAATGTTCAACTTTAGGCAGAGAGATTCTCATCAGACACTGAGCAGTGTCTTGGACAAGCAACTCTGATCACTGAAGGAAATGTGAAAGATGTGTTGATGACCCACAATAATTTGTAGATGGAAAGAGCTTTTTTCTAAAATGTGTTTTAGGATAGCTCCTCTTTGTGCTTGTAACAGCTATAGAAGGAGGCTGAGCCGAGATTCAGGCATTACTGTATGGGGGATTTAGGTGAAGTGACGGTGTGCTTTCCAGGCCACATGCTAAAAAACAGTCAATACAGTTTCCTACTGACTAATATAGTTGTTTCCAAGTCAGCATTAAAATATTGGCTCTGAGAAAGAAAAGACTTACAGTTGTTAATGAGAGATATGCAAAACAGAGTGGCTCTGAAAAGGGCAAAACAGGCTACTGGTCTCTTGGATAAGTCTCTACAGATCTCCACCCAGAAGTGGAGAGGTGTTTGGTAGCCAGCTGTCAGGGCTCACTTGCTGATTTGCTTCCTTTCTACACAATTCTGTTTCAGTAGGTCTCCTCGGTTACTGGGAAGGCTGGATCCTCAGGAGGAAAGTGTGTTGTGTTTTTTTTGTGTGTTTGGTTTTCCCCTCAGGTTACAAAGGGAAGAGGGGGATGGAGCCTGGTGCCCGGCTGGCTTGTTGCAGCCAGAAGACGTGCAGTTCCTCCAAATTGACCTACACAAGCTTTTTTTCATCACCTTGATTGGGACTCAGGGACGGCACGCCCGTGCCACTGGCAAAGAATTTGCCCGTGCTTACCGAATTGACTATAGCCGCAATGGAGAGCGCTGGGTCTCCTGGAAAGATCGCCAAGGCAGGCAGGTGAGTGCAGCAGGAGCTGAACTGTGGAGCATGCAAAATCCAGGTAAAGTCATAGGGAATTAGACTGTAGAAGGTGCATCCTCTCTTTATTTCTACCTACTGCCTGGCGCATCTTACTCACTCTCCTGATTCCTCTCTGTCAGGTGTTCGACATACTATACTTCAGTCCTGTATTTGCTGTGGCTGTTATTCCCTTGACCCGATTCCCCAAATCCTTGCCATACCTTGGCCTAAAATACTGGCTCTTCGCTGCCTTTCTGTGCGTGGTTAAAACACTATGAAATGCAATGTGAATGTCCCTCTGCCAGCCTGGGGCTTGCTCCTAAATTGGAAGCTACAAAGCAAGCTTCATGTCTGGTGTCTGTTTTTGACTAAACTACTTTTTCTGGGATCTGGTGTGCCTGCTGTGTTTTTTGTTTGTGTGTTTTTTTTTTCTTAAGAGGTGGAGCATGGAGAAGGGACGAGGTTCAAGATGTCTGATAGCGGTGTTTAATTTAGTGAGCCATGAGGAGGAAAGAGTTTAAAGGGTAGGAAACATGTTGAGTGCACACCCACAGAGGCTTCCCTGCTCAACTGCAGTTGTTTCTGACTCCCTCCAGACTCAAGCATGCAGTGCTGCACCAGCTGCACTTCGGTTGTGTTCACGAGCCTTTCTTAAACCTTCCCTGGGAGGTAGCTGCTTCTGTCTGCTGCTTGTCTGAGCTGATCCCCTGTCTCAGTCCTAAGCCAGAGTCTAGCCCTCATTAGAAAGGTAGCTGATGCCTTGGTATTTTCTAGCACTGAGGGTACTTCAGAAGTCACGGTGCGGTCTGTAATTCTAGAAACAGAAGTTATTACCTGAACTAGCTTGTTAATGAATGACTTGTTCACTCAGACCTTTGATTTGCTACTCGGCCATTATTTGTCTCACCTATCCCTCAGACAGTGTGCTGCAAACACTGTGTTCACAGGATAGAAGGGGAAAGCTCAAGCTCAATGGTGCTATTCCTCACTGGTATTTTAGCAGGTGAAGTCTGTCTGCATCTTCAGAGTTATACCAGAATTGAATCCATTAGTGAATCTGTATGTGAAAAGCCCTACTGTCTCATCACAGAATCGTTTAGGTTGGAAGGGACCTCTGGAGATCATCTAGTCCAACCTCCCTGCGCAAGCAGGGAGCAATATGCTCTAGAGCATATTGCCCAGGATCACATCCAGACGGCTTTTGAATATCTCCAGCGAAGGAGACTCCACTACCTCTCGGGGCAACCTGCTCCAGTGCTCTGTCACCCTCACAGTCAAGAAGTTTTTTCTCAGGTTCAGATGGAACTTCCTGTGGTTCAGTTTCTGCCCATTGCCTCTTGTCCTGTTGCCTGCTGGGCACCACGGAGAAGAGGCTGGCCTCATCCTCCTGACACTCCCCCTTCAGATACTTGTACACGTTGATGAGATCCCCTCTCAATCTTCTCTTCTCCAGGCTGAACAGGCCCAGCTCTCGCAGCCTTTCTTCAGAGGAGAGATGCTCCAGCCTTCTAATCATCTTGGTAGCCCTCCGCTGGACTCTCTCCAGTAGGGCCATGTCTCTCTTGTACTGGGGAGCCCAGAACTGGACACAGTACTCCAGGTGAGGCCTCCCCAGGGCTGAGGAGAGGGGCAGGATCACCTCCCTCGACCTGCTGGCAACACTCTGCCTAATGCACCCCAGCATACCATGGGCCTTCTTGGCCACAAGGGCACACTGCTGCCTCATGCTTCACTTGTTGTCCACCAGCACTCCCAGGTCCTTCTTGGCAGCGCTGCTTTCCAACAGGTCAGTCCCCAGCCTGTCCTGGTGCATGGGGTTCTTCCTCCCTAGGTGCAGGACCTTGCACTTGCCTTTGTTGAACTTCATGAGGTTCCTCTCCGCCCAGCTCTCCAGCCTGTCCAGGTCCCTCTGAATGGCAGCACAGTCTTCTGGTGTGTCAGCCACTCCTCCCAGTTTAGCATCATCAGCAAACTTGCTGAGGGTGCACTCTGTCCCTTCCTCCAGGTCATTGATGAATATATTGAACAAGACGACCCAGGACTGACCCCTGGGGGACACCACTAGCCACAGGCCTCCAACTTGACTCTGCGCCATTCACCACAACCCTCTGAGCTCGGCCATCCAGCCAGTTCTCAATCCACCTCACCGTCCACTCGTCTAGCCCACACTTCCTGAGCTTACCTAGGAGGACGCGATGGGAGACAGTGTGCAAAGCCTTGCTGAAGTCCAGGGAGACAACATCCACTGCTCTGCCCTCATCTACCCAGCCAGTCATCCCATCAGAGAAGGCTATCAGATTGGTCAAGCATGATTTCCCTTTGGTGAATCCATGCTGACTCCTCCTGATCACCTTCTTGTCCTCCACATGCTTAGTGATGACCTCCAGGAGGAGCTGCTCCATCCCCTTTCCAGGGATGGAGGTGAGGCTGACAGGCCTGTAGTTTCCTGGCTCCTCCTCCTTGCCCTTTTGGAAGACTGGGGTGACATTGGCTTTCTTCCAGTCCTCAGGCACCTCTCCTGATCTCCAGGACCTTTCCAAGATGATGGAGAGTGGCCTAGCAATAACATCCACCAGCTCCCTCAGCACTCGTGGGTGCATCCCGTCAGGGCCCATGGATTTATGGATGTCAAGTTTGGACAAAAGATCTCTAACCTGATCCTCCTCGACCAAGGGAGAGTCTTCCTTTCCCCAGCCTTCCTCTCTTGCCTCCAAGGTCTGGAATTCCTGAGGACTGGCCTGAGCAGGGAAGACTGAAGCAAAGGCAGTATTCAATAACTCTGCCTTCTCTATATCCTTTGTTACCTGTCTGATCATCAAATCATTTGTAAAATGTCCTACAAAATCATTCAAGCCTTGGAATGAGGTGCAGATGTAGGTGCAAGAGTCAAATTTTTTAATCCTTTTGGAAGGCTTCTTTCAGTGCTGCAGCTGATAAATGTGCAGGCACTGAGATATCACAGTGTGACAGTGTGAGCCCATCTTGGCATGCCCTTATCCGGGGGGATCACCCAAATGGCTTCAACCAGCAAGATCCCTTCACTGTGCTGCTAAGTTCCAGATTTCACAGGGTTGTGGGGTCATCAGGCATGTGGGATGTGCACCAGAACCGCACCAGGAAAGTCAGCTCTAGCTTTGTACTCAGTAAAGGCAAAGGGTCAAGCTGCTGTTGCCTTGTCTCTGACACCAGTTCGGGATGGTGCTCTCCACTGGCACTAATGTTGCATGGCGCAGCACTGTTGCGTCCTGGTCTCGTCAGCTTCTCCAGCATCTGCCAACTGGGGTTGTTTTTCTGCAGCACGACTTATTCCTAATGCTGTTGAGAATGTTGATTGGCACCATCAGTTGTCAGTGATGGAGATCAGTGCCGAGTTCATTCCACACACAGTTCATCGCTTAGTTTCTCACAGCCAAAGAAACTGTGCTCAACAGCAGCATCCCCCACTTGTGGAGGTGCTGTGCCAAGTGCATTTTCCCCTTTGCTTCTCTCAGACGATGCCTATATCAGACAGGTATGAAATCGGAAATGTTGGCTCTTCCACTATGGAGCTGGTGTTAAGATACCTTTTTATGGGGGGGGGGGAGGGGGGGGGGAAGAAGGCTGTTGGAAGCTTCTTCCTCTTACTCTGTCCAGCAGTGAGTCCATATTGGTCCATGTAGGACCTTTTTGGCTTGAGATATTGATGCTATCTTGGAGATTCCCCTGAGGAATGGCCAACTCCAGAGGATCTGTCCAACTCCTATAATGAAGACCTGAGGTATTTCAAGACTGTCTGCAGTCAAATAGCAGAATTTCTACACATCCCTCCTAAGGAAGAAGAAAAATCGATCTGCAGTCAAAAGGAAATGAGACCCTAGAGAAACTAACACACAGCAGAATTTCACATCAGTGAGATTGTGTGGAGCCAGCTTAGGTGTCTTACAGCTCTCCTATCTTAGATCATTTGATGGCTGCATCAGACACCTGGTAACAGTGATTAAAGACAAGGATCATTTATATGTCCATATTTCAGTGGAAGAGATCACGAGCATTTGTCCTAGGAACAGGGATGTCAAGAGGCTGCAAGTTAAGCCTGTTGAGGGGCAGAAGAGGATGAGGAAGTGAGCCTGCTCTAACCATCATTTAAACTGCTGAGGCTGTACTGCTTTGTAGACTCCCCCCATCAGGTGCACAAAAGCATTTCAGGCTATCCTGGTGGAGTTCAGAAGACTTTCTATGCAGGTCTTCAGGTGGCTTTTGATAAAAATGGATGTGGTCTTCCCTCACATTGTTTCAACTGCCTTCCTGGAACTGTCCATCCTGGCTGGTCGCAAGAAAGATGCTATGTTCTGAGGTGCTTCCTGTTGTGGTATAACAAGGTCCAAGGTCCTTCACTTCTCTAGTGACTCAAGTCACTCTCTGGAGATCTTCCCTGCTGCCAGGAGGAAGAAGCTATCCTCCTGCTTCCTCGTTGACCTCCCTCATCTTTTAAATTGCCTACACACCAACAATTCCAATTCATGTGGTTTTTCGAGCAGCCTTAGCTTCTGATCCCTCCTTCCACTGAGAGCCTCTTTGAACAGGAGTCCTTGCACCAGCAGTTTAGGCCCTTGATGTCAGAAGTGTTCTTATCTTGTCTCCAGAGTTCCAGACCCTTTCAAAAATCTCTCAGGCTTGTTGAGCCCTTCACTGGGGAATTGACAGCTTCAGCTGTTCCCATACAGTGACTGTTGAAGCAGATAGCGGGCTGTTCTCAGAACTGCAATGAAACAGAAGGGAAGGAGCAGTTGAAACTCCATGCCAGATCAGACTGCACTTTATCAGGATGGGGCAGTTGTGATGCTAAGTGTTTCAGTTCAAGACATCTGCTGTGCAGCTACTTGGACCTTCATCTATGAAGGATGCTGCACCAGCTGTGATATTTTGTCCTTTTTCTATGGAATAGTGCAGAAGCCAACGTCAGGACCCTCCCCGGGTGACTGGTGATGAGGGCAAGTGCTCAGCATTACCTACTTTTAGAATGTACATGTAGACTCACTCGAAAGGGAGGTTATGTACCAGTAACTGAAATTCTCTGTAATGTATAGTCCGTGTGTACATTTGTCTCCCAGCTGCCTTTCCCCTCTGCCTCAGAGTCCTTCCTGGCACAGGTCTGCAGTGGACAGGAAGTGAAATGGTAGCAAGCACCCTTCACCTAAGCTGTGCACTGGCTAGGAGGAGGGGAGCAGCAGCAGCCAACCCTCTGCAGATACCACATGGGGAACCTCTCCAGTCCCAAATGATGGGGTACAAGTACACCCTGTACACATGAACTGCACACCAGGAAGTTACCGGTAAGGACCTCTCTTTTCCAGGTTATCCAAGGCAACATTGATACGTATGATGTGGTCTTGAAAGATCTTCGGCCTCCCATCATTGCTCGTTTTATCCGGGTGATTCCTGTGACGGAGCTGCCAATGACTGTCTGTATGAGGGTGGAGCTCTATGGCTGTGTCTGGTATGGTAAGTAGCGATTGCCATGCCTGTGACTGAAGAGTAGTCTTTACACAACACTGACTGGGACTCCCCAGTGTCCCCACACATGAGAAGGATTTCCAGGCCCACAGAACTGCTTCTGGTGGTCCGCATCATAAATAACAATCACACGGGCAGAGATGGTGGAAGGCGGCTGCTGCTGTGTTTATGAGGTGTATGGCCTTCTCTTTTAGATGGTTTGGCATCCTATAGCATCCCTGAAGGAGGGACAATAGCGGCTCCTGGCTTCCCCATCGTTTATCTGAATGACTCGACCTATGATGGCTACCATGAGCGCAGGTGGGAGAAGTCGTCCTGTTCTCTCTGTCACTGTGCAAATTCTCTCTTCTTTCTTACTTATCCTGTCATTAGTATCCTGCATCCCAAACGCTTCCTTGGTAAGACCTTCCTAGCTCCAAGCTAGCCTCCTAGTTCTCCAAAGTGTTTGCTATTTGAGTGGCTTGGTTGTTCTAGATCCTTTGTGTTGTTGATTGGTGGTTTGAAGGAGGGCGCAAGCTCATGAGTCATTCCATCCTAGCTGGTGAAGGTGACCAAGAAGCAAATTATTTGTCTGTTATTGGAAGTCTTTGGTGCTTCTCTTCAAAGAGAAGGGTCTGTCATTATACAGTTAAGTGCTATCTTTGTTCGTCTGTACATGGTGTGATGAGACAGTTCTGATATTTCTGGTTGCCTTAAAGCCCTCATCGTTCTTGGTCTCTAGTGTATTCATTGCACTGTTTCATTGCTGATCAGGTATAGCCTTAAGCTGTTGCTGATGCTGCAGATCATAAGGTGCTGCTACTCTTTTGTTGCCCAAGATCGGAGTGGGAGAGCTGGCTGGACCTTTCACTTGAACGATCCCAGTGTCCTGGACCAGCTGAAGGTCCTTCCCCTCTTTGCTGCCTTTGCTTCTGGAGTTTATCTTTGAAGTGCGTTCTCCAGCAGACTGCATCTTAAACTGTTGCAGGAGGTCTCCAGGGTAAATTGGGCATCCGAGAAAGTACGCAACACCTGAACGCTAGGCCTGCACTTGATACCTGTGAGCTTCTGGACAGATGTGAGATATTCTTTTTGAAAACAAAGCCCTGAGGACTTCAAACAATTTGGAAAACTGCATCAGTCCCTGTGAGAAGCTACAAGTCAGCAGAGGCACCACTGCCAATGTGGTATCAAAGGAAGGTGGCTGATTTCTCACTGTAAAGATTTCTTGGGTATGATGCTTTTCCAGTTTGGAGTCAAATAGCCCAGAATCACTGGATTTTGACAGCTCGTTACAAGGCATGTTAATATTTGAAATCACTGAGGTAAATTAGGACACTTGTTGACGTTTTGAGGTCATTTGGTTTATCTTATAGTTGACTCCCGTGGAAGAAAGAGTTCATTAAGAGTCTGAATCTGAAATGTTAAGTAACTGGCTGCACTTTCAGAGACCTAGCATCACCACTTTTCTGTGCCATAAATACAGATTTGAATATGTTTAAATGGCTTGAAATGTTGGGCAAGCTTAGGCACAGGCCTCCTCTTGAGGCAGCAGATCCCTGCTAGTGCAAAAAGGTGACTGATAAGTGACCTGGTGGCACCTGTTGAGCTAAGATCTAAGCTTTATTGTATGCTCCCGTTTAAGTTGTTACTAACTTTCCGAAAACTTTTGCTAGGGCCACAATTTTTTCATACTTAGAGGCGATTTTTAAAATTATTTCTGTTCTACTATGCTGGAGTCAAAAACATGGGGGGAAGGGGAATACGTTCTATATCTGAGGGATGTTGCAATATACTAGGTAATTAGGTCTCAATAAGACAATATCTGATGCTTTCAAGCTGTATTGATATGTTAGACTGAACATGGAAACCTAGCCTTTGAATAATGCGCTTCACCCAAAGGTATTTTCACTTGCAGAAAATATTTTTAAAAGCAGATACTTAGAAATTCAAAGTCCATGTTATGAGATCAAAATTTCCTTTGAATCACAGCTTATGTTTTAGAGAGTGTCTTATAAAAAGTCACATGTGCAGAAGGACATAGGTGTTGCACTTAGCTGCTGAGCCCTAACTTAGGAAGAAGGCTTTGCTGGGGAGTGCCAGGGAGCTCTAGATGCAGGCACAAAACCAACGTGCTGAGCAAGGAGTCTTTCAAACTAGTTAAACTGTAGGTCAAGTGCCTGACTGGCTCGGAGGCAGGAGTCTGCCTTTTCCAGCTGTGAGTCCTGTTTGGAGTTCAAGACATGCAGACTAGTGCAAATCCCAATTATAGGAGAGCTTAACCTAGAGCGGACTTGGGGATCTTCAATGCATATCCCAGCAATCCAGCCCTGGTTACAACAACTGCCTAGTTAAATGAAACGGGCTCAGGGGACTGTTAGCACTCTCCCCCCACCATAGGGAGCACTCTCAAAAGGCAGTTGGGCCAGGAACGTACCTTGTTCAGCATCTACTCCATACAGTTTTCCAGCACTGTCCCAATGGGCTCTATACTCTCAGATACAAAGCGGAAGCATGCAGAGTCAAGAGAGAAGAATCTGATCAGCCTTGTGAACGGTGCTGGTAATGCTCTCTTCTTGTGTGAGGAGCAGTGTCAGAACTAATTCCAGGTAGAATTGGCTGGGTCTGGTTGCGAGTGCTGGACTAGCTGACCATGGCCTCTCACTGCCCTTTTTCTACACTTTTCTGTGCCTGCCTGCAAACTTTCCCTCACCCATCCTCCCAGAGTAGGACAGAGCAGTGCTCCTTCCGTGCAGCTCTGCAGTGAAATGTTTCACTTAAAGCCCTCTGTTAGGAGAACCCAAAATGTCTTTTCTAGAGCCTTCGCTTTCATTCTCAAGAGACTCTACTTGTTGCTAGGCTTTGCTGTCGGTGGTTCACATCAGTGCAGAAACTTCTGCCTTTTGCAAAGCAGGGAAAGGTTTTCAGAGTTCAGCCTGAATAAAATAAAGGTGATGTTGCACAATAACAGGGAATGAGTTCTTGTCCAGGATGGGTTAAGAATAATTAAACTAATGTTTTTCCTGGTACCAGTTGAAAGACTTAAGTGCTCTCACACTCCAGTGGGTCAAGGAGCCTGAGCTTTTCCTGGCTGGTGTTCTCTTACTGTTAGCCCTTTCTTGCTAGGCACTTGTACGGAGGCCTGGGCCAGCTGACGGACGGTGTGCTGGGACTGGATGATTTCACACAGAGCCACCAGTACCGCGTGTGGCCGGGCTACGACTACGTCGGCTGGAAGAACGAGAGCTTCAGCACGGGCGCTGTTGAGATGGAGTTTCAGTTTGACCGGCCACGGAACTTCACCTCCATGAAGGTATCCATGTCCTCCCTCTCCTGTCATCTGCGGTGGGCTTTGGGTCTGGGTGCTTCCGACTTGCCCCTCTAGGCTCCCTCCCCAAAGCATAAGCATGTGAGGCCCTTAGCAGCCCACCAGAGGCAGAATTTGAGCAGGGAATATCCCAGGTTTGCCCATGGAGAAAGCTGCAGCAGGGGAGCGCTTGCCTATCCCAGGCTCAGACACTTTTCTTTCAGTGTTTGGCTTAAATGATTAAGGACTAAAAAGCAGACACCTGGGGTAGTGTTTGGGCAGCCCCTGTTGATGATGAAGATGGATTCAGGATGTAGGCTACTTACTGTTTAAAGGCCTTGCCTATAGACAGACCTTGCCTTGTAGTAAATAGCAGAATCCCTTTAAAAGGATCAGTGGCTTTTCTTGTAAAGATTTCAAATGAAGGAGAACCCACCACATCCTTAAGTAAATTGTTTTGGTGGTTACTTACCCTGGTTTTATTTTGTCTATTTTTAACTTGCAACTGTTGGCTCTTTGCCTGCTTTTGCTGGCAAAAATTCTGAGTCCTGTCTTCTCAGAAATTCTCCTGTTTCTAGACTGTGATTAAATGACTTTCTTAATCTTTGCTTCAGTAAACTGAGTTGGCTGGGCTTCTCAATTCCTTCATTGTGAGATCCAGGATTGCTTCTACCGTTCTTTTCCAAACTTCTTTTTGCTTGCCAGTACCCTTTTGGAGGTATAAAGGGTGGAATTGGATGCAGGCTTTCCATCAAACTCCATAGAAGAGTGATACCGATTTTCTGCTTTTGTTTATACTTTGTTTATGAATCCTGTGATCACATTTGTTGTTTGGGGGGGGGGGGGATGTCTTTTTTTTTTTTTTCCACCCTCCCTTCCCCCTTCCAAAGGATAGGGAGCCAATGTTCATTTGACTTTTAGCATGATACCAAAATCTTATCCAAAAGTATTGGTTTCCAGGATAAAAGTGCAATCCAGAAAGTGTGATTTATGTTTTTTTCCTGAATTCATTAACTTCAGATGAGTCAATTGGAGGACCCAGCTTGTTGTGCAGTTCAGATTAGTTGTAAAACTGACATTTCTGTTGGATTTTGTTGCTTCTTTTTTTTATCTTATTGCTAGTGATTTTACTGTCTCAGATCACTGAAAAAGATAGTAAATAGCCTTGGACTAGGAATATGTTCCTGCTAGAAAAAGAACCTGATGAAGAATGATGCCTTAATTTTTAAGATTGGCAAATTTTAATCAAATTATATAATTCATGAGTTCATATTATGCTAGTTGGGAGTGCGTGTTATAATGAGAATAAATCAAATGCTGTATAAAAATCTGTCATGTAAACACAGCCATCCGGATCAATCAAATGCATAAGCTTGAAGTAGCAACTTTTTTAGTATTTCATAAGACTGCATTGAATTAAAAATTAAGGATAGTTTAAAAATGAAGGATAGTTTATGCTAATCAATGTATGCTGTTTCAGCTTTGCATTTATTTTGTATAAGCTAGTTAGCTGCTAATCATTTATTTCCTGCTATATATCTTAATATTAGTGTCTATTACCTTTATTCCAGTCCTTTGAACTTCCCCAATATACAAGGGAGTGTTTAAAATAAATACCAAATTTTGCAACTTCATTGCAAAATACTTAGGCTTACATATTGTAAAGATGGACTTTAGGCAGTGCTTAACACCACGCTCCATAATAGTTGGAATAGAAAGTATTCCTGTATCACTCCAAGATGTGAACATATCCAAATTCTGTCCAAATCTGGCACAAACCATGTATTGCAGGCACCAGGCTTTCCTGCCTTGTTATGGATGACTATACCTCCTTATTGAATAATGTTGTCTAGGCTTCATCTGTTCCCGATTATACTCAAATACCCTCTTTTTGTCTTTTTCCTGCTGATCAGGCCTGTCGTCCTCATTACCACTTCACTCCTAGTCACTGCAAGACGTCAACGCAGGCTAAGCAATTAAGGTTCAAAGCCGCACTTAGTGCAGAAACTGTGGTTGTTGCAGTTGTTAATGCTGTGCAGTCATTAGGAAATAATTCCTGGAGCCTCGAGGGAGGGTCAGGCCACCATGGCTATGAAAATGGAAGAGCAGGCTGGGAGGAACACTGGACTTTGAGGGCTACCCTATTCCTTATACTTCCTGGTGCTGTGGTCCAGATCTTCATGGCGGAATATAAACTGTCATGTTAAAAAAACAAAAAAACCCCCACATACTCCAAACTCAAGGACAATATTTCTATTAAAGTAAGAGAGCCAGGATAATAGCATAAGGGATCCTTGTGAGCCTTGTCTCCTTGAAGCTCTTTTCCCCAGTGGTGCTGGAGGCCTGGCAGCGTGCTATGTGTCAGTGTTGATGGGCCCGTGGTGGAGGAGCCCTAGGTCCGGTGGAGGAGCTGTTAGGTCCTCTGCCTCCGTCACTTATGCTGGAGCCTCTTGAGCTTGGGTGCAGCCCAAGAGCAGGAAGAGGAAAGTTGCTACCAGCTTTTGGGAGGGCAAAACAAACCTCCCAAATATGGAGGTGTGAAGTCAGCCTGACAGCAGTCTGCAAACCGCTTGGTCTGAAAGCAGACTGTGCGGAGCCGTAGCTCAGAGATACGTGAGGATGCCTCTGTGTTAGTGAGATGTTAGCTTGGCAGCGTAGCGACGATGGTTTAAATTCCAGCATCGTTAGTCAGTGGTGCTATTGCAGCAGGGACGTGCTGATGATGTACTGAGCCACCAGGAGAGGCTGATAGGTTCAGGCTTACATGATAGTGTGAAGAAAACAGATCCTTGATTGTCTTCAGGGGCAGCCACAGCAGAACTACTGCTATGTGTCAATGGAGTAGCTTCTTCTCTGGCTTGCATATACTGCTTGGTAATTTTTTGGAGAAATCAGCTTACAGTGCAGACACTGTGGGTTTGTAAAAGAGGCTGTAGAGCCCAGATATGGTTTCCTTTCCTGTCTTAGGATATATGTTCAAGGAGAATTGTTCTGTGAAGCTTTAGATTAATATAGGGTGGTATGTTTTGCGCTTTGGGGGGGTTTTCTGTTATCGTTGTTGCATTTTGCTGGGTCTCTGAGAGCCTGCCAAGGCTCCACTGTTAACTTGACATGCAGAAACTAAATTAACAGCTGTTTCAGAATCACTTTTTGCATGGACATTCTCACTGCTGAGCAAGGGTGGATGGGGCTTTACTGGAATAAGTCACTCATGCTGGCTTAAGAGTATTCATATAGATGGTTGTTAGAAATAGAAGAGCTTCACGAACAGGAAGTCACCAAGCCTTGATTTTTTTGGTTTCAGTAAATCTTCCTATCTGGTTGGTGTGTTTCTTCTTGCTAGGTGCACTGTAACAACATGTTTTCCAAGGGAGTGAAGATCTTCCAGAAGGTGGAGTGTCTGTTCAAACCACGCCTGATTGCAGACTGGGAGTCTGAACCTGTTGGAGTGGCAACTGTCTTAGATGACAAAAACCCCAGTGCGAGGTTTGTGACTGTCCCCCTCAATCAGCGCGTGGGTAAAGCCATACTTTGCCGCTTCTACTTTGCCGACTCCTGGATGATGATGAGTGAGATTTCCTTCCAGTCTGGTGAGTGTTCCTCTGGCTCAAAAGATCTAGGGGAGCGTGGAGGTGCCAATTGTGTGAGGTTAACACCAGTGTGGGACAGCATGGGGCTACACGAAGGGCAGCAAGAGGTAGTATTGAGTGCCCTGCGAGGGGTAGGAGTGTAATAGGGAAATGTAGGATAGCTGGGAGGCTGCAGGATGGTGAGGAGGGGACAGAGGAGGCAGCCTGGGGTGCCGGCCAGCGGGGCATGGCTTTAAGAGGGTGGTGTAGCCCATCACATAGTTCAGCCTACCCTCTGCTCCCACTGAAGAAGAGGGTATGAGGCTGATTAGGGTTAAAAGGGCAATGCAGAAGCAGAAAAGGCAAATGTATAGGGAGGACTTTAAAGCTGACACTGATGCAGGTGTGCAGTAGCAGGACCAGAAATGGGATGATAGGGTGTTGTTGTTTTTTTTTTTTTTTTTAAGATGGTTGCTTGCTGCCTATTGGGTTGATTTTTACCTCTTGGGTTTTTTATGAAAAATTACATTACATCTGTAGATAGCTATAAACTTAGCAGATTGCAAGTTTATTAAAAAGCAGGAGGCAGAATTTTTTGCTCAAGTCCTAACTATAAGGTAGGAGTCAGTGCTGAGGTGCTTGGGAAGGCTCTGGAGGGGAGTGGACAGACTCTTGGAGAAAACGGCAGTCACTGAGCAAAATGCAATGATCTGGATATAACTTCCCACTTAGGAGCTTATGGTTAAACAGCCGTAACGAGAGGGCAGTACTGGAGTTTGCAGCTTGTTTCTATCTTGTTGGTAGCAGCCCCTCCTGGCTACCTTCCCTGTCAGACGTGCAACTGGGCAGGCTGTTGGTCTGGCCTGGGATGACTGTTCTCATAATCATGCCAAAATGAAGCAAAGCTCCTGTCCTGGTTTCCTCTGTCTGGCTGAGCTCTGGGAATAGTCCTGCATGTGGTGCAGTTTGCTGTGGTTGGGAAGTACAGGGCACTCAAATGAGAGGCTGTGGAGCCTCTGCTTCTCCATGCAGGAGCTCTGGGAAGTGCTGGCTGAACACATAAGTGCACTCACGCTTCATGATCTGCTACATGGGTCTCAGCCTGGCTGTAGCTGGGAGGGCCGGGGGCACAGCTGGGATTGCACTGACTGCTGGCAAGCAGGAGTAGAGATTGACTGTTGAACTGATGCTTTCCCTTCCCTGCCGCAGACATGGAGAGTGTAAATCCTATTTTGGTGACAGTAGCCCCAAGCACAACAGAACCTCTGGAAGCAGAATACAACGTCACCGAGGGGATCTGGGGTAAGGATTTCTGTCCCTTAGCTGCACCAAGGGCCCAAGTGCCCGGGGATTTCACCATAACACCCTAGTTAACACGGTCTGTCCTTGTCTTTCTGGAGATCTGGCTTATGGTCTGGTTATTGGCCTTGTACACAGGGCTGTATTTTAGTCCTCTGAGCCTCAGCTGTTTCTTCCTGCCTTGGCTGGCTGAGGCTGCCTCAGAGCAAGTGGGCTGGATGCGTATGTGCAGCCACTGAAAACTCTTAAACTCTGTGCTTGAAGGTGTTGTCTGCTTTAACACAAATCCAGCCAAGGAATCTTTTCCAATGTCATGAATTTAGTTGCAGAGGTCCGCTGCACAATTCTTAGTTCTGAACCCCCTAAGTGAGAATTTGATTTAAGCAAAGCGTGAACACAACTAATGCTAATACTCAGGAAGCTGCCTAAGATCTTTTCTGTACCAGACTGTAGAAAGGAGCATGGGTTCATGGAAGTTGGCCAGCGCATAAAACAACCTGTGCTGCTTTGACTCAGGATTCTTCTTAATTTCTCTGACTGCAGAAACCACATCTTCTGTAACCAGCACCTGGATAGGAGAGAAAGCAGATGACTCTAATACCTCCATCCTTGTGGGCTGCCTTGTGGCTATTATTCTTCTGCTCCTGATGATTATAATCATTATTCTTTGGAA
Organism: Struthio camelus; assembly: GCF_040807025.1. Taxonomy (NCBI): domain Eukaryota; kingdom Metazoa; phylum Chordata; class Aves; order Struthioniformes; family Struthionidae; genus Struthio; species Struthio camelus. Next base: position 11,703,016 of record NC_090961.1, on the reverse strand, counting down.
GCAGTATGTCCAAAAAAGGTTGGAAAAGGTAATACAATGGGGCTGTTTAGCAGCTCAGTATTAACTCTAATGAGCTCTGAATTACGTGGAAAGCACAGGGTTACACCTATTCTATCTAGTAGCTAAAACCCTATTTCTAGGGCAGGGGAGGATGCAGGCCCTACCCAAGATGTTACCGGAAATGGTTGTAGCTGACACGTCACTCGGCAACCTAGCATCAACTCAGCAGTTTTTGCTCTTTTCCCAAGGCCCCACGCCGAATCCTGGAGGAGGATGCCACAGTTCGTCTCTCCTTCTACAGCTACACCATTGCCAACAACCAGACTCAGATCCACCAGTCAAATCCCACCTATGAACGCGCTTTCCCACTGGACTTGGAATATCACCAGCCAGCTACACTGCTTCACAAGCTTCCAGAGCTCTCTCAAAGTGCAGAGGATTCAGGTAATATAATCATCAATCTCCAGAAATTGTTTATTCTTTCTATTATCTTCAGCTTTTAAAATGTGTCTGCTTTTAAAATGTGCTGCCTTTTACTCCGCTGTCTGGGTAGTCTTCTCTGACTACTATGCAACACTAACTCAGTGACCTGAGACAATATTCTGGAGCCCTGACGTTTTTTGGCACGTAGCTTTTGCAGATGGTGTATCGGCCTCAATACACAGCCTTTTATTGTTCTCTTTGAAGACTGTGTTTGTGTTAGCCAGGCCATCTTTTAGCAGCTGCTTTTAGCCATCACAGCAGCAAGTCATTGTTTGTCTCAGTCCCTTGGCGGTGGTGCTGCCTGCAGCACTCCAGGGCTATCCAGACTGGCTGGCAGAGGAGGAAGTCCTTTAGCACCTCTTCATGCAGGAAGGGCTCTTTGCCTCTGCTTTTTCCTGAGGGAATTTCAAAGTTGGCAGAGAATTGTCAGTGGTGCGCTGGCTCCCAGACCCCTGGGAAGCCTTCGGAAGTGTTTTTGTGTGCATCCGACAGGCTTTTGTACTCGATGATGGCACTGCTGGATTAGTGAATGGAAGGGCAGTGCCGCATTCCTCAAGTACAGATGCGTCGCTAAGATCCAGCGTTATTCTGTGCAAGGAAGTTGATTTGGACTGAGGCAAGTCTGAAGCAAAATGAATGTTCTGTAAATACTGACCATACAGGGAGTTAAATACTGACCATGTAGGGAATTAATTATAAAGAGTTATTTCATAGTATTTATTTGAGTAAGCTGTAAGAGAGAGGGTAACATGATAACACGGTATAAAGAAATTGAAGACTTCAATCAGCTCATGTTACAGAGGGAGATCTACAGCAAATGTGCCATTTCAAACAACACTGCCTGCCTCAGGTAAGAGGGGACAGCTCATTTAGGATGAAGCAGAACCAGAAAATCACTTTCAACTCAGGCCCCTGTGTCTGGGCGAGAGTCCTAGCTCATGTTAACTGAGTAGAGCAGGCAGCTGATTAACATGGGGTCTGTAGGCGTGTGGCTTGTTCTGGTTTAAGCCTCGGTTAAAATAAAGCATAGTCCTCATCTAGATGTTCAGTGCTGCTGGTACAAGGTAACAGACGTGCGGCTAGGCTGAGATTTGCAGAGGGTTGCAGGATCAAGAGGAGCAGCAGCCAGGCCGTACTGGTTTTGAGGAAGCGAGAGCATTCAACTCCAGCTGTCTCTGGTTTCCCCTCAGTGTGCAGTGGGGACTACGCTGAGCCTGACCTGACCAAGTCCACTCCTCACCAAGGCTTCCAGAACAACGTTCCTCACTATGCTGAAACAGATATTGTCCACCTGCAAGGTGTGACGGGCAACAATATGTATGCGGTGCCAGCCCTCACTGTGGATTCGCTCACCAAGAAGGACATCTCAGTAGGTGAATTCCCACGGCAACAGCTACGACTCAAGGAGAAGCTGGGAGAAGGGCAGTTTGGAGAGGTATAGCCATTCTTTTCCACACCTCTCTCCAGTAGAAAGGAGATACCTGGCACAGCAAATCTTCTGAGCTGCCTGCCAGGCACTGCTCCACACTTCGGGGCTGAGGGACCTACATGTCAGTGTTTTAATACTTGCCTTTGCATTTGAGGAAAGCTAACATCCTTTAAGATTAGGCTTCAGAGAGACTCATTCTGCACCTATGAGCTTGCTGCTTGGTGCCACAGAAAAGTCTTTTCCAACAGATGAGATATTTGTGAGTTTTGTTAGCCGTTTGCTCTCTGTATCCCTATTTATGACCTTACAGAAAGGGCCTGGGTTGTGAATTCAAACTGTTCCATGCTCTTCCATGGAGGTCTTGGACATCTGGTGGCTGTCACGTTCAGATACCCATGTGAGTTTGAATGCTCTAGTAGTTACTCCAGCCAAGGCAGATTCAGCCTAGCCCTAAAAGTAGGTTGCACATTAAGAGGTGGAGGGTCTAATTGGGCTCTGCATGGGGGCCCAGGCCAAGATGGACATTTCCCACACGTTGTGGTGCCCTTGCATGTTTTCTGGCGTAGCTGCCTTGTTCAGTCCCTGGTTTATGCCAGAAGCCTCAGGCAGCATGGTACATACAGCTCAGTCATCTGCTGAGCTTGTTTTACTCCCTGGACGCCTTTTGAGCTGTGAATATTTCATTTGTCCTTTTCTTCTCTCCCTGCTTCGTTACTGCACTATCCCTAGTTCTCTACTGAGTCGGATCTTGTTCTCTCTTGCTCCCACTCTTCTAGTATCTGTGTCTTTACCCTTCCCAGCTTTTGCTCACGCACGGCCTTAAATTCTACTGTTCTGCCATGTTTTGGCAAAGCACCAGCCCTTTACTGCTCCCTCATTCTTCTTTGTGGTATGCCCATCTTTATGTTCCACCCTGTTGACCACTCCCTGATTCCCCCTGCCCCCTTGTTTCTTTTTGGCTCTCAGAGTATTAAAAAAGCTGGTGACCTCTTTTACCATCACCCCAGCTGTCGGTGCAGCTCCTTCTGTTGTGGCCTGGATCTTGCCCCTATCCTGGATTGTGCTCCAGAAGTAAAACTGAGGGTTTGGATTTTTTCATTGTTTTGCTTCTGGTTTCCCCTTCCCACTCGTTCCTTTCCTTCTAATAACTGTCAAGAGTTCCTCCTCCTCCTGCTTTGTGTTGTCAAACAGCGGGAGCCAGGCTCCCCATCCCCATTTTCCTTGGAGTTTGATTCATAGCCTGTTCCTTTCCTCGCGTCACAAGCTCTTTCCCTCATCTTGGCAAATGTGCCACATTGCCTGCTGCCTTCTCTCCTTCTCGCCTTTGTAGTCTTTACCAGACTGGGTTGTCATCAAATGCTCTGCTCTATTGATGTGGCTTGGTGTGCAGTCTTGCTTCTGGCCACATGGCTCATTCATGCTCTCTTCACCTCTCCACTCAGAGCTCCCTTCACTTTCAAGTGAGTCTTTTCTGCTCCTAACCACCTACTTCCTGGATTCAATGACACATTACTTCCATTTACACTTTGTTTTATTACCATGGCTCTGTTTCCTATTTCAAGTTCATACTGCCAGTTTCTGCTTGATGTTGCTAGATTTCATGAATGCCAGAAGAACAAGTTCTGTGACCGTGTTTTCACCACAGCAGACTTCATTCTTCATATAACTGCAGTAGCCTCTTCGTACTTTTGTTTCTGTTCTGCAGCTTTGTTACGTTTTGTATACGCTCTCCCCTTTCTCCTCACCATGCTCATCACATATGCTCTCGATTTGTTTCTTCGTATAAAATTCATTAAGCTCCCATTATGTTCTCCTCACTGCTGCACGTCTTCCTAGGACAGACAACATCTGGTCTGCTCCCTTCCTTCATTCCCTTTTCCTATCCCACACACTCAAGTCCGTCTATTTTCCCTTATTCCAGTATCTCTTGTCTTTTTCTCCTCTTGAACGTGTTTTTCTTGAAAAGTTTTCTCTCTTTTTTTATAGAACCTTAGCAGTAATTTCAAGTCTTATTTTAAGAAACGAGATTCTGTGCTCCCCTTGGAGAACTCCTCTGGGTACATTCATAATTGAGGTATTCATGTCACAAGCGCTTCTCCTGTTCGGAGTTTGAAGACTTTGGAGTTTTGTCTGTGATTTCCGAACACGTCTCAGTTAAGGCAGAGCATTCACTCAAACCAGACTGCAGACATCTGACAACTCGGGGCATGCTCACTGGATGTGTATGGTGTGCTGTACTTGCCAAACTTGCTGCAGCCATGCTGTTTGTCTGCACGTGTAGAGTAAAATGGAAAACTTCAGGCGTAATGGCCTTCCTGAATATGTTCAATGCTTGCTCAGCAAGTTGGGTCTCCGGTCGCGCACTGTACCAGCGATCTGCGTGCATGCAGTAAATTCGATGTGCTGGGGACCCGTCAGGTTGCAGCCTGTGTCCTTTCCAACATCATGGACTCTGTAGTGTAAGCACGTTCTTTTTGTCCAGGATCTAGAGCCATCCTATAGGCTGTTTGCCATCAGAATAAAGAATTACCTGTGCTAGATCATTCACTTGGAGTCATTCTGCCAGCTGTGACCAAACGTGGCTCAATGTGGCATTGTTTTCCTCTGGTTTTTCTCCCCATGCGTGCTCTCAGTTGCCACTGCTTTCTGTCCTGCAGGTGCACCTATGTGAAGCTGATGGCCTGCTGGAATTTCTGGGGGTTTCTTCCACAGAATTCACCCGCCAACCAGTTCTAGTAGCAGTGAAAATGCTAAGATCAGATGTCAACAAAACAGCCAGGTAAGTCCATCTGCAGTAGCAGCCATCTGAGAATGAAGACCAGCATTCTTCACGCAGCGGTTCAACACAAGTTAACCTAGTGACTTCTGACTTCTGTAAGAGGCATGCCCCTGGTGCGTGTTTTGTGTGTTCATGTAAATACTAGGATACAAGCAGGGAATTGAGACTAAGAATAGACATAATGTCTGTTTGTGAAACGCTGTCTTTGCCCTGTTTCCTGGGGAGAGGGTGGATATTGCCCACAAGCACAGAACTATCTTTCAAACTTACAATGTACAGAGGTGTTGCTGTATCTGATCAGGGATTTCTAGCTTCCTTACATCCTGCTTCTCTTTTCCTTAGACAAAGGAATAGCCTAGGATTCAAACCTGTGTTTTCTATGTTAAAAGGAATGATTTCCTGAAGGAGATCAAGATCATGTCACGGCTGAAGAACCCAAACATCATCAGACTCCTGGGCGTGTGTGTGCGTGATGACCCACTGTGTATGATAACAGAGTACATGGAAAACGGAGACCTCAATCAGTTCCTGTCACAGAGGGAGATCTACAGCAAATTTGCTGTTTCAAACAACATTCCCTGTGTCAGGTAAGAGCAGCCCATGTTTAGGACTAATCGGGAATGCTGAGCTACTACAGCTTCATCTGCTGTGCCTTCTAGGGAGTCACCTTCTTCCAGCCTGGCCATCACCACAGCATAAATTGTGGGCGATGGCCCTGCTTTGAGTGGGAGTTTGTTTTAAAGGCCTCCAGAGGTCCATGTTCCTGTGAAGCGTCCCTAACTGTTGGCCGTTTTGGTCACAGTGAGCACCTTAGTTGTTTTGTTGCCAACTTAAGCATCTTTTTACATTAGCCAGCTTGCATCAAATACCTGATTGATATGGCAAACCAGTTGCGCTGGGGAGAAAGTCAAGAATTTCTGCTAGTCTTTTAAAATGTTTCCTTGGTTCTAGGTGTTTTTTATTTAAAAAAAAAAAAAAAAAAGGAGGGAGAGAATATAAAGGGGGAGGAGAGTTGAGTGTAGAGCTTCACTCTAAAAGATGAAAGGAAAGGAAAGATTTCATCAGCCAGCTGAAGGAGAACATTTCTCTGGCAAAGAAAACCATTTTCTGTCAGCCCTGGCACTTTTAATCTCTCTTATGCAGAAAGATTAAGCTTAACTTAAAAGCATCTCTACTGTTGCAGAAAGTCCTCTCCTCGTAAAGGAGCATTGTGTGTTGAAAGAAGACATTTATTCTGCTTAGTAAAGAGACCTGTTCTGATGAGGATTCACTGCATTGCTTAGCCCTTGGCATGTACCCCTACAAGTGTTAAAGATTAATTTATAGTTAAACAACAGGGCAGAACAAGTTCTGTTGATGGACTGCACAGGAGATGGCTGTATCTTGCCCTGTCTAGAGAACATCAGTGTTTCTGCTGGTAGCTGGCAGTGGGCAACAGTCTTGTCGGGGAATGTTATTCTGGCATCCTGCAGGGTCATGATACGCTGGGAACTATGGGATGGGAGAGGATTTACATCTATGTAGAAACCTATTCCTGCTCTCTCCAGTCACTTGTCTCTTCCACACACGCACGACTTTGACCGTTAGGCTTACGGCACTTTCCTGCCCCAAAGCCTTGAACTATCCTTTCTTCTTCATTTTGCTCCTGACTTGTCATCTGACTTTAGCGCTGTCGCTCACATTCTTCTTTTTCAGTCTCCGTTGCTTTATGATTTGGTCTGGCTTCTGGTTTTCCTGTCTCTCCATCTGATCCTTCATCCCATCCTTTAGTGTTTCCTTTTATGCCATTTTCCAACCAAGTATAGTTTCATATTAAAGGAATCTTGTATGACTAGCTCAAATATTTATCTGTACAGGAGGTGGTTATTGAAAGTGAAATGAATCCCCTAGCCAAAGATTGCAGCTTGTCTCTACCAGCTCCTGTGGCTGTCTAATTCACATGGCAAAGTCCTATTGAAGCCTATCATTGAAGCCTATTACTTCATGCACTGAATATGTGACTTGTCTGAAGGAGAGGGCTGGTCACCATGTTTCTTAAGCCCTTATGGCTCTTGAATGTTTGCAGTGTCTCTTACTATCTCTGTAGCTATCTGTCTAGCAACTCATGAAGACAAGTGGGTGGTCTGCTGAGAAATATCGCCTGTCCTGCCCCTCTTTATGCAGGGCAGCAGGCACTGCAGATCTCACTGAGCAGAGGGGCAGGGAACCAAAAGACCTTGCCAGGATGCAGATGGGATAATGGGACTGCTTGAGTAGCCTGTGCCAACCCCAAGCAGGGAGACAACCCCAGATGAGCAGGGGCATGGGAGAAGGTAGGGCCTGGAGGCTCTGCCCACTCCTGTGCGGAAAGCTGGATTAACTGGGTTAACAAAGCAGAAGCACGTGGCAAAGTTGCTTCTCTGGGGAGACATCAGGCCTGTCCAGATCAGGAGCAACATCCAGCTGACTGTGGGTCTGGCCAGGTGTCACCTGGCTGGGTTGTGGTTTCAGCATGCTGAAAGGCTGGGAGGGCAGTGATACCTGGGCCTTCCTGATAGCTGATGGTGCTCTGCTGGGAAAGAGTGGCCGCCTCTGAATAGCTGTAGCAATAGCTTAGAACAGATTGGATGTGTTATCATTAGATGATTAGATTAGTATAATTTAGATAACATGATATGCACTGCTTTTCTCATTGCCACCAAAATGCAAAGAGGAAGAGAATAAGGCCTCCCCCACTGAGCTTTATCAGAGAATTATTAGCCGTGAACAGTTTGTTCGTATTAGATTTGTTGTGACAAATGCTTGTTTATGTGAAGTGTTTGAGCATGCGAAATGGGAATTAAGCTGAGCATCACAAAATAGTGGCATGTGAAGAATCCTGAAAGTCAGATGGTCCATAGTCAGGCAGTATATCATGCAACTTTATTAATGTTAATTTCCTTTTTCTAATAAAAGGAATTGCAAATAAAATTATAATAGATGTAAAATACATCTGCTAAAAAACTTAGTAATATCAAGCATATAAAACAAGAAAGGTAAGCGCTCTCTAATGTTATGTGGCATACTTACAGTGATATTTACAACTGCAGTGTTTGTGGAATACCAAATTAAGTAATTTGCAAGACATGAGATTCTGATCTCACGGTCATGAGACTGCAACTTAATTTTTTCCTGGCTCTCTGTGAAAAGTTGGTGCTATGATGCATAAACTCCTTGAATATCTGCTATACTTGTATGTGGAACCAATGAATTACTGCTTGTGAATTATTAAATCTTTCAGGGACAGTTTGTCCTTGCTTGGTCAGCTCAGGGACTTGGCCTAGCCTGACAGGTAGGGCTTTTAATGCCCTGCAACTAAACAGCTTGGTTTCATTTTTACAGCAAAAAAACTAAGTGACAGGATATCATTGCGTCCTTATGGTACATCAAATGCAAGGCCCCAGCAGCAGGTAATCTCAAAGAAGAGTTGAATGCAAGGAACGCCTCTGACTTTCTTTCCGTTTTGTTTTGTTTTAACGCAGCTACTCTAACCTGCTGTACATGGCCACCCAGATTGCCTCGGGAATGAAGTATTTAGCATCTCTGAATTTTGTGCACAGAGATCTGGCCACTCGCAACTGCCTGGTGGGGAACAACTACACCATCAAGATTGCAGACTTTGGCATGAGCAGGAACCTTTACAGTGGGGATTACTACCGTATCCAGGGAAGAGCTGTACTACCAATACGTTGGATGGCCTGGGAAAGCATCCTTCTGGTAAGGACCGCACAGAACAATTCTTTGCCCACTTTTGGTTTTCACTGTTCCTCTGAATCAGTAACATGTCCATGTACCAGCCCTTACGGTATCACAACATACGATTTCGATGGCCCCTCGTGAGATGTCCTTGTGCCAGGCATATCGCGTCTCCTGGGGAAGGAGGGTGCCCTTGCAAACAATGCAGCACAGATCATCCACAGCCTAATTTCTGTTCTGTTCCTGGCATACATGATTCCTGCTAGAACGTAAACAAGTTGCCTTTCTGTCCCTGTTTCCTAGCTGTGAAGCTTAGAAGGGCAGGGATAAAACATGAGGTTTTTAGTGCCAAGTCTGGTTTCAAGGTAGGGATTTTGCTTCATGTTTTTTAAGGGTTCTGCTGTCATTCCTTAGGAGATGGTTTAACAGCTGAACACGTTCAGTCCAAAGGCAGTTCCTTAATATTCAGCTTGATAGTTCCTCTTCAAACTAATTTGTGTGATGCATCTAGCTATATTTTTTACAAGTACGTAGCAAAATTCTAATTACACACCACTCTAAAGGCTGATAAATTGCCTAAGCTTTTCTAAATTCACCCCACTGTCCTAGCTACTGCTTCATCTAAACTATAAATCACTTCCATCTTCCTTGTGTTAACATCTTCCAAACATTTGCAGACTGCTAGGGTTGCCAGATAAGCCTGAGCTATCTGGGTCTTGGGTGTTTTTTGACCAAACAGGCCCTCTGGCCCCCTGATTTTGTCTGCCTTTTTGTGAGTAATCTTTACCTTCCTGTTATTTCTCTGGAAACACATTGTTACAAACACAGCAGGTTTGTCCTGTTTTTTTCTTTAAGGCAAAGAACAGACAGTGAGCAGACTGTCACCAACTTTTACTGTGCAGGGACCAGGATTTTTGCCCTTCTTCCTCTGAGACGTGTGATCTAGAGCCTGCTTTCACCCCTAGCACTCTGCTTTGTATTCAAAATCTTTTCTGTGCTTCCCTGCTGTATTGCAGGGGAAGGTTGGCTGCAGCTATCCCCTTCCCCACCCTAGTCCACACCGTTTTGCTCCTGCTGCAGACAAATACGTAGTCTTTCCTCTAAAGAGGCACAGTAGCCTCTGGTTTTTCCCTGAGACTTGCCCTCTGTTTCAAGGGCTCTGCCCTGGTGAAAGTTGTACCTTCTTAGAGCTGTCTGGATCCCTCTGTGCATTGCCAAGAGCAGGTCACCTGCTCTGCTGTCTGTATGGAGAGCCTTTTCTGAGGTACAAATGCTGTGTCCTCGTGTTTGGCTGCTAAGAGCTTAGATTGAAATGGCTTTCCTAAATGTGTACTGTGAGCAAAGCAGGATTACAACATTGTTTTTGTTCACAGGGCAAGTTCACTACAGCCAGTGACGTCTGGGCATTCGGGGTCACCCTCTGGGAGATGTTCATACTGTGTAAGGAGCAACCTTACAGCCTCCTCTCAGATGAGCAGGTCATTGAGAACACAGGCGAGTTCTTCCGGAGCCAGGGCAGGCAGGTAAGAACACAAATGTGACTTCTTTGCTTGCCCCAGCACATCAGAGTGGATCTCCCAGGGGCCTTCCTGGTGGCCTGACCTCTTCTGCAGAGGTCCCTGCTTCTATTCCTGTCCTTTTCAAGTGTGTCCCAACTCTCCTGTCCTTCATCCAGCCTCGTGGCACTGGCTTTCCTCTCTTGGAGTCCCACTGGAAGAACCTCTTGGCCCTGTCTGTGCTTCTTCCTTATTATAAGCCACTTCCATTTCAAGCTGCCTTTGATGCACTGTTCTTCTTGGCTTTGCTGGGCCCACCTACACAATCCTTTTGCTCCTTTCCCTTGTCAGATCTCTCCCGTTAGCATTTCCTCTGAAAAATGAGGAAGTGCTTAATGAGTTGGGGAAGGAGGAACTGTTAGTCCCCATGAGTTGGATATTCCCTCTATCTCCACACATGCCAAGATGCCTCTGACCATCCCTAATTACTGAAGGGCCTTTCTGTGTCACTACCTGTCCTCTTTCTAATTTCCAGGCAGCACTGTGCAGTCTGCTACTGCTACCTTCATCCCCTTGAATCAGTGAGGATCTTTGATATCTGTGATGGCACTAGATAGAGCGCACACAGCCCTTCACCTCACTACTGAGGATCACTCTACCCAAAAAAGTGGAGTGCCTGTTATTTGCTAATCTACAAAACTCACCTTTAGCACCAAACAAATTAAAGGATTAAAGGAAATAAAGGTTTTATTCACTATCTGCCACATATGAATGATCTAGTAAAGAGATTAAAAGATGAGTGTATTGAAAGGGGGGGGGAAAAAACCAAACAAAAACCCCAAAATAAACTATTTCTGCCAACTTGTGCTTCAGATAAGCTCTAAAAGGTTTTTTTTCTCTCTGCTAACAAGCTATCACGATGCTTAGAAAGCCTCATGGGTTGTCTGCGGTGAGTGAAAGTATTTGGATTTTATTGTGGTAAATTTGGTTCGGGTTTGTGTGTTGCTGTCACTTGGAAGAAAAATCTCCAAAATGTTTGTTTCCTATGGGACAAAACTGCTTTATGACCAGCTCTGTCATCAAACACATTGGCAAAGTGTCTGCTGTGCCTTTTGAGACATGTCTAAGTTTCATCCAGACTTCCCTTCCAGATTCATGCTTAATAGATTTTGAACACTGCATGACTGCTGTGTTGTAAAACCTAAGACGAAATTGTCCTTTGGTTTTAATTGTGTCAAGGTTCAATTCTTTTAATGAAACCACTGAAATAGTTGTATTTTTTTTTAATGAAACCACTGAAATAGTTGTATTTTTTCTTCCAGATCTATCTCTCCCAGACTCCTCTGTGTCCTAACCCTGTATTTGACCTGATGCTCAAATGTTGGAGCAGGGATATAAAAGATCGTCCCACTTTTGACATGATTCACCACTTCCTGCTAGAACAGATGGAATCAAACATCTGACTCGAGAAAAGGAGACAAACTGTGGAGAACTGAGTGACTTTGCCTCTCTTTGCCTGTACCTCACAGGAAGATGGTCAGGCCACCTTGCTCTCCTCCCTTGACTGTAATCTATTTAAGTTGAGACGTCCATGGCAGCTGCTCATTCTATTGGCCATGGTCTGACACACAGGACCAGAGGATCTCATTTGGTTGAAAAATCATCTCCTCTTCTGAATCATTTCCTGGGAATACTGTGAGAGGGATTTTTAGATGCCCATACATCTTTGGGCAGAATGAATGAGTGAAACTTTGCAAGGGACTTGGAGCTCTTTCCTGAAAGCTACTGGTTGGTTTGGGAGTTATGATTCAAGAAAAGATTTGTAGAAGCAGTCTTCAGTCATCTAAAACTATTCCATTAAATCCAATGGAAGTCTTGTGCACATTAGCAAGTGCTTCAGTATGCTCTTGCTACAGGCAATATGTATAGTGAGAAACTAGATATGACTAGAACTAGGAAATGGTTTAACAGACTTGAGAACTGACAGAGCTGGATTTAGCAACCCTTTGGAAGTAATTTTACAAGGGTCTATGGAGGATGCAGATAGAGTCCAAGATCGTGTTCTTTTTTCCTGTGGTTGTTAAGCACTGCTTTGGTTATATATGTGCATTTTCCCCACACTGGATTTTTTTCTTAAAAAAAAAAAAAGAAAAGAAAGAAAAAAATGAATGTTAAAGGTCATTGGAAGGTTGTTACAGTAGATCTTCTTTTGACCTACAAATAAAGACTAGGGTAGGGAGTTTGTATTGAAAAGTAGCTGATACTGTACTACTGTCACTATGTAGATTTATTAGCCTAATGAACTTGTAGCCACAACGGACTGATGTGCAATTAATCCTGTATAACTACCCATTAATATGAGACCTCCTAAGTCGATGCTGTTACATGTGCAGAGGGAACTTGCCTTTGGTGAAACGGAATGGCTGAGAGCAGAACCTGCTATGTCACTTCTGTAGCTCGTGGGAGAGGAAGAGGAACAGGGTATGTGTTGCCCCCCCAGCCCACGTGTGCATGTGCGCACACGCTCTCGCTCACTCTCCTAGTGTCAGTGCTTCCCCTTCAGGTCTGCAGCGCTCTCGGTGGGGCGAGTTGAGCTCTGTCAGCCAGGCAGATGCACTTCGGCCGGGGCTCCTTTACTGCTGTGATCAAATCTGGCATCAGGAGGTAGCCCCTTTGTTCTGATCAGGGTGGGTTTGCATGTTATTTCAGATGCTTTCTGCTTGAATGAGACAACTTATTCACTGAACCGGGATTGTTTTTTTCAGTTATGTCACAAACGGCTCATTCTGCAGAGGTTTTTACAGGGCTCTGAAGCCCATTTGGCATGAGTTAGAGAATTCGGCTTGTTCCTACAATAAATCCATTGTGGATTTGTCAGGTGCCTGGGGAATACTCTTCTATACTGTCCCTAATTGTATAACAAGATACTTTAGGACCAAACCAAATACTTCATAAGCTGGGAGAAGATGAAAGTTCAGCACTTGGCTTTTTAAACAGCATTCAGTGTAGTGTATATATTGGGTAAGGTTTGTAAAGATAACTTTTATCTTTGCCACAAGTGCAGTGTGAATGGCTGTCTGTGCTAAGAGCTCTGTACGGGGACACTGCCAAGAGAAGGAATGTTGAAACAGTTATAAGAAGATAATTGACCATTACATTAGAAGAAAAAAAACCTGTTTCTGAATTGGCAGGCACCGGGATTGTGTGTTATGTCCCTTTCTGCTGTCCAAGCAGAACACATTCTGTAATGAAGTTGCCCAGTTACAGCTCACTCGCATATGACTGTATCCGGATCGTCATGTTTGAGATCCGGTGTGGGATTCATCTAACTGCATGAGGGTGTCACCATCTGAGCTGGTCTTCTGAGCTCCCTTTACTTGATAAAGAGTCAGCGCACAAGTCATCTCATCCCTGTGGGAGGGCTACGCTGCGTCAGGTGAATCTCACTCTGAAAGTAGGTATTTTCCCCCTTTGACTCAAAGGGGCCCCAGGTGACTCACTGTAGCAGATGCATGCTGTAACATCTGGAGTTAAGCGAGAGGAGTCGAAGCCAGCAGTGGTTCCTGCTGCAGCCTATGGCTGCGTATGTGATGTGACACCCTGGTGACTGGCTAAGCACATGTTGGTTTTATTTCTGGAATCTTTCTATCATGTCTCATAAGGTACCTAAGTAATGTGCAGCCATGTGAGTGATCTCCTGTACCTCTGACTTCAGAGATACTGGTGTGCTGTAACTTCACCTGGGTGGGCTTTGTACTTCTGTTGTCAGATGTGCTGTTCCTCCATTGAAATGTTGACATACAAAGTTTCTTATCAATAAATCCTAATGATAACCTTGACAAAAGTGAATTTCTACTTTTTTTTACCTAGGTGTCTGCAGTGAGTACAGGTATTTTGGACTGACTGCTCAGTAGCTCTTCGGTAAATCTGTAACCTCCAAGTTTGTAGGAGCAGCCATTGGCCATTTAAAGGAGCAAACTTCGAAAGGAGTTTCTGAAAACCCTGGGAAGATGGGCCTGGTCCACCCTCCTGAGCTGAGGAGGGCGGATGGGGACCTGGAACAGCCTGCAGTTGTTGTTCCAGTGCTGTGAGACCTCACTTGAAATATGGTGCTGCCTTTCAGTAAGCAATTTTTTCTTAGCATTAACTCATAGGAAGATCTAGGTTGGAGGGACCTCTGGAGGTCTCTAATCCACCTGTCTGCTAAAAGCAGAGCTAACTTCAAAGCTGCATCAGGTTGGTTAGGGCCTTGTCCAGCTGAGTCTTGAAGATCCCCAAAGATGGGGATGCTGCCACCTCTCTTGTCCTGCTCCCAGGGCTTCATCACTCTCTTGGAAGAATTTTTCATGTCCAGTGGGCCTTTCCCCAGTTGCAGCTTGCGCCCCATTGCCTCTTGGTCTCTCACTGTGCACATCCAAGAGTTGTCCTGCCCTTCACAGCCCCCAGCCCCACTGCGGACCTGGGGTTGCTGGTAGAAGTTGGCCACAAATAGGAGCTCGGATATTTTTTAAGGTCAGAAACCCCAGATCTCCCAAAGAGTTTAGGCACTGAGAGCAAAAGTCAAAACAGCATTTTATCTCCTCTGATACAATTCAGGCAGAGTGTAGGCACCTAAACAAATGAGAAGAATCTCTAAATACCTTTGCTTTCTGATGGGTATCTCTTAAAAGGGTCCTGGCAGCCCAGTGGCATAATCCTGCTGGTTGCGTGGCCTGGGTTCTCTGAGGCCATTTGGTGAGTTTGCGATGTCCTGCACCACCAGCCTTTGCAGAAGCCTGGTTCACTGCTGGGATCAGAGTCGGCAGAAACGGCGCCGGTGCAACACGCAGTGCTTGTGCAAGAAACGTGCCAACCACAGCGCCTGTTCAGGAGGTGGGAGACCTGTGTCCTGGGCTGTCTTTGGCCGGAGGGAACTGAAACCCAGAGTGTGCAAGGCACCTTGACTGCACAACGTTCAAAACGGGAACGGCCTTTATCCTGTTTGAAGCAAGGTAGCACAACTTGTGTCTGTGAACCTCTGAAGGGGAGGGCAAATCTGCAGGTACCCTCCCGCCATTGGAGAGGGGCTGTCTGCCTTGGGCTGCCCGGGCACAGAGAGGAGGGTTGAAACACCTTCCACTGCGGAGCGGTGCATCTCCTAACGCTGAGCTTGGGGGTTTCCTCAATGGAAGCACGTGCACATGAACGCAGTGTGCCTGGCCAGCGCTGGCCTCGCTGTGCCTGGGCTGCACCAGATGCTGCTGCACCCGCAGCAGGGCCGGTTTGTTGGTGATTTGGATGTGAAGATACGTGTGCTGTTCTCCATAAGTGGCCACATCTGGTACTACTGTCCCAAGGGCTATGAGCCTTCAGAAAGCCTCTGATAAATACTACAAAATCTTTCTACTCCTCCAAGATTTCTGGACAGGGAAAAAAGACACATCCAGAGAAACCTGTGCTTGTGGCACAGCAGCACTGAGTGTCTCCCGGGGCAGCCACCGCTGGCCCCAGCATCACAGAGGTCGTCCAGGCAACTGCGCTGGCCCTGCCACCGCTTCCTCCGGCTTCTCTGGCCACAGGAGACGCATTGCTATGGCAGCTGCAAAGAAAAGCAGCCTCTTCCCTCCTGATCCTTACTATATCCCAGGGTAAGCTCTGAAGTTCGTCCAACATGTTTGTTCATTCCTGACACTGAGAGATCTGATTGGGATAAAGCACTTTAATTCACGATTTTTGTTTATATTATTAAATATATATATATTAAATATTTCATTTAAAAGTGCAAGGGCTCCGGGTGGGGGGAAAAAATACCGCCTTGACAGTAGGGTGTAATTAAAGGCTATACGAATAGCACACTGGGGGAACTTGAAAACTGTTCTTTATTTTCATTGCTTTGTTTCAAGCTGCCAAGTGTTACTACTGCTGCTATTCAGAGTTTTGATTCCACATTTAGATGACCTTTCTATCAAGCATGTTTGAATATGTTGTTTGAATAAATATTTGCATAAACACGATACACTGACAAATTCATAGGGAGTAGTCATGCTTCCAGATTTATCCACGTTCTTTGAAGAAATTGGTGACTATGGAGATAACGATCTAGTTAATATGTAGTTGGATTTTTTCAAAAGCTTTTTGCAAAGTCTCCCTCTAAAGGCCTTTGAAAAAACAAAGCTGTCCTTGGCTAAGAGGTCCCTATGAATTAGTTATTAGTTAAAAGATAAGAAACAAAAGGTAGAAATAAGTGGATAGGTTTCACAGTGAAATGGAGACAAGTTGCTACTGGGCTCCCCTGGTGATGTGTGCTGGGACATGCGATCTCCAGCGCACCCGTAAGTGATCTGGAAAGGGCTGGATGGCCACCAAGGTAACCGAAGTTTCTGATGGTACAAAATTATTTGGGTTACTCAAGTCTAAGGCTAACTTTGAAAGATGTCCAAAAGACCTCACAGTATGGAGCAACTGGGGACAAAACAGGCAGCAGAGAAAATCAGCACAGAGAAAAATTACCTGAGTTGTGCATGAATGCAGATCCAGCATAGGTACAGGCAGGGGAAGGAGGTGAAGCTGAAGCCACAGGTAATGGGTGGAGTATATTTTCTTTCTTAATGATGCTCCTATAACAATGTACAGATCAAATCAGTCCTTGCAATCTGAACAACAGGCAGGATTTTTCCATTACTGAACTATATCTGGAAAAATAACATAAGCTCCGTTTTTGTTTTTGTTTTTTTTTTTTTTTTACATACTGTTGCATTGCTGCAGTTGATGCATGATGTGATTTTATACCACGTGTGCGCTACCATGTTCAAAGCTCTGTGCTGACAGCACAGGTCAGAAATGAGGGCTAATAACATGACGGGCACCATGGCTGTGGTTGCATCTGCTTTTTAGAGACAAAAGGCTCAGTTTTCCCTTCCTCATTCTTGCCTTCAGACAGTTAAGGCCCTAATGCCAATGTAATAGCTTGGACTGCTTGTCTTCAGGTTGCTCCTCCGTTCCCTGAAGGGGTGAGGAGGAATGTTGAGCTGAAAGGGCCAAGTTCTGCCACTGCTTTTCTCAGTACCAGCATGGGCTTGCTGGTATAAGAGGGGCTGCTGGTTCAGAGGGGCAGCACCCCTCTGAAGCCCTGAAGAAGACCTCACAGACAGATGAGTGTTTGTGCATGGCTTGGGTGGTTGAATCTGAACAGGCCCCAACAAAGCAGATAGGGGACCTTGGATGTTGCTGTAATTAGAGGGAAATAGCACTTGTGCTGAACCTGGCACGAGGCTCGGGTGCTGGCAGGTCAAGGGAGAGATGGAGGAGGAGGAAGGAGTGCGGGGATGTACTGCACGCCCCGTGGCAGTGGCTAACTGGCTCTACTGTGTGTGGTGCGCTGACTACTGCGCGCCGCGCTGCTGCCCCGGGGCAGGTGAACACCCTTCCTCGGGCCTCACCAGTACATCTGCAAACGCAATGAAGGGATCAAAACTGGCTGCTGTCGCTCGAGCGTGTTGGGCCAGGTCTTTGAAAATGCCAGCATAGTACTCAAGTGTTAGGAAGACAAATCACAGTGGGAAAGGACTAAGCATAGGGAGATCTGGTAACTCCACGAAGCAGGTCCTGTTCTGGATGCTGAGACCTGCCCATGCCACCTCGAGGAGGCTTGGCAGTGCTGGGGCAAGGATGGGCAGCGGGCCAGGGCTTTTCCCTGGTGAATAAGAAAGCCAAGCAGGTTTACATGACAGTCTAGGGAGTGGTGACTTAAAAGATAGGATTGAGTAATAGAAAAGTGAAATTAGGCACAGCCTTGAGGAAAGCATGTTATTTGCTTGCTGCCTGCATATGAATTTTGAGGTCCGTGACTGAAATGGTTTAGTGTGAACTACAGAAATTGTGGGTATCTAATTTCTTTATCAAAGTATCATGTGTGACAAAGTCATGTAGCACGTAGAAGTCTAGGTCTGTTGCTGAAGCTCCGCTGCTTTCATTAGCAGAACTTGTAATTCAGTTATGGGGCACATCCATCCCCTGCAAACCCAGACAGACTCGCCTGAGCTCCTCAAATTAGCCTACATTTAATTGTTTATAAATTGAGTCCTTTCTCAGCCCTATTATTACTTTGTTCATGATCAAAATCCCTCTGACAAGCCTATAATTATTTGGGCTATGTCATTCGTGCTCTTGCTTGGCTTTACCATCCCTGCATAGCTTCCTCATGATCCAAAGCTCGCTGAAAAAAATCAATGAGAATGGGCTGTGGAGCTCCTCCACCAGCTTTTGATTTAAAAAAAAAAAAAAAAAAAAAAAAATCCTGCCTGTAAAATAGGGAGGCATGCTAATTGTAAATACATACCTCTGCTAGCTGTTGTTTAACGTATTTGGCAGGGGAAGTACTTACTCATCATGTTGTGTATCATCTGACTTTTCCCCCTGATACGCAGCAAGATTATTGATCGAGTATTTCTGTCTCTGTGGTGCGATTGGCAGTTCTACCTTTCTCCTTCAGCAGTGGCATAACATCATCATTAGGAAACTACTGATGCTAGGAAAAGTTACAGTTTCTATTTCATACCTGAGCTGAGACCCCTTTCCTGAGTGCCGAAGGTCCAATCCACCTCCCCCAGCGTTAGCTATGCAAAACTCAAAAGTTCACTGTCAGGAAGTCAAACTGCCTGTCCCGAGCCAGGGAGGAAGCCAAGATCAGCATCCTCGGAAAGTGAGTGCCTTCCTGGAGGGGTCTGTCTGCTCCAGAGACTAGAAAGCAACCTGGATGCCAAGGTTTGGTTAGACACCTGTCTTTAGAAAAACTAGGGTTAACATGATACATCTGGCTTGCAGGAACAATGACCGTTCTCTTCCAAATGGGATAAATGCCACTTGTCCGCAGGATGAGGATCTCGTGGCCCCCCCAGCTGGCAGGAGGGCCTGCTGTTAACAGCCGCGGTTTCGACTGGAACAGAGGTGGTTACGTGCGGGTGCACTAAATGTCACTTCACGCCTTGCACAAAGGTCCTCAAACAACACGGTGACCTGCCCTGGCTACGGGCTGAACAGTCTCGGGTGAGGGCCTCCCCGCAACGTAACGTGGTGACGGTGCGGCTTTTCACGAATCCACTGCTGAAGCCGTGTCCTGCCCCGATCCTCCTTATGAGGAGACGGGACAGAATTGTTTGGAGGTTTAAAATATTTTTTTTTTTCATTATCTGAAATTTGATATTGAACAAGAGACATGTGGAAATTGCCAATAATTCACTAGGTTTCAGAACTGAGATGCATCACAAAATTTCAAATTAAAGCATGTTTAACTTTAATATTAGAACTAGGGAGCTCTGAAGTCAAGGCTTCGCGCCATGCTCCCGCTGTTGTTAGTTTTCCTATCATACCATACACATGTACTTCTGCAGAAGCATTCACTGACCTTGCCACGTGTTCATACAGGAGCCTAAACACAACTCTGTATACAGCTGTAACTTTATGAGCCAGTGTTGTTTGCTCCCATGTGAAAGCGTGCATGCTTGCACACCCATGCTACGTGTGAGCACGGGCGTGCCTGGCTTCGTGCATAAACCACATACCTCTGCACGCTGCTCACGCGGGTTCTGCCTGCCTGCTGCAGAGCAATACCCTGGCACAAACACGTTCATGCTCAGACCTCTTTCTCTGCAAAATCCTGTTCCCAAGGTCCATGTTCCCAAACCCATGTACGCTCCCTGTACGTGTTCTTTCTGTTATGCAAAAGCCCCAAACCAAATTATTCTGTATGTGCAAAGGACATCTTCAAATGTCTCATGAGTGAATGCTCTTTTCTTGATTTCCTCCTCAGATATGAGGGTTTTGTCCCTCAGTACGGCTACCAGTTTGGAGAAACCTTCGGCAAAACCACTTTTCGTCTGCTGACAGATCCTAACGTTCGGAAGAGCCCTCGCTCCCTGCTGGCACCGGTGCACAAGCTGAGATTCATACAGGACTTCAGTGGGACAAAGCATGAAGTCCCAGATTATATTCCTGCACATCCAGGTGAGCGGAAGTCAGGATTTCATCCCTTCAGCAAAGTGGGAGTTTCTGTAACTGAAGTCACAATGTTACTTGGGAGCAGGGAGGTCTGGGCTGAACCTGGATGATCTTCTGGGGAGCAGTGTGATATTTTTCATGGAGCAATCATAGCTCTCATGTGAACAAGGACACCTGGACAGCAGCACTGATGAGACGTTTAAGCATGAACCCACTCTCCTCTCCAACTCTTTTGTATTCCACAGGCAAAAATGTCCTCTTTTTCTTTAGGTAGGATTGGCTCTGCCCCTTCCTGGTATCCCACCCATCCTTCGTGTGCCCCTTCCTGTTTTCTCAGGTGGCCCACCTGGCAAAGAGCTCATTGAATTTGGAGCTCTTATTCTCAGCTCATATTTAATTAGGGAATTTGCTGCGTCCGCTCCAACTTCTGCCAGTTCTGCTAGTGTGGATCTCCTTATTGTCCCATCAAGGGAACCTACGTGAGCGCTTCTCAGGCCTGGCAATCTGCAGTTACCTCGTAGGAGTCCCAGCCCCTTTGAGCAAGGTGCCTGATCTATACTGAAGAGCTGACCTGTTTAACGTGAGCAAGTCATCCTTTGGCTATATGCAAGGCAGTGGGCAGCGGTTGTATCCTGGGAGGTATCTGTGTCTTGAGTTACCTGGAAACAGCCACGTTACAGTGCTGCTTTCCCACTTCACGCTGGGAATTTGTACTGCTTCTTGCAAACTTTGGTCTTCCTGTTCTGCTTAGTCAGTGCTTTCCAGGATACAGGTCTCCATTATGCAGGTGTAGCTTACTAGCTTTATTCCTGGACATCTAAATTTGCATTTCCTTGAATTAAAACGTAGCTTATTTGAATGGACCCAACTAACCAGTTGACCTAGGTGCTCTCTATCATTATCCTGTCTTTGTTATTATTTTATATTTGCCAACCTTTACATCGCTTATGAATGTTTGCAGCTTTGATTTCACATTTACTTCTCACTGGTGAAAATGCTGAAGAAAGTGGTCGCAAGAAGCACTTCATTCGGCTGAAAACTTCTTCGTCGATAACTATTACTTTAGCGCTGTCAGTGAGCAAGTCCTTAGTTCTTTCATTGTAAACTTTATTAATGTTACGTGGCATTCCTTTTTTAAGGAGAATATTTGATGTTACTAAGGTCAAATATCTCACCGCAGTGTATCATATTTGTGTGGTTTGCCTTTAGCAAACTCAGAACTGAAGAATGCTTGTCAAGGTCTATTTTCTGTAAGACCTTGTTGATGGGTGCTAATTATGTTGCTAGTATTTTTATCAGGTGAATCCCAGATACGTTTTTGCCTGGAAGCGACAGCAAACTTGTTTGACCGGTGACATCAAACTTGGCCCCCTCAGTTATGCTGGGTCTCCAGGGGCTGCTGTGCTGATTTTGAGGAGTTATCCTGGGGAGCAAGTGCACGGGGCAACCCGCGTGAGCTCTCCAGGGCTGGGAACCAGGAGGAGGATGCCCTCCCTATCTGAAGAACGGATGGTCGCTCGCTCATAGGGTCATAATGAAGAGAGACAAAAAGTTGAAACGTCAAAATACCCCCCTACACGTTTTGAAGCCGAACCTTTAGTGGTTCTCCTGGAAGTTCCTGCTTCCTCAGAGGCGCTGCCCCATCTCTTGCATGCGGTGTTTTCTACAGCGAGATGCAGGAGTATTCAGAAAATAGCTCCTGTACATTAGTCAGCAGCCTCTGGGTTATTGGGAAGAGATTGATTGGAGTGCACATAGCTTCCTCTGTCAAATAGACAATGCTCTCTTGGCTTTTGATTTTGTGCCTAATTCAGCAATCTTTCTGAATCGATAAGTTTGAAAAAAAAACCAAGAACCACATAAGGTGATTAAAAAAGAGCTAGTATGGATTTCTCAGATACACAACTACTTCATTTTTCCTTTGATGGAGTAACTGGCTTGCTGGGTAAAAGGGAAAGAGTAGATTCTATGTTTTCATTAATAATCTAAAGAAATAATAAGCTGAAGCTATTTTAAAACTTGCACAGTGGATTGAAAAATCACTTTCATTGAGTGTTTTCCTTTGATGTGTGGCTAACTTGGGAATGGCACTTGACAATGCAAACTCAAAAACAAATCAGAAGCGTTATACTCTTGCAGAGAGGGGCAAACTTTATCCTGTTGTAGACAGGATCGGAAATTATTGCAGTAGATTTTTTTTGCAGATAGAGCCTTAGCTGGAAGATAGGGTGTCTAGTCTGTGGGGTTTTTGCGCTGTAATACAGACATAGACAAAACAAAAGAGGAGTTCAGGGAGCGGCAGTAATGATCAGAGGGCTGAAAAAAAATGACCTATAAGAACAAAAATTGAAGGAATTTGGTTTGTTTAAAACAGACGAGACTAGGGTAACAATTTTCCAATAAGGAAAAGGTTGTTATGGGGTAAGATCAATCGTTCCTCACAACTGCCAAGGAAAAACAGAAATTGGTTTAGGAAACGCTTGGACTGCAGAGGGTCGGGGAATCCGAGGGATGTACGTCACAGGCTATTTTTAAGGGAAAGTTTGACGGAAGTTGCCAAGCACAGCCGTCCCTGCAGCGCCTCAGTCCGCAGGCTCTGCCCCTGGCTCACAGCACGCAGTAGCTGTAGGATTACTATTATCTTTCCCCCTGGCCAGCAGACCCTTTCCTTGACTAACGGTATCAAAGCCAGTGGAGGAAGTCCCCGCTGGACACGGCGGGGGCTGTGTTTTGGGGGGGAACGGATACAGCCAAACAGAGCAAAGTATGTTATTTTTTTTCCTGCCTTACTGCTAGCTGGTGTAGATAGGTAAGCTGAGGTTTTGTGGTTTAGGCATGGCCTTAGATCGAAGTTTAAATGACTGAACTTTTAAATCTGTGCAGGCAGGTTCATCAGATGGGGCTGACGGCACCTGCAGGCCAGAGCGTGGGATGTTCTCCACCCCCAGTGCCGGAGGAGCATGGCGGTGCCCAGGCCCGCCTCGCCGGGGACACCCTCGCTCCGCCACTCCTTCCCCATAACTCGGTGTCTGCCTCACAGGTGACCTTCTTTCCTCCAAGAAAGCCACGGCTGGAGCAAGCCTTGCTGAGCCAGCCCTCGAACTGAGCGCTCCCGCGCCCCGGCGGGGGCCGGCAGAGGAGCGACCTGTGCCGCCGCGCGTCGGCCCCGGTGACGCCGCACCTTTGCACGAGCAGAGCAGATGTGTTCCCAGCCATCCCGGCCTGAGGCTGGCATACGGGTACAAGCAGAGGATTTCACCCCAGCCCACCGCAACACAAAAGGCATCTGAGGAGAAAGAGGGGCGATTGCCGGACGTAACTGCGGCTGGTGGACTGGAAAAGAAGGATGGTCCCTGCCAACTTGATGGTGCCTGTGGCCCGGGATGGAGGAACTTTTCCTGCATCCCAGAAATCAAACAGGTAAGTGGTTTGGGGTAGAAAAGACACGTGCTACAGAGGGATGGATGGCTGAGGTACTCTGCTATAGTGCAAAGCTGCATGTGGTAGGTAGGTAGGTAGGTATGGAAGGGCTCTCCTTGGTATACAGGGTGTGAAGAGGGAATTTCCTACAGGCCTGGCAAGGAGAAAAAGTAGGAAGCATCTTGCAGAACATCAAACTCATGTTAATGTTTTTAGTGCAATGAATCCACTACATCTTCAGGAAATTGTTCTAACGATTGATTACTCTTCCTAATCAAAAAGGCTTTGTTTCTCATTTGATTGTGCTTCAGCTTCAAATTCTGTCATTAGATCTTGTGTTATTCAAATGAGCAGCCCTCTTGCACTAGGCTTATGTTTCCTTTGTAGGAACTTAAAGCCCATCCCACCAACATTCACTTCAATAAAATAGAGTGCTCCTGGTGTCTCTCTTTACATGACATGTTTCTGGTCTCTTCACTGTTCTCGTGACTCACCTGAATTTCCTACAATTTTTCATTATCCCTCATGAAACACAAGCATTGGGATTGGACACAGTAAAACAACATCAGGCTCAATAACACAGGTAGCATGGCACAGCCAATCTGCCACTGGGTCAACGTGTTTGATCCCCTTATTTCTTCTGGACCCAAAGATAGCATTTGTCATGTCACAGTCGGCTGAGGCTCTGCAAATCCACTGAAGGCAGAGATTAGAGATTTGACGTATTGAGTCGAAAGCTGGATTGGATGTAAATCCCAAGAACGTTCATTCCTGCTCCTCGCTCTAAGAAATAGCCTGTGGAACAGATTTTCGAAGGAGCTCAGCACCAAAAGCTCCCTTTGCTCTCCCTTGGGTATTTTGCAAAGTCTCTGTGTATACAGATCTGGTCTAGTAATTTGACTTCACCGGAAATTCTTTGAGGCTCTTAGTGTACAGCCAGAAAAAATGACAGTTGTGATCAGTAGGTTCTGGCAGTGAATTAAGTTGTGGAGTCAAAGGAGGAAGCAGATTTTACTGGTGTTTATTATATTTCTGCTTTTATTTTGAGCCTGTAAAAATTGAAGGAGTGACTTTGCCAGCAGTGACTGAAACAGTGGATGCAGAGAGCTATACCCGGCTCCCCAAGCTGGATGTACCAAATGCAATCCAACAGAAAGCCATTTCAGGTAAAAGAGTGAGGTTACGTGCAGCCCAAGTCCTCCGCAGGAGAAACAGCATCATGTTCCCCTCTCCTGTGGGAAATCCTGGAGACATTTGCCAGTTGCTCCAGCTCGTTTGAACACTTTAGGATGGAAAATGCCCCAGCTCCTCTCGATGCGATGGCATTTCTTTGGGACGCTGTTGCCCCACTGAGTCTCAGACTGAGGCTCGGGCGCCCGCGGGCAGGCGGAAGGGTTGCGGGAGCTGCGTCCTCCTTCCAGCCCCTACGACGGTAAGCCCCTGCTAGCAAGCCCTCCAGAAAGCAGGAAGGGAGAGCGGGTCATGGGCTCTGCGCTAACTCCTGTAGCTGGATGAGTAAGTGCTACCACTGAGAGAGTTATTTCTCTCCTAGAAACACAAGACAGCTTTCTGAATCATCAAATCAACAAATAGTGTTATATTGCACTATCATAAATATATGAACTCTGTCATATAATGTATTATACTCTAACTTCACCGTGGACACTGGAAGAGTGCTCCCCCTGCACGTAGGAAAATTATAAAAGGCAACTCACTGAATTCCCCCCCCCCCAAAAAAAAAGATATCACATCAGCTGGCATTACCTTACTGTGCAGCTGACCATAGCAAATGCAGTGATTTTGAGTCAAAATATTTCAGACTGAGCAAAAGAGGAGGACCAAGCACCAGTGTGAGAAGAAATTGTGTGGTTATTTTTTCAAGCTTTTACTTTTTTCCTTCCCCATTTAATAGATTTTGTGTAGTTTCTACGTTATAGCGACAGTTTGTTGGATGGGTAGGGCAAATGAAAAAAGGTTGGACCCGTGGTAGTTAGCATCTGCATGTGTGTTAAACTGGGAGAGAACTTGACAGAGCTATCGGTTTAAAGAAAACACTATAAGAAAATAAAATGTTTTTTCCCATACCACATGGAGACTAATCATGGATCAGTTCAGCCCATAGAGTTTTTCTGGGGATCATTAAAAAAAACCCCATAGCTTCAAAATAGCTCTTGTGTGTGAAATATCTGAATTTACTATTTAAATGGAACAGTTTTAAAAAGTTTTTCTTCCCTACAATTTGCCAAGATTTTAAATTTATCCTAGCCTCTTCCACTTACAAATTGGTTGATTCTTATATGATATGTATGTTCTTAAGCAGAAAACATTCTCTCTTCTCTTCATCCAAAGGTTACACTGGATATATACCCCGCTACACCTGGATTACCGGCGTTAACTACATTCAGGCTGTTAAGGATGCCATGAACGAATTTGACAGAAATCAGGTAGTTTATATGCGCAAACCTTATTTCAACAATGTAATGTTGGCCTTGAACCCCTTGCAGCACTGCAAGTGGTTTCATTTACACTAGTAGTGTTAAGAACTAGGATTATAAGCACAAGTAAAATCAAATGCTATTAGGTAACGCTGAAAAAAATCATAGGCAATTACGTTTTGTAACTCATTTCCTTGGGACAGTAAGGGAGGATAGATGGGTTCATAAAAGGATTAAGCAAATTTACTGAGGATAGACTCATGGGTTGCAATTAATGTTGCTCTGGGTGCAGAAACACAGGATCCATCTGTTTGCACTTCCCTACCTGGGTGGTAGTGGAGGATGGCTTCTTTGGCTGCTTGGATGGATATTTCCCCCTTTTGAGGGTTGTAAAGCTTTTTCTTTTACTAGGATAATATGTTTTGGAAGGACCTATATCTTCTCCTTTCTCCTCCTTTGGGAAGGATGCAGAAGTAGCCTTACAGCACAACTCTTATTTCCTCCCCTCCCTGTAAGACCCTCCATACAATGCCATACAGTCCTCCTACTGGAAGAAAAGTGACCCCTCCCGCGAGAGTTAGACTGCATTCAAACCTGCAAGTTTCTTCCTGCTACCGGAGCAGAGTGAAATCACTGCCATACAGAAGTCGCTGGCCTAGAGCCAGCGAGGAGTCATCAGCTCAGTCACACAGCTAATTAAAGCGGGTTACAAAATTTCCTACCCCTTCTTGTCACTAGGATTCACTGCGGTGCCTTCATCCCAGAGCAAGTCGGTCTGATGTAGGAGAAAGTCCAAGAGAGAGGCAGCCCTTTGACTCAGAGGAACTCAGCCGGGCATAAATGACTCAGCAGGAGGCAGTAGCAGGGCTGATATTTCCTGGTGGCGTCCTGATGGTTTTACTGAATTGTTTTTCCCCTGTGCTGGTTTGCTTATCCTTTCCCGTGCAGTTAAAAGAAATTGAAATAAAGCAAACAGAACAAAATCCAGATGTTACCAAGACTAAATGTGCTATTTGCAAATCCTTTCTGTCCCTGTATCCTGATTCCCTGAGATGCCCGCCAGTGCCGCCACGCAGTGAACCTGTGAGGGAGGCCGGTGGTGTTTCTCCACACCACAGGAATCGGCAAAATTCAGGCTTGTAGGGGTTATCTGCAGCACATGAGGAATATAAACATGCGAAAAATTCGCTGAACATTTCTAAGATGGCTTCTGACTTCAAGCCACTTATCTTCTGCCCTAAATCTGTGTTGCCCTAGGTTATGTGCTGTGGATCATTTCTTACTATCTACCTTGGGGAAAAATAATGAAATCCTCTTGCTTCAGTGCAGCTTTTGAGGGAGTTCTAGTAATCAGTCCATCATCATCGTTCACAAAACGGTTCAGTGGACCCAGCATTTTGTTCAGGTTTACGAACGCTGTCCCTTCACCACTGAGCGGGGAACGCACTAATGAGGTCAGGGAAGCTTTATTGACGCTTTTAGGGCTTTTGCCACTACAGTGATCTGCAGACCTGCAAAATCCTTCAGTGCATCCTGTTATCTCAGTTCGACCTCTGAAGTCAGGAGGCAGGTCCAGGAGAGATGATTTAGTCTCCCTTTAGCTCACATTCCCTAAGCCTTCCTGTTCCTACTAGCCTGGGAATTACTGGCTAATTGCCGTGACTGGGCTTCACAGAACAACAAAACCAGTTGAAGGTGTCAGAACAAAATGCTGATGTGTGCAGAGTCATAGCACAAGAGCAGCCAAGGCATATATCTGACAGCAGCAGCTTCAGTCGGCTGACAATAATTCATGTTTATGAGCACAAGGCCCTTGGGACTTGTGGATGATGCCCAAATGCGATCAACGCAGCATAGTTTGCAGAGATCCCGGAAGCATAATTTGAAGGCAGGAAGCCGATCTGTGTACCTGGTGGGGCATTAGCTATCAAAAACCACTGCTGTAGAGGCTCTCTTCCACCACCGTTCAGGAGCAAACTCTAAGCGGAAAAAGGGAAGATGCAATATATCCAGCTGCTAATCGGAGGAGACTAGGATTGGTAAGAGAACTGCTTTGCATTAGCTTAAATATTTCCTTTCACATCATGTCACATCACATTACTTGTGTAACAAAAATACCTTGTAAAATGAACGGTTTTGTTTTTCTAGTTTTTGCAGAGAAACACAGTTTGTGACTTTGGCAAGAGACTACCTCAGACATACTGGCCTAACAAAAGAATTTACACCAGTGCTGGACTGATACCTTTCTATACAGGCTTTGTACCAAGTAAGTTTACCAGCTGAAAGAAAATGAAAGTCACTGATACTAATTACTATTATTAAGTAGTACTGTTATCGTATGTAGCAGTAGTGTCATAGCAGAGAGCAGTTAACTGAAATGTTTCGTATGGGAAGTAAATTTTTTCCAGTCTTTGCCACGGTCTTGGACTTGTGCTATCCGGTAGGAGATCCCATCAGCCTTCTTGTCAGCCGGGACTCCTGCAGACTGTTACTGTAGTTTCCAGCCACAAATCCCCATAGAAGTGGAGGGTGCTCAGTAACAGCCCACCTGTTACAGGGTACCCATTACAACTTCTTCATTAAGAAAGTGATTTCTGTTCCAGAAAGCTTACTCTTAAAGTCTAAAAGGCAAAGGAGTAGGTAATGCAAACAGGTTGGGAGAGCGGAAAAACACAGTGTAACAATGTTAGCCATCAAGAGAGGTGGTGGCTACCCCCTACTGTCTGTCAAATCGCTGTCATTTATAGGCTTACTAAAAAGCAGAGGTCTGAATAGGTTTGTTAATGTCAAGGGGAACTGCCCACGCACCTGAGAGAAAGCATTAAGATGTGAGACTGCAATTTCAACAAATGAGCAACTGATACTGGAATCATTGACAGTGCAAAGTGTCAACAGCTCAGTAACATGTAAGCAACAGGAAAGCATTGACATAACAAGAAAATAAACTATTAGTTTGTACTTGAGGCAATAAACAGAAGGAAAATGGTAGAGAACATGGAAATTATGAAAGAAGTGAAAGCAAAGAGGGGAAGAGTATCATGGCAGGTTGGACTATAGCTGGTAACAAAATTGCATTTGAACTGAGGGGAGAATATTGAGGCAGTGAATTATGACTCCAGCAACTTACAGCAGAGGGCATCCTAAAGGTTCATCTAAGAAAGGCTATGCAGAACAAGCACTAAGGTTTCTACATAGCTACTAAGTTCTTGAAGGACAGTCTGAAAAAAATCAGTTTTAGGTAGGAGGTTCCAGTAAGACTAAATGCTTAAACCTTGCTAATACAATCATTAGTTTCAGGCCTTCCAAAGAATTTAAGAGACTGCCTAGAACTGAATTCTACAGCTTCCACTCGTCCCCTCTACCAATCCCTTTGGGACGAATACACACAGCCCAGAGGAATGGTAGGATTTAACATCACACACGATATAGGAAAAAAAGGAAGTGTGTGGGGGGGAACCCAACCTGTTCCTTTTGAACTCTGTAACCACCTTCCTACTTCAGTGGAAGGAGAGACACTGAGCCCAGAAGCTGCAGTTGCTCTGAACCCAGTGCATCACACTTACCTGCCTTCTCCCTTCCCGTGATAGCGCCTAGGTCTCCCAAGACAAAGTCCTGACTTCTTCCATGTCATTTTTTTCCTCTGCACTGTATTACACAGTGGGATTAGGGTTATACTCGTACAAGGCTGTAGCCTGCAATTCAAAAAAAAACCCTCTTGGCGAAAGGCTGCTATAACCCTGGTGGGAAGAGTGAACCGGACGCCAGTGTCAACACTGATCTTGCTGTTTTGCCACCTCCGCCAAAAGCCCACAGAAAGGCAGGGGAAGAAGCTATAGTTCTTCAGGCAGTTCTCTGCACGGTGCAGTACTCCCAGCTCCCAGTGTAGGCCCTTGTGCAAGGATGCTGGGTTGGGGGCTTAAGAGTAACTCATGTAATTTTGCTGAGTAGGATCTTGGGAGGCTGACACTGGCCTTCTTTAACTGGCAAAGAAGGGTCTTGTTCCAAGCTACAGAAAAGGAAAAAATACACTGTAATGGGTACGTGAACTTCTGTGTAATGAAAAGGGGGAAGTATGCCCTAAAAATCAACTTTAAGCCAAAAATTCACTGTTTGATGAAGCGCTACATCATGCTTCAAAAATCTAACTTTTGTCATCTTTGAATCTACAGAAGTAGTCTCCCCTGCAGGCTCGAGACTGGTCACTCTGACAGTTATGTCTGCAGCCCCTACTTTCCACCCAATGAACGCATTTTTTTTTTTTAAACTACTATAAACAGTTTTTTTCTTCACAGAGTTATACTACCTTTTCTTCCTTTTTTAGGAGTTAGAAAAACTTAACCCACTACCAGTCACAACTAAGAACCCTGAACAAAATTTCCTCACCAGGAAAGCAATCCATTCTATTCTGTCTCAATTACTGAGTACATGTTTTCCTTTGTCATTTTAGCTAACATTGAACACTAGTTGGTTCCAGAGTGTTTGTTTTGCTTGTAACACTTTCAAGACAAAGTAGTGTAAGTTGGGATGAGATCTTCATACTAACCAAACACAGAAAGAAAAGCTATGCTACCCCCAGAATAATTTATATTATTTGAAATGTCTAGATACTGGCTTAAAAATCACTCTAGCAAGGGATGCTCTGGCTGCTTAAATTGGACATCTTCAGCATTATTTCTGGCCTCTGCTGTATACGTAAAACAGCTTGTTAAGGAGAGAGCTCTGATTCAGGAAGTCACAACTACCTGCTAGGTTTATGTTGCTAAGTAAGTGCAGAGGATCAGCCCTAGGTGAGGCCAGCTTATCATCTTCCAGAAATATCCACGCTATCAAAGCAGTAACTGGCCTGTGCCATTTTATGATCCAGATAGGAGGAGTAAGCTACAGCTGTAGCTTGCCGACACCTACATTAGAGCCTAAGCTGCCATTACAGTCCAAAGAGCTACTCAGCTCTCTACATCAGACTTAAGTTTGGACAGCTGACCTATCACCTGTAATAGGAGCCCACATGCAGGTACCTAAATTTAGACACTTCCAGTTAACAGAGAGGAGGAAATTCAGCTGTATCTCCATCTGCCAGTACACTCAATTATAAATTAATACCTGAGCATTTTTTCAATTCCCTCAACACAAGTAACGCCACTCTGTCCAGTGACACAGTCAACAGGTGTTTACCCTGTTAGAAAGCAGAGAGAAAAGCGTGGTTGAAAATGGCGTAGCGGCAGGTGGCTGGCACTCACACAACATCCCCTATTTTTGTTTTCCAGCCCTCAGACATAGCTATGCACTTACTTTTGGAAATAGCACCCGAAAAGCTTACCAAAAGGAACAAAGGAGACAAGCCTGTGCACTGCGAAAAAAACTTTAATGATGCCTGTACAGCATTTGAAGTGACTTTGAAACAGGAAGAGGAACACAACACAGACAAGAGAAGTTTTGAATGAAAGAGTTCATACAGCTTTAAACAAAATTTACAGGTGTTCATTTGCATAGGTTTTATTCTGCCTCTTCCTCAGCCTCCTCTTCAAACTCCCCCTCTTCCTCAGCTGTAGCATCCTGGTACTGCTGATACTCAGACACCAGGTCGTTCATATTGCTCTCAGCTTCTGTGAATTCCATCTCATCCATGCCCTCACCAGTATACCAATGCAAGAAAGCCTTCCGGCGGAACATAGCGGTAAATTGTTCAGAAATGCGTTTAAAGAGCTCCTGGATAGCCGTACTGTTACCAATAAACGTGGCAGACATTTTCAGGCCACGAGGTGGAATGTCACAGACCGCTGTTTTAACGTTATTGGGAATCCATTCAACAAAATAGCTGCTATTTTTGTTTTGCACATTAAGCATTTGCTCGTCAACCTCTTTCATTGACATGCGCCCTCTGAAAACAGCAGCTACTGTGAGATAGCGGCCATGACGTGGGTCACATGCCGCCATCATATTTTTCGCATCGAACATCTGCTGCGTTAGCTCTGGTACAGTTAAAGCGCGGTACTGCTGGCTCCCACGGCTTGTGAGCGGGGCAAAACCAGGCATGAAAAAGTGCAAACGGGGAAAGGGAACCATGTTAACTGCTAGCTTACGCAAGTCAGCATTAAGCTGGCCTGGGAAACGCAGGCAGGTGGTAACACCGCTCATGGTTGCTGACACTAAATGGTTCAGATCACCGTATGTTGGAGTAGTTAACTTCAGCGTTCTGAAGCATATGTCATAGAGTGCTTCATTGTCAATACAGTATGTTTCATCTGTGTTCTCCACGAGCTGGTGCACAGAAAGTGTTGCATTGTAGGGCTCTACTACAGTATCTGATACTTTAGGGGAGGGTACAACACTGAAAGTGTTCATAATTCGGTCTGGGTACTCCTCACGAATTTTGCTGATTAGGAGGGTACCCATGCCAGAGCCAGTGCCACCACCAAGAGAGTGAGTAAGCTGAAAGCCCTGGAGACAATCACAGCTTTCTGCCTCCTTTCTTACAACATCTAACACTGAATCAACTAATTCAGCACCTTCAGTATAGTGGCCCTTTGCCCAGTTATTTCCTGCTCCGCTCTGACCTGGAAGAGAGACATTTTCATATTAAATTACAGTCACTGCTTCCTGCTTGCAAGCAAAGACTAAGGGCATGAAGCTACAGAGATGCTTTATCAAGCACAGAGCTATGGTGTCACACGAGCACCTCTAAAACGACTAGCAGCTACACGGAAAACATTTACCATCCAAGGATACAGCAGCCATTTAAGCTCTCCCAACGTTACCGAGAAGATGACAAGAATCGACAGAGCAACGACACCTTGTGCCTTCTCGGACCTGCTTTCCCAACAGCTGCCATCATGCACCATCCGCAGAACCTGGTATTTCATGCCCGCAGAAGCGCCAGGATTAACCCCCCCCCACCCGCCCCCCCCCCCCCCCCCGGCGGGGCCGCGCTCGCCCTGGGAGCATGTGCGGCAGCGAAGCCCGCAGTGCAGCGCCGCTGCCCTGCCCACCCCACCGCACCCCGAGCCGGTTACACGAGCGGTCCCTCCCCCGCTCCCGGCGCACTCACCGAACACGAAGTTGTCTGGCCTGAATATCTGGCCGAAGGGCCCGGAGCGCACCGAGTCCATGGTGCCGGGCTCCAGGTCCACCAGCACGGCGCGGGGCACGTATTTGCCACCTGCAAAACAGGGAGATGCCGTGACTGCGGCGCCGGGGGCGGCCCGGGGCGGGGGGGAAGGGGGCAGCCGGCGCGCCGGGCCCTACCTGTGGCCTCGTTGTAGTAGACGTTAATGCGCTCAAGCTGCAGGTCGCTGTCTCCATGGTAGGTGCCGGTGGGGTCGATGCCATGTTCGTCGCTGATCACCTCCCAGAACTGCCGGAGAAAATCGCGTCAGGGGCGGCCGGACCCCGCCCGCCGCCCGCTCCCCGCCGCCCCCTCCCCGCCGCCCGGACCTTGGCCCCGATCTGGTTCCCGCACTGCCCGGCCTGCAGGTGCACGATCTCCCTCATGATGGCGGCAGCACAGCGCACTCTCAGCCAGCACCCCTCTTTCCCCCAACCGACTGACTGCGTGAGGGAACCGCCAATCCTTATATAGCAGCGGAATGCGCGCGCACCCTTCTTTTCCCCGCCCAGGCGGCCACCGGCAGCAACTATTGGCTACTCACAACGAGGCTCGACGAGTGACGAGATCTGATTGGTTGGAGCTCTATCACTCAAAATATGGGCTCCTATTTGCTCCGCCCGTTTTTGCTGCTGATTTTACTGTCAGGCAACGGGCGTCCATGAATGCCCGCCCTCCTTGCTTAGAGCACTCCCGATTGGCTTAATTGAATGATTGATGTCGCGCATGATTGGCTGTCGGCCTCAGCGATCTGCTAGCGTCATTTGATTGGATGAAAACAAAGTGTCCTAGTAACCGTCGCAATGACTCCGCAGCAGGTCCGGGGCGGTGGCTCGCCCGGCCGCCTATTCCCGAAGCCGCATGCGCACTTTGCGCTGCGTAGGCGGCAGCTCGTCCTCGCTGCGGCCGGGGGGGGGGGGCGGTCTCTTGGGAAGCCTGCCCCGGCCATTTCCCTCCTCCACCCCCCCGCCCCGCGGCTCTCGGGGCACCTGCCGCCACTCGCCCCAGCGCCGGCCTCCGCTTCTCAGGGAGGCCCTCCCCCTCCCGTCCCCGCCGCCACCGCCTTCCCCCGCCCTCCGCTGGCCCGGAGGCGCTGCAGCGGCGCTGTGGGGGCAGGGAGCCCGTCTGCGCAGGCGCGGGCTGCGGCGCCTTTCTAGCACTTTCTGGCGCGCAGCCGCCTGAGGCAGCGGGGCTGGGCGGCCGTTGCCGTGGCAACGCCGCTCAACACAGGGGCGGGCGGGAAGGGGTTAGGCCGGGGCACGGCCTGCGGCAAAGCGAGCCGCAGGGCGATGTTTAGCCCTCTGCTTCGGGATGCTAAAAGTGTGCGTGGGCTCAGGGGGAGCTGGCGAGGGGGTTTACCCACACCCCTTCTGTGCAGGAAGGCCCTCCCCTATGTGTTTTCGGAGGCTGGGAGAGTGCTCCTGTGAGGTGGTGTCCTCCCAGAGGCCTCAAGGTGAGCGGCTCTGGCTGCAGGCTCCAGCTCTGGTCCTATCCCTTATCGAGCAGGCACGGTTCAGCCACAGAGGCTCGGGTAAATGTAAAAACTATGAGGCATGGCTCGTTTACATTTCTCATGTAACATACAGGGCATTAACACGCGAATGGGTATGATAAGCGAGTGGACAAAACACCGTGCAGGCCAATGCAGAGCTGAAGTGGTGTCTGCCTTTATTAATAGAGTGAGCAGAACAGTCCTATATTAGATGACACCTCTGTCCTGAGCTGGATGTTCAGGTTCCAGCCCTGTTATTAGGCAGTTGAGCATCCCAAGCTGCATAAATGTCTCCTTTACTTACCTTTCATTTGTCTCCTGCTCTGCAGGACTGTTCCATCTTCTACAATCCAACTTTGTTAGCACATTCTTGCATAGACAGTTCATCTCTTGGTCACAGCTCCTATAGAACGTACCATGATTGTTGTTTTCACAGAGCCCTTGTGATTATACATACTCATTAGGATGCCAGCAAGGTCTACAAGTCCTAGCATCTCTTACTGTTTCATAATGTAGCTAAAACTTGAAAGAGGTTCCTAATTGGGTTCTCCAAACGTAGCTCATCTCAAACTGGTGCCTTGATGTGGGAGCGGACTGAGGCAAAAGCAGCAGATGACCTCAGTTCTCTCTACACAGTATGCATTGAGCTGGGTCTCTATATTATTCAGGCTTTCATATAAGACAGAGCTACATTATGACTTGTATACGTACAATGATTTGCGCTTGGATAACAACTCAACCATTTCTGCGACTGGGTCAGATGGAGAGGTGAGCAGAGAAAGAACATCATGAAGACTTTTGCTGGCGATAGAACAGCCTTTGGTAGTTGGCCGGATACCTGGGGGTTGATGATTGCTATTTCTAGCATGTAAACAACATAGCTCCCAAAGATGTTGGAAAGAGCCCAGGAGCACCCAGAGGAGCCCCAGAGGCACCTAGACAGGCCCCAGAGACCTAGGAAGAGCCCCAGAGCATCTGGAGTAACCTGGGAGTCTCTGGCAGCCTCAAGAGGCCCTGGGAGAGCCCTTTAACAGGCTCAGAGGAGCCCAGACAGTCCCTGAGGACCTGGGAAGACACATTGGCATGCAGCTTGTCCTCCACATTAGAAGCCGGAATGTAGGATATGTAGGAGGTTTATGCAATTTACTCAGAGATAGCTGAGTCACGCAAAGACATTTGGGTCCAGATTTAGCCCACCTAATTTTAAACTTTGAATTGATTCGCTAACTCTGGGCTGTATTCGCAATAGATTCGGTGGAAAGGGTTCATTCAGCTCACTCCACCTCTGAATTGCCCTTTGACAACACCTTTCTCTCCCTGGTGTCTATAAAGGTGTGTTAGGTGACCAGATCCAAAACTGCAGTGTCTTACTCAAGTATCAAAGCTAGCTGGGGTGAATCTGAACCGCACTTGCTCAAGATCTCATACAAGTGTGTAAAAATCTGTAAAGACTGCTTTTCCTCCAGGGTATGTATGATACAGTATTTTCATCTTCAAACAGAGTAACATAAAACTTGAATACTGTGTTATCTCTGGCTAAGGAGGTAGGAGGGAGTTTAGCTTTGCCTGTATTTTGCTGCTTGCAATGTTCTACTATTTAGGAAAGTAGATTCAGCATAAATTCTCAGAAAAGCCTACTCAGAACAGCATTAGTAAGCTTCTGCACTCTTGAAGCCCTAGATACCTCTCCTTGAAAAAGAGCGGGGGAACCATTGTGGGATCAGTAGAAGATTTGATCGTTCAAGTGTTTGCTGTGTTTCATGCAGATGCAGTGTTTTTTTCTAGCCAGAAGGGCCAGAAGGGGAAGGACTGTGCATCACTGACAAAGAGCTATTTCCTCACTTTATTAGAAATCATGAGCCTTTGTAGCCTGCACCTCTGATAGCTTGTGCTTATGGTTCAACCCTCACTGCATTTGATGTTTAGGAAGCTGCTCTGTAATGTGTAGAGTGACAAAGGGTTGCCGTTCCAGCATTCCTAGTGGCAGTAAAAGTGAAGTGGAAATGTCCTGCGCGATTAGGACTTCCGATATCTATCTCCAAAATGCTACGCAGTATCACACGCAGCAGAGCAGGTGGTAATACCCTATGTATGAAACTGTAGGTATGTAGGTACGTATGCATGGATGTGTGGCTGAAACTTAGCTTCTGTGATTGAATCTCCAGAGGTTTCACTGGGAGAATCTATGGGTTAGGAGGCATTTCACATTCACCCAAAATCAATTTTTGCTAATGCTGTTCCAGTCAGCCAGTATTTCTGTCCCTAGCTACATCCCGATCCACAGCAAGTGAGAATTCTATTTTAAATATTTTTGCATTTTTTAAATTAATATAAAATGCCCGTATTTTAAAGCTCTCTGTGAGGAGGAATACAGCCAAGCTGTCTCTATGGGAATCTCTATGGGAAGCTGCTGGAGCTGCAGACCAGACCATCTTAGCCCTGCGACTTCTAATGCTGTGGCAGCCCAGCAACCTAATTAGTGCGTACCAGAAGGTGAGCTGGCAAGTAACAAGGCAGATTTATGCCAGAACCACATCTCACACGAAGCATTCCTTCAAAAGCAAACCATCTGCACAAAACACTGACAATCGGGCAAATTCTAGGAGAAAAAAATAATTTCAAATTTCCTGGCCCTGGCGGAACAGAATGCTTAAGCGCATTTCTAAATGTTGGTGGTTTCGTGGGCAGTCTGCACAGAGGAGTTCCTGCAGATTCCCTGGGTGGGAGAACGGGGAGCAGTTGGGCAGAACGTAGGACAGCAGGGAGGAGAACAGCTAGCCCAAACTAGGGAGGAATGCGTCCCACAAGTTATGTCTGTTGTTGACGATATCTGTTTTATTTGGTATTTGATTTTTAAGAGGCTCTTTCCTCAAACCTTGCTATAAGTGACAAGCAAGGAGAGACTTCAGCATCTCATTCATTTAGATGCTTCTGAATTTTCCATCCATAAGTTTGTTGTATGAATTAATGGCTGTAACAGGGATATTAGAAAACATTAGGGGGCCACTATTACCAGGCCAAAGTCCCTAGGTATAATCCAGAGGAAGTCATGGTAGTGAAGTCAGAACTAAGGTTGGAAGGTGAATTTCTATTTTTTGAACTGTAAGTTATTTTGTGACTTTTTATTGTAATTTTCTGTGCAGGTTTTGGCAGGGGGTGAAAAAGGTTTTGCTGTGAATACAGTCAGTTTGAGCACAGCAGGGAGATACCTTCTTTAATTTTATGGGTATTATTTGTTCCCTTTTTACCGGCTCGCTGTTCTGTTGTGTGCTATAGCGTGTAAAGAGATCATCCCTCCCCTTGGCACGTACGCAGACAATGGCTTTCATTCTTGTGTTGATACATAGCCAGCAAGACAGCGGTCTATGTCTTTGGAAGTGTCCTTATCTAAACTGAGCCTAGTGTTTGGGTTTGGGATGCTGTTGGGACTGTCAGGAGTCCAAACCGAAATCACGGAACAAATTCCATTTATATAGGCAAAATCTGAAGCTCTGAGTTCAGCAGAAGGACACTGCAGAATGAATACAGGTGGACGCCTGCTTCCAGAACTGAAGAGCTTTCAGTGCTGTGTCTGCTCCAGATACATGGTACAACTCAAGTATGACATGGGTATGTGCAAACCTTTGGTCATTCTAGTCTTTCCCTCCAAATGTTATTTATAAGGATAGACAATACTTTGTTTTCAAGAAATTACTGCATTGCTGCTGAGAGATTCTGATTCTCGTGGATCTGCTGAGGAAGCACTTAACTGAACATGAGGGGCTGTTCCCAGAGGCTGGTGAGTGAGAGGTACAATTGTAGGATTCATGGTGAAAGGACTAGGAACAGCTGAGTGGGATCATGCCACAAGACCTTCTGGGCCAGCATCTTGTCTCTGATGACCAGTAGCAGATGCCAAAGCTGAAAAGGGCAAACATGTTTATGTGGTGAGTGGTTCAGGAAATTCTTTAGTCACATGAAAGTATCCTCCTGTTTAATAGCCCCGATGGATTTTTTTTTTTCTTATGAATTTGTCTAACCACCTTTTGCAGCTATGTAAACTTTTGGTATAAACATTACCTCCTGTAATAATGAGTTCCATGGTTTAACCACAAGCTATGTGGAAAAAGAGCTCCTACCATTTGATTTGATGATTTCCACTGAGCCCCTCACCTTGAAAGGAGGCTGTGGGCCTCTAACTTCAAAGCTTGCACTCAAGAGAGGCTTAAACATTGTCAGTGATTACTGTGTAACAGAATATAATGCTAAAACAGCTTCTCCTTGTCAGAAGGTTCAGCGTTAACTGGCACCATTCAATTTATAGCTCCCTCATGTTTGAAACCAGTGAACTTTGAACACTTTTCCCATAATGTTTCCCTCATTCAGTCCTACAGCTTCATTGCTGTACATTGTCCGGAGATAAACACTACAGGCCTCACCTCCATTCACCCAGGAGAGCTACTCGCCAGAGACAATTTCTACAAAGAAGCGGTGACTAATTCAATCATGAGGTGGGCATATGGTGACACCCTCTGCTGCAAACAAAAATAAGCTCTTTCACACACAAGTTGATTTTTATCATTCCTCTGCCTTTTTCAGAGCCTTCTCTACTTCATTCTCAGGGCAGTCCTCTTCCTTTTGGGGATTATTCTCCCCCTGGTTTCCAAAAGAGCCTTTTTCAAAGCCAGCTGTGCACATGCTGCTGCCCAGCTCCCTGCTTACAAGCCTTCTTCCGGTAATGCCAAGACTTCTTAAATTACTGCTTAGAGCTGCTTTCACATCTCACACATAAGAGAACTTCCATATCGCAGTATGCCTTTCATCTGTGTCCACCTCATAAGTCTCCTTGTCAAGTTTCTACTTCCTAACTTATTTTTTCTGTAGTGGGACCAGCTACTACTTGGGTAAAAATGGAATTAGTGATTTCCCAAGGCTAAAGTGCTGTCCAGCAAGCCTCCCTCTTGTGACTAAACCCTGTCATTACACACTCAGAGGAGCAAGAGCTTGTTTTCAGTGTTCAGCTGACTTGAACAAAGGTCCTAAAATACCCTACTGCAGGAAGTCTCTCTGAATGTCTAGTATAGAAGGGCATAGTGGAAACTGGGTCGAAGACTTCTCACCTGCATAGTCTCAACTGTGTACTAGAGTATACATTGGAGAGGTTGGGTGTGCTCCACTTGCCAAACACCAGAACACTGACTTTTCTGGATTTGATGGCGTTATGAAAGGACTTTTTGGAGAGAGCTGTGGCAAAAATTGGGGTTTTACGGATCTACTGATTTTACAGTTTTCAGTCAGGTTCATTCTGTTGGTAGCGTTTTCATCTACTTCAGCGTGTTCTGAATTAGCTCGTGAAGTAGGAGTGATAGTCCACAAGGTAGGATATAAACACCATATGGCTTCCTATTTCTTTGGAAGATATTCAGGTACATGATCATAGGCATGATATAGGAACAAAATAAAAATATACTGATGGATCTCTAAATGCAGCCATCCTAAAAGGCATTCCTCTTATGGCCTGCTGGATTTGCTCCACCAATCATTGTGGGTTTCAACTGATTTCACTATTATTTATAAAAACAGCCCCAAACAGCTTAAATGAGTTCACATACTGCAGTTCTTGGTGCTCTACATTGATTCTACACTTTGAATTTCAGAGGCTTTCCCTTGACCACTGAATGGAAATCTTCGTAGGCAGGACAATATCTAGAAGCGAGAAAGAGTTACAATCACTGCATTACCAGTGGGAAGCTGAAGCTCACCCATTATGGCAAGTTTTACAAAGTTTTTGAGGCACAAAGTTCTCCTTGACCTTCTCATGACTTGCCAAGATCACCTAGGAGGTTCGTGACAGTGCTTTGGAGCGAGTCCTGCTCAAAATCCCCGTACAGTGATTCACCCATAACTGTTCTGTGAAATACCTATCTTTCAAAAAAGTAGCACTTCATGTACAGCCAGGTATTGAGAGGAAGGTTAGGACTCAGCCTAGGATGCTCTCTTACATCCCCAGTGAGTTTGGGTGCCTCAGAACAGGGAGAAAAAAACAACTCTGCTCCTGTGGTGGTGGCCTTGGCACTGCAGAACTACGCTGCAGACGATGTACCGTTATTTCTCTTCATTTGTGTGGGAATTCATTGGCTTCCCATAGGCGTGCCTAAGAGTAAGTCACTCACAACCAAAGCCCAAGACCAACGCAAAAAAATTCTCAAAAAAAATCTATAAAAGGGGCCTGGTGGTGCAATCTGGATGGGATGCACTGGCTGGGAACCATGACGCTTTGGAAGTGGTATAAACTGGAAGAAAGACAAGACGTTAATATACTCCTACAAACATGCTGAAATGACATTTAGGCCAGTCTAGACAGCAGCAGGTCCGCTAACCTATTGTGTTTCTGGAGCTAAAATAGATAAACTTCTCTCTGATGTCAGTTTTTATATCAAATACTTTGGCTTTCTTTCTTATCGACACTTGTTGACAGCAGCAGAACTGCAATTACATGTGAGCAGACATTACCTGCTAGAAGATCTTTTCACAGTTTACCCCAGAGTGAGAAGGGAGGAAGCTATGCATAAAAATACTAGATTTGTCAACAGTTACAAAATCCCCATTATTTATCATTTCCACAATAAAATACTGCATTGTTACCAAAGGGTTTCAAACATCTTTGTTTCAGAGCACATGAGCTGATCTAAAAATCTCCTTTAAGTAGATTTCTGCTGTACAGATAATCTGGGGATTAGTTCTGCAAACTTGTACAGTACTGACATGAAGGCGCTGCTTCTGTAGAGAGCTGGACGAAACGAACGTGTCTTCGTAGGTTCCCAATTTCATTACTTTTTTTTTTAACCTTTTCATGACTAAAAACATACTTCAGGGCCTTTAGAATACAATCCAGCTCAACATTTAATAAGTATATCTCTAAGTGCTTTTGTTTTCTGTCAGATAGGAAGAGATTTAAATGTTAATCTGCAATGCTACCCATTCCCTCTACTGGATAGCACAAGACCCATTGACTGGGAACGCTGGCCCCTGGAGGACTGCAGCTTGGGATGGGCAGCACAGCCATTATATGAGAACGAATATGCCTACCCCCTTCTGACACCATCTATATGCCTGCAGTAGGCCTGCAGCAGAAGACTCAGCGGAAAGCAGCAGTGGTAGTATTTGGAAGAAGAGTAATGGGAAAGGAGGGAGCGCAGCTGCCAACTGTGAAGAGTGGGCCACTGGGGGAAAGGAATTTTAGCTGTCAAAACATCTCACTATGTCTTTGCTAAGAAGAGCAACAGATTGTCTTTCAGCTCAAGAGTTTAGGATCTGCTCTATACTAAGAGGCTATGGGTTGTCTTCACACTTCAGAGCGGTAGCCTGATGTGGAATGGTGGCCGTCAAGTGTCTTGGATTTAATGGGACAAGTTATGGCTATCCATGTGTGCTGTCACTGTGCGAGGCAAGAGTGAAGTGACGGGAACATGTGCTGAGCTTCTCGCCCCATTGCTCATTTGTTACCTGAGCAAATCCCAGAGCTTCTGGACAAGAGTTTGGAGTAGTTACAACCTAGTGCCCCTTCTCTTGGACTCTGGGATCTAGTATCCAAAATCAAGGATGTACAATGACTGAGCCAGCCAGAACACCTGGAGTCCTGGTGCTCCTGGCATCTCACGGGCTTATTTCCGCAATAAGTTTTCCTTTGTGGGGAATCCCACAAGTCTCTTATGTGCTGACAGGTCCCAGAGCCAGAGCCCTGTTTAATGTTAGCATTTCCAGATGTGGGAGGGATGAAGTCTCAGGAATTTCCCTGATACCACTGATTCCCTGACAACCTCAGGCTTTTTCTGTGCAGTCCTGCCTGAATGCCTCCTGCCTTCTTCAGACAGTTTGAGCAAAGAATACATCAAAGATGTTGACATGTCTCATTAACTAGATACCAACAGGCAGGTTATCTGAAGTTGTTTGCTGCCTGCCTGCCACTGGGAAGAAAGTGCCTTCAGGGAGTCTCCTTGTGTACCCTGAAAGTACACAGCATAACAGCTCTTGAGTAAACAGAGGCAGAATCAGCACCCCCCCCCCCAACCTCCTCACTGAAACACTTTGTATTTACAGTAAAACTGCCCCTTTGATCCTTCACCAAAAATAACACAGACAGTCTATTAAAATATCTTCAATAACATGATATAATTAAAAATATGTAATGTGCAACTCAAAGAAATTAATATGAAGCGTCTTTAAATGTGCTTCCACACCCCTCTAAACTTGACTGACAAGTTCCAATGGCTTGAAAATATATGAGTACACTCACGGATATTATGAGTGAGAGTTCCTGTATGTGAGTTAGGAGCACAAAGGGTTAATAACCAGATTTGAATGGATTTGGGCACCGTGGTAGCTTTAAAAATCCTACAAGGCACATTACTGCATCTCTAAGCATTTAAACATGGTTAAAGTAGTCTGAAATGAGTTGGAGGCACTCATCCCTTCGGCTCTTAACAAAGCCTGGGTGTTTTAGTCACTGAAACTATCTGAGAAATGAACTCTAATTGCTTTAGTAAAAAGACAGTATTTGTCTGAGTCTGTCCATTTTCTTCACAATAACGCTGGGAACTTGTACTGCCCCGCATGTTAGATGAGCAGAGTAGACCAGAGGAGCTAGAACTCCCAGAGGACTCTTGAGCATTGGGCTATAAGGTAACCTTGTTAGAAATTCACCTTCTGTTCCTGGGTCTGCTCTTCTCTAACGGGCAGTATTAGATGAGATACTTCACCTCCCAGAGTCAGCATGACAGGCAGTTTTGGGCAAGTGAATGAACTGGTGAACTTCAGCCAAGCACGTCCCCAGATTTAGCAAATGTGAGATAAAATACGTTAATTTAACCCCTGGTGAAAGAGTTTAAGTTGACAAGAGTAATCTTGAGTTACCATGGCTTAGCTGAGAGACAGGGACTCAGTTGTGCGTCTTCCTTTGGTGCTCCGTACATCTTCTGTTGTGGAGCAAAGATTCTCTTAATACATACTTTCAGAGCTGCTGCCACAGGAAGGTGTTGATCTCCACCAAGGCCTCTGCATGCTACTGTAACACTGATAAGACAGATAGCAGTAGCATTACCACCAAACGGGGACCATTGTTTTTGAAGGATTATCACTCAGTAGGAGCATTCCTTGGAAGGGAGGTTGGCAGGCATACTGTCGCTAAGATGGGAAAAAAGATCAGCAGTCGCAGGGAAAAAAAAAATTGCTTTTTTCCCTTAGAACAAGGAAGCAAGTTGGCTGTTTTATTCCGATTGTATTTTAAGGCTGTTTCAGTCTTCATTACTGGAGACATTGCAGGGCTCCTCTCTTTTGTGGCCAGAGAAGAGACAGAACACCTTTTCCAGAAAACACCTCTTCTGACCGGATAAAATTATTCAATATTAACTTTACAGTAGTGCTCAGGGCCTGCGCAAGGGTATAGTTCCATCATGTGGACACTAGTAATCTTAGCTGCAGCCCAAGCAAGATCTGTGCAAGCTGATCATTTGATCATTTGGAGAACGTACAGCTTGCCATCCACTGGGAATCTCAGGCTTCCTACAGAGCAAGATCTGTTATCTCTATTTACAGTAGTGCAAGTGCTAGCAGGTTGAAATAAGGCACTGAGGTCTGGAGTCTTGCAGGAAAATCCCTCGCATCTTCCACTGAGTTACACCTGTGTGTCTTCTATATGTACCTTGTTAAGTGACCTCTCACAAGAGCGTCCAGTCCTAGAATAACAGTCAGTTGTCATCAAAAACACTGCTGTTCCTGTTACTGAAGCTGTTTTCCTTGACCATCACTCGGTATGAAATGCGCA
The DNA here is from genome assembly GCF_040807025.1 of Struthio camelus. Lineage (NCBI taxonomy): Eukaryota > Metazoa > Chordata > Aves > Struthioniformes > Struthionidae > Struthio > Struthio camelus. Next base: position 11,658,889 of record NC_090961.1, on the reverse strand, counting down.
TGAAAGAGCCAGTGAGCAGCACAACAAAGAGGATGAGGAGCAAAGACCAGACCCCTGGTTCAATCCCCTTGAGGAAGCTGGCGTTGTCCTGGGGGATAGTGTTGGTGAGATTCAGCAGGTACCCAAGAGTCCAGCCAGATGATATGTCACCAATCTATGGAAAGAAAAAGGAGGAGAGGTCAGAAGAGAAGCAGACACTGGAGTCTAGGATGGCTCCATGGCTCCTGGATCCCAGCTGTGTTTCTGTGCACAGGTCTAAAGCCTAACATACTTTATTTGAAATTGATCCAAGGATTAGGCTTGAAATCTCAAAGAGCAGGCTCTCCCACTGTAAGGGCCCTGAGTGCACTACTAGGCCTTAATTGCCCTGACCAGCCTCACCTGGGGCTTCTACCCATGCACCCTCTGCCCCTTGGCCTGGGAGCTCTCTTTACGCTCAGGCCTGGGCACTCTGCCTTCCCCTGGACTGTGCTGTAGATGCACCTGGGTCCTGTTCTTTCTCCTGGGGTCTCAGCTTACTGACTGATTTTCCCCAACACGTTGTTGGTAGCTTTGTCTTTGTCCCTGTCTCCTGGATGGACCTCAGACTTAGGTTGTAAGTAGTTTACCTCTGGACGTTTTGTGACTGGCCTCTGCGGGTGGACCCTGGACCTACCTCATTACCCTGCCTTTGTCAGGTATTTGACAGAATCACTATCACCAATGTGGCTGTATTCAAATAGTGTGGGACTGTGTCTTTGTCAGTGAGCTGAGGTTTGGGAATGGGCTTTCTTTCCTTTTGTGAAGGAAAAGGATGAAGAAAACCTGAATCAAATCCTTCTTTCCTTAGTGGTTACAGATCTTGAAGCAATTTTAGTGCTGCCTCTACCAGTTACAAACTCTCACTGGTATGAGGTTGATTGCAAAGAGATAGGGCAGGATCTTCTGGCTTGGGAAATAATATTAGCCTTCTGTCTTCAGCGTTAAGTAGTAACTAAGCTATCTTCTTTCCCTTGCTACTGGTTGCAGACATTTAAAAATGATATTGCTTTCAAATGAGATTTTGACCCATCTGGTTTGCAGTGGAGACAAGTGGAATCTTTATCTCTTTTACATTAGTTCCTTGATCCTTAGAGCTGTGAATTTATTTTATGGAAGTATCTTGCTGGAGAAACCTAGTTGGTTAGGGCTTGTGGGAGTGGGAATAGTCCAGCTTTACCCAAACCACCCTCCCTTGTAATTGGAATACCATACTGAAGGTAACCGACCTTTTCCTGGAACACAATCCGAACAGAGCTGTGAAAGTCAAACGTGTATCCCTTTGTACTCAGATGGAAGATGAAGGTGGACACAGCACAGTAATCGGCAAGTGTATCCAAGCTTGTCTGGGATTCCTTGACTAGCTGGTGTCATGTCCAACAGAAGACGGAGGGAAGAAAAAAAAAAAAATCAGCAGTCATGTCCTGCTCTGGGACTGATGCAGGGCTGGAGGAGAAGTGTTTGTGTGTCCAGTGCAGACTGAGGCCATGCTTCCCCGCACCCGCTGGGCTGTTGTCTGAGAGTCACCATCACCTCTCAGTGCCTTAGTTCCTGTCTCATTAAAAGACTAGGCAGTTCCAAGAGCAGCAGAACTGACAACCCCCTCACCTACAGTTGCCCTGCGGGTGAACTCCTTGGTATGAGTCTCTGCTCTCTAATTAGGCTGAACTAATGCTGCAACCTTTATCTCATCAGGATCACTAAGATCTTTCTCTTCCATCCAGAAAAGAAAGCTTGTTACCCCATTATCAAACCCTCTAGAGAATGGCCAATTTGGATGTTATTGTGAAAGGGATGCTCAGTCAGTGTAAGCTCTAATGAGGGTGACTTCATGAGTTGCCAAGCTAGCCAAAGAACTTCTATTTCCCCCATAGCTTAGTCTCCATGGGTCCAGGTGAAATGGGAAGATCCCTGGACTCTGAGCAGATGTGTTCCTTGTACATAGGGAGAGGAGGATAACAAGGAGAACAAGGTGATGTATAAGCAAGACTAGGCAGACTGCCTTTCTATCCCTAATATGCAGTGAAAGGTACTGGTGCCTTTCCATTTAATCAAGTCCAGGTGTTACTAACAGCAACAGCTGGGATTTGAGAGGAAGGGAAAGCCTGTTTTCTTAAAGTAAAAAGACAGGCAAATCCAAGTTTTTCCCCGAGGGGGTCAGCAACTTACGGCCTGAGACACATGAGCTTTTACAGCTGGGCTGTTTGTTGCTCTACTCTATCTGTGCACACTAAGTTATTCCACATTTACCTCTTTGACAGACATCCCACAAAGCTTGTTGACTGCCTGACCCAAGTCAGGAGAGGGTACAGTCTCTCTCAGGAAGTCCAGGGCCTCAGAAATCACCTATAACAGCAGCAGAAATAATCATCAGGTTGGATCGCGCCAGGCATGCTTCCATATAGTGTGTAAGGGAAAGTAGGTGGCAATAGCCATTGGGCACATTTCCAGGATGTCCTTTCTACTTATCTGTTTGGTGGTTACAGTGCTTCTGATGGGCACTGGGAAAACAAACAGGAGCTGTTACTGTCTGAAGATGGAAACTGGACTAGCTTGAGATTCTAGCTTCAATATAGCAACCTTCCTTGCTCTGGATGTGCAGTAGGCTAGTCCTTATGCTCCTTGGTACCATATCCATGGGAGGCTACTGGCAACAGGAAACTGGTGATTTCTGTAATCCCTTCCTCCACAGCCCTTCTCTGAAATGTGCTCAGTGTGCCCTAGCATCTTGAGCAGGTCCTGGCTTAACATCCCAATGACTTTGAACACTAGATCCAGCATTTCAAGGACATAAGGACACTTGTGGTAGAGCATCCTCAGATGTTTACTCAGAAAGGGACAGAGGGTCTTTAGCTTCACCACAGACTTGACATGGGAAGAGATGCTCAGGGCAGAACTCCTGCCTGCTCTGACCCTGCTGGCTCACATGAGCTCCATTATGGCTCTGCAGTGCCCCAAACCTCCTCTCGCAAAGAGACGCTGCTGACGCGTGGGATCAGTGTTGTACCACAGTTATTGGTGGAAAGCCTGGGTGCCCATTCGAACAGCTGTGTGCTGAGGAAGGGGAGAGGGCAGGATTGCATGTCTACAGCATCAGCACTGTATTCAGCACTAGCCAGAGTACTGGCACTCCTGGCTAGCAGAGAGTACAGAACGGCTGGTCCCACTATGTTTATTAATGATCAAATTGGTCCAGTTTCATGGGCTCTTCATGCCAATTGCTTACCCCAGTATAAATGAGAACCCACCAGAAACTTGGTCCAGGGACGCTTGAAAACACTGCTGAGGGAATGCTTGAAGAAGCTGCAGGAAGCAGAAGAGTTGAGCAGACTTTGCACGAGTCTCCTGCAAGCAGTAGAATTGCTGGAGCCGGTGACATTGAACACCTCCTCAGGGCTGGGGGTTCCCAATGTGTCATCACTGATAGCACAGGGCCCAGCATGCACTGAACGCCATTGCACTTCCTGGGAGTAAGTGAGGGGCCAGCAGGGGTTATATATAGTTTTCACATTTCTCTGATCCTAGAGGGGCAGAAAAAAATGGGGACAGGTAGCAAGAGAGGAGACCCAAGAGAACTGCTCAAGGCTTTATAAAAGAAAATGAAATATAACACAATGAAAAACAGAAGTTATTTTGTTTGCTTTTTCTCCTGATGTGACAATGTCATAATTGAGCAGGCAGGTTGCAAAAGGCTTGCAAAAACCTTATCTAAACTATTCAGCTGCAAAGCCTAGACCTCTGGTACAGCATGGTCCCAGCTCCCGCTGAGTTCAAGGCAGCCTGCAATGACTGAGCCTGCTGTTGGAGGATGAGAAGTTGAGCATGTAGGAATTCCTGGGGAATTCAGTGTTTTATGATGCTCCAGCCCTCATGCTCCCTGGTAGCTAGGGTGACCCAGGTGGTGTGCAGATTACTAATCCCCTCTTCCCGAGCAGCTCTTTGCCCATAGAGCCATGCAGGTCACAGGGAACCCCTCAAGAGTTAGCATTTCTCGTCCTTAGGGATTCCCTGTAATATAATCATGAGGTGGGTCTCCATATGAGTCTCAGATAAGGGGCTGTTCCCTAGAGAAAGGTGTGGCTGGAGCGTGTTTAGGGGGAGCCAACTGAGGATGAATTCATTTATGAGTTCATTTTTGAACAATTCAATTTTCGTGGGGACCAAAACCATTCATGACTTTGTATCAGATCCAGTCAACCCTCTACCACCCCCTCCCCCTCCACCCAATGAAATAAAATTCGGAAGAATTGAAACACCTGTGTGTTTTCAAAATTGAATATTACTATTTTAGACTATGTCAAAGTTAAAGTTGGGAAAAAAGGTCCCAGCTGGTTCCCAGGTGTTGCTTTTTAGGCTCCCCTTGTAGAATGGAGGAGCAGTTCAGAGAAGCCAAGGGAAGTGTTTGCCCCTCTCTACTATGAAGGTGGTCTTAGCACCTCTGGAGAGCAATTTTGTGCTCGTGTGCCTTAAATAGGAAGCCAAATAGAGCCTGCAAATAAGAAACTGGAATGGTTGCCTTTGTATATACTTAGAGGACATCGATTCAGGCATGGAGACTGTCTGAGGCATTGGGCTTTTAGATGCATACAAACACCCTCAATTAAAGATGGTCACTGATGTTTCACCTATTACCAGCTACACTAGCTCTTGCCTTATGCTACTGTCATTTGGTACAGGGGATGGACATTGTATCTAGGAAACTTGCAAATGCCAGCAGCAGATACTCACTCGTATGAGCATGGAGAGCAGCCTGCTGCGGAGCTGGTCTGTGCTGTGGCAGGGGCACTGGTAAGCATACACCTTGTGTGTTTGCCCGTACAGCTGCAGCCTCACTCCTCCTTTTGGTGCCTGGTTCTTTTCTTCCATCTTGGAAATGAGCTGTGCTGAGGTTCCTCCTAAGGACAGGACTCCTGCTGTCCCCTTCATGGAGGGGATCACCTGTCCTCGCCAGTCATACTGACCCAAAGAGAAACAGAGAGGTCGGTTCTTAAGACTTTTGCATCTGAGTCATGGTCAGTCAGATACAAGCATTACTGCACAGAGAGAGAGAGAGAGAGAGAGAGAGAGAGCAGCTTTCTGGTGCAGTACAGCCCAACTCTTATTTCCCCACAGGGCACGAAGATGCTGAACTGATGGCTTCAGAGGGAGCAGAGGGGAGAGCCACTGTATAAGCACTGCCATTTGCACAGAGAGCTCACCACAGCCAGTGAGAGCAAACAGTAGATTTCACCACCTCAGTGGGCTGTTCAAGGCAGCGGTCTCTGTAGGTAGGAACAGGGGAAAGAGGAGAGGATAGGGGGAGCCGGGAGGAAGGCTGCCAGGTGGGTAGATATGGGCTTCAGGTGCTGCCTAATGCCAAAGTGATCCTCCTGTCAGAAGAACCCTGTGGTTTCATGTCCCACAGTCCTGCAGAACTGATTTTGGCAATGCTGAAGTTAACAGTAGAGGCAGGAAAGCTTATGCAGGAAAGCTTTTACTGACTGCAGATGTAAATACTCTGCCCACGGCCTGGGTGGGCTGTGCTGTTGCCAGCGGTGCTAGCAATTGCCTGACTGATGCACATTTGCTGCTTGTTATCAGAACTGCCTTTTAATCCGCTGCTGTGGAGCTGCTGTTGTCTAACCCTCCTTTATCTGGCACTTTGAGACCTTCTTGAGACCTTTTGCCTTGAGAAACTATGGATGGAGCAAAGAAAATTACATGTCTTTTTCTTTAGTGAGCTCCTGAATACAGACCAGGACCCTAAGCTGGGGACGCTGTCTCATCACTGTCTCAATGAGAGGAAAGTTTGAGGGCTTTTGCTTTGGCAGCCAAAGACTCTTGTGTCCACCGTTCACAGGATGTCCTTTGGGCCAGCTGGACTTTGGTGACATTCCCATGCCATCCCTGCAGACATAGCAGCAATGTCTGTTTCACAGTGGTTCTGAGCTAGAACTGAATGGCTTGGGGCAACAATGTTCTTGCTTTATGCACTAGGGCCAGGCTATGTAAGGTTATCTGTGTTTGAACGTCCCAGATGTGTTGTCCAGAAAACCTCAGATCAGTTACAACAACAGCATGAGCATATCCATGAACATAACCTATATTAGAGGTTTGGTACTTCAACCCAGTTTTAACCATGTTATCTCAGGTCCACCATGATGGAGATGATATAACCTGCCTTCTTTGAAAGTCAGTGGAAGCTCTGCTTACGTTTTGTTCGAAGTGCAGAGCTATAACAATCCCTCCACATATCTCTGTTGCCGTTTGATAACGGGAGTCCCTTGCTGTTTGATAACGGGAGTCCCTCAGCTCAGGTCTGTACTCCCCAGGGCGGGATCTCCCTTTACCTTGACAAAGTTCTCCAGGACGTAATTAACAGCAACCCAGTTGAATGCTTCCTCATCCAGGCTGGACAGGATTTGTGCCCCCCAAAAGTCGAAGGGGGATGACTTGAGGGCTACAGTCAGGGCCGCAAGAAGAGCGTCAGAGAGGGTGGGATTGGTAAGGCTAGACAGAAAAGAAGCACATTTGTTACAGGGCTCCACCAGGAGCAGCCTGCAGTGGGTGCAGCAGCAGGACTTGTGCCGTGTTCCCCACTTTGGGTAAGAGTTCAGGGAGACACAATGAAAAGCCTGCTCCCACTGCCTCTTCCCCCTCCCCTCATACTGCACTGGGGGCAAGCACAGCCTGGGCAACAAAAATATGGAAAGGTGATTGAGCAGCTGGGCTGCCATTGGGGAGCCTTGAGTTCAGATCTCTCTGCCACTGCAGGATCCTGTGGCTGTGCTCCACTGACCTGGCACCTCCAGACCTTATTTTTCCCCAGTGTCTAAAAGGAGGTGGAGAGGTCCTGGTAACAAGGTAATTGAGAACAGGGTCCAAATAAGTATGTAGGATAAAGTAGAGCTTCCCACCGCAGCTCCCAGCCTGCTGACAAGAACCACCACTGCAAACCCATGCAGCTTGCCACATAAACTGAAAACACTTCAGCTTCCAAACAGACAGATGTTGTCCCCAGCCCTAGTTGGGAAAGGGACTTTACACAGATTGGTAGCAATAGCAAGCCTATCATCCTCATGGCTGTTTGCAGGGGGATGGTATGGACACACAGCTGTGCTGTACTCCCCTTGAATGCACAGGGAGCTGAGAAAGGTTTACCTGACCAATGGATTGGGGATGAAACATGCTGCAGAGCAGACAGGGTGAGATTCATTTACAGTGATCCACATGATGTGTGCTGATCTCTGCATGTGGGTTTGCAACATTCACTCACTTCAGCTGCCTCATGCTGGCAGTTGCTCCCAAGTAGAGGGGGGTTTGGCTGTGCTGCTCTGCTGGGATCTCTCTCTGGGCCCAGTGTAAGCATGGCTCCAAATTCTTCCCTACTTCCTGAGGAGAAACGGAGTAGCTGGAGACTCCGGGACCTATGGATCAGAGGAAAGAATGAAATATCCTGTGTGAAGATGTGGGAGAAAGGTGAGAGCAGTTGCCAAAGAGATTAAGCATGCCCTGAAGGACAGCAAAGACGTCCCATCTTTGTCATAGCCAGAACAAAGCAGTTATTTCAGTGGACTAGTAGCCATTCCGGTAAAACGCTGCATTGGGAACAGAACAGCAAATAAATGTAAATCCTAAATCACACACTAAGAGAACTCTAGCTGTGCTGCTAAGTTATCCTATAGATGACCACGTATCAGCTATGCGACAGCTCTTACAGCTGAGGCTGTCTCACCCCATAGAAGTGTGGTTTTCACCACTGTAAAAGATAAGCAAAAGGACACACTGACACGGAAATGAGACTTGTGCATCAGCTTCCTCTTCCAGCTGCTTCCTCATGTGTTGGTAGACATGACTGCTGAACCGCATGCCTGCAAGCAGGCCACCTCTGCTCTGAAGGAAGCTAGTGCTGCATGGAGAGCAGCTGTGTGCAAGCCCTGACTCATCCTTCCAGCAGGAGTCAATGGGAGTTTTAAATGTTTTTGAACTACAAACCATAGAAGGCCTTGCTTCCTTATCCTCCAGGCCACTCGTGTTCCTGGCTGCATGACTACCTCACCGCGTACCTTGCTCTCCTGGGCCCTGAACAGAGCTGCAGATTGCCTACGACCACTCAAAGACTGTAGCAAAAGTGGAATTTGAACCACCGTTCCTAAGTCCTTGTCTGCTGTCTAAGGCCCTACGATGCTTTCCCCTCCAGCTTCATTTCAATTACCACAGGTCTCTGCTGGCCCGCACTGCCACACAGACCAAGGACTGCTTCTTGCATCTGGGAAAAAGACTTGCCTGGACGTTTTGTCACTGCTGATGACTCTGCTGCAGGTTCACGTAAGTATTCAAACACTGAAGTAAAATTGTCATTTTTAACACAGTAAGTGAAGATACTAAGTGGTAGCAGTTGAAGGATACATACAAGGTTTCAGGGAACTGTTATTACATCATCTGTATGTGGCTGGTATTGTTTACAGTCTGGGAGAGCGCAAGCCCCCTTCTCTGCTTGCTGTGTGGCTGCCCTCTCCCAGCACCCTGTGACACTGAGAGTTCAGGGTTTCCCAGCATCCTGCTATAATCATGCTTCGCTATCAAAGCAAGATCGTGAGACAGGGAAGAAAAACCCCAAGCATTAATGCATGAACCCTGTTTAGCTGGCTCTGGCAGGAGTGAACTGACTCAAACCAGCGAGGAAGACCCCAAGATTCTCTAAAACCTGACACCTAAAACCACAGCCTGCCACAGTACTGTGGGGACCAGCTGTGGCATGTCAACCTGAACTCACACTTGTGCAGCCAAACCTCACAGAGGGGATTGGAGGCTTCACATCTCTGTTGCGGAGCTGCAGCACTTACTGCCCAGATAACAGTCAGGAGGAGGAAAAGGTTACTAGGAAGTCCCCCTCTGTGGCCAGACTTGTCTCCATTGCTGTTCACCATGTCCCTTGGGTGAGAGGCTCAGCAACCTTGGTTCTGCCACTGGTCCATGTGGAGATCAGCGCAGCGCCATCCCCTCTGTGTGCTTCCCTGCCCATAGCAGGCTAGTAGAACTTTCATCTGCTACTGCAGAATCCTCTGATCTAGCCCTACCCGTGTTGAGAAGGCCTGTGCTGAAAATGTACAGCCTGCGCTTCACTGTCACTACCATCTCAGTCTGCAGCTAGATGATACAGGACTCAAAAACTGCACAGATGGGCCATACACAGCTCTCTTGGTTTCCAGTCATCCCATGCCAATCCCATAGACCTTCCAAACATGAATCGGGCATCTTACCTTGCACAGTACAGGAGCTACATTCCCTGATCACCCCGGTGTTGTTTGCTTTGTTGGCAGTCCACTGGTAGATGAACAGGATGGTGTGGGATGGGCCAGCATCCAGAATAATGCCATACTGGAAAACCCCAAAAGCATTATAGCTAAACACCACTGAATGCACAGTTTGTTATTGCAGGGTTACTCAGCGTTACACAAGTGTTCTGGGTAACCCATGTGCCCACACTGCAGTATTTGAGTTAGCTTTTTTAATTCAAAGAAAGGGTGAAGCCAGAAGATAATGTGGATTTGCAGTGAACCATCTGCATTGCCGAATATATGTGAGGAGCAGCAGGAGTGGAGAAATGCCCACAAATATATATCTACAGTGGCAGCTGCTGGACATGCTCTGTAGCTGTTCCTGAAACTGTGCAAAGGGTTTCCATTGAGAGCTGAGCCATCTGGAGCGCAGAAGAAACAGGTCCTACGTAGGTGGAAGACAGCACTGTACAGGCTCTCTGCTAACTCTGGGACTCAAGCTGCTGCTGGATTGGTTTGCTAAAGAGACAAGGCATTTGGGGAGAAAGCAGAGGGCTGTGGCTTGCTCTTGCTTCTGAGGAACTCAAGAGACTTGCATGTCTGTTTGGAGCCCTGCTGCAGAGATGGTGTGACACAGATTAGCTCTGCCTCGATGCATACCAGATCTGTTGGAGCCACAGTGTACTCGGGCAGACCAGCATGTATGCTGTCCAACACAGCAATCCCACACAGACCAAGATAACGTCTCAGCAAAACTGGCAACAGCCAGCATGAGATTTCTCAACACCTTATCTGCTGAGAGTGACCCCTCCCTCGTGCCTAGCACTGAGGCTGAGGACTTTCTTGCTTTTTGCAGCCCAGTGTGCAGGTTTGGAAATGAGAGGCCACAAGAGTACCCCACAGCATAACTTGGTGCCTGTTAACGGAAGTCCTTGCTCTCAAAATGGCCCTCCTCTCAGGAGATCTTTTCCCCTTTCTACTCCCTTTACGTGACTCCAAACTGGGACTCTCCCACAAAGAGAGAAAGGAAACTTGGGAGATCTGGGAGGTATGTGGTTCTGCATGACCTAAGCTGTATCTTGCACAGCAAAATTTGTAACTGTGACTGAGTGGAGGAGAAACATCCTCAGAGGTTGATGTTAACGTAGTCAGAAGGGTTTAGCACTAGACAGCCTGGCTGCAGCCTCCAAATGAAACTGGCTTCCTCCTTCCTCTCTGTGAGCGCTCTCAGCTCCACCAGGCACGCACTCCAGCTCCCAGGCCAGGAGGTGGTGTGACTGGAGCCTGAGCAGAAATGTGGAAGGAGGACGTAGCTCCCCGCCTGAGCCTGCTGGCATCCTCCCACAAAAGTGACAGCTCATATTTCTTGCAGGGGCATGTCAGCTGCTGCAGAAGAGCAAGAAATGAATGATCTTGGTGGGCAAATTCAGAATTTTTTTCTCCCTCACAAAATGAGAGACCGCCGTTGGGAGCAAAAAGGAGGAGGAGACCACATTTATGCCACAAATCAACATCAGGGAAGAACACAGATCTTGATGTTATTTTGGGTTGGCAGAGCATGGAACAATAAGGACTTTTTAAATGCAGTTCTGTTTCTAAGCGGCGCATGGTGGGTGGGGAGTATCTCTAAAATCATAGGTTAACCTATTTCTGTTCAAGTAAACCACAGCGTGCAATTGACCTCACCTCAGCAGTTTTGCATCAAGAGGCATAAGCAGATAGAGATTTACCCCTGCATCACTGGGCAGATCTGAACCTGCTGCGTAGAGCAGGTTGGCTCTTCAATAAAAATCAAAAGTAAAAGGGATGGAAAAGGAGTAAGCATAATAGATTTTTTTTTTTAAGGACCGAAGCAGTTCAGGGCCACTTGAACCACTGGTCCCTTACTGCTCTGGGGCAGTTCCTGAAGCAGGCTACCTCCTGTACTCAGCTTGCAGTGAGGGTCTCTGCTGATCAGTGGACGATATTCAGCCTGTACGTTCCTTGACCAACTGAACAGCTGAAATCAAATGGGATGTTTTGTTTTCGGTTTGAAAAGCTACAGCATTTTGAGGGAGACTAACCCATCCTCACAGTCTTGTGCTAGTCCTCTTCTCAGTTTATTGATTTGGGCTGGTAGAGTCACTCAGTAGCGCAATGAATGTAAAAAGCAACAAAGCCCAACAGTTCTTTGTTTAAATGTCAGGCTTGCACCAGGGATAAGCCCAAGGAAACAGGCAGCTTTTCCTTAGGAAGAAACCCAATTAGGCAAGGATAATGTCCTCTGCTTATTGCCCCACTTCACCCCCGGGTTGGCTACCTTGCCTGAGACAGATGACCTTACCTTGGTCCTGAGAGGGGTGGTGGGCACATCTTTAGTGGAGACACAAAGTAGCACAATGCCCGTCAGTCCTGCTCCGATCACCAGCCAGGGGGGAAGGAGTTCGCGCCAAGACATGAAGCACTTTCTCCTTTTTCTGAAAAGTCAAAGAGGAAGCAGTGGAGCAGCAAATGCAAAGTCTGCATCTGACAGTGACTGCTTTTTACAGTCTTTAAAAAGAGGAGAAAGGCGGGGCCAAGGCCAAGCTTTGGCATCAGCCCAGCCCCAAGCCACAGGACCATGAAAAGCGCGTGGGCCAAGCTGTGATGTGTCAGGGAATTCTCCCTTCCACTATCCACACAATAAATAAAACTGAGGCTTGGTGCTGATTCCAGGGCTAGTTTTGCAAAGACATCAGTAGAGCCTCGAAACTGCTCCAGGCAATGGTGTTGAGGTAAACAGAAATGTGGGGTTAACTCATCTATTTAACAAGCAGAAAACTCATCTGTTTGGTATTCTGAGCTTGGCAGAGTTAGGAAGAATTCCAAAATTAGAAATGGGAAACTCCTTTTAGATGGATTTACTTTTCATCTGAGGGCCATGCTCAGCTCCAGCGTGGACCTCGGGCGCTTTCCTGCAAGCAAACGGTCTTCTGGGCCGGGAGAGAGAGCTGGCACCCTGCCGATTTCCTTCAAATTGCTCTTACCATCTCATTTACATTCAGGCGGCAGCTGGGACAGGAAAACAGCTGCATTTCTGGGGTTCTACACGCAGGAGACCCTGGCTGGCTTGGTCTTTGTTGTGGGTCCTGCTAGTCAAGCAGGGCTTTTGCTGGATGACAGTGGGGGCTGCTCAGGTGTTTTTTGCTGCAGAATGACCAGTATCAGCCTCAGTACCTGTAGGTCCCTTCTCTGTCAATCTCCTGCTGAAAGATAATCCCCAGACTTTACAAAAGAGGCACCCACTTCCTCCTTTCCCATGCCAAAAGCAAAAGTCCCCCAAACCAGAATTTCTGAAGAAAGATCTGTTAGGAAGGAGAGGTATTTCTTGCATGCTGTCTCTGTTTCCCAGGGAGTGGGTCTAGTAATAAAAGTGCAATTCCTGTAAAGAAAACATTTTAATTTCTGCCATCTGGATTGTTTATTGGCAAGGCCGGATGGTGGCATCTTGTCCCCATAGCCAGCAGAGGATTTCACTAGTCAGGCCTCCATCTACAGAATTAAAAGGATGACACATTCTTGGCGCAGAGATGTGCCTCTCCCAGTCTTACAGTATTTTCAAGGAAAGTGCCAAGGACACCTTTATCTTCCAGCAGTGCGGTCAGACTCCCGTTCAGGTTTTGCTGGTCCATAGCTCTAATGCATGTGCACATGCAGCACTGTTTACACCTGACCTAGCTAAGGCAGCAGCTTAGGGTTTGTATACATGTGGGCTGATAATGCTCCACTTTGCAATGGGGACACCAATTAAATTGCCTGAGTGCTGACGATCCTCCTTCCTCGCTGCTCTCACAGCTGCCCAGAACGACAAGCAAGCTTTCACGTAGCTCACCGGGAAAGATTCACAGAGCAGTGCAGCTTGCTGCAGCGTAGCGAACAAAAGAGGTGCCCCAGGCATCCTCCTGTCTCAAAGAAATGCTGCACGTGCACGTGGGGTCTGCGGAACGGCTGCTTGCACCGGGGGCGGTTGATCCGAGCGCTCGTGCCCATGGGCTGGTTGCGGTAGTTTATACCAGCGCCTTGCTATATCATCAACACCTAGGAAAATCCCGCAACTAGCAAGGTGTTGCCAGATCCTCCTGTGGTCAGGCCAGTCCTGCTTAGCTCTCATTAGAGAACTGTCTACGCGCAGAGCAGAGTCCAAATTCCAGATACTTAAACGTTCCCACGCTGTCGGGAGGGCAAGTTTTGCAGCCTGGCTCTGTGCCTAATGATCTGATGAGCTGCCAGAGGTAAAGGACCAGGTGTAAAAATTAGTTGACGTTTCAGAGTGAATTTAGCCAGAGATTCCCGTGAGATGGGGAAGAGAATGATCTTGGTGCCTGACTGCAGGTCTTAGGAAGGATGAAGCAGGCTAGTGGGAATGTTTTGTCCGTTTTGTAACAAGTATCCGGAAGCACGGGCTTGTGAAGGTCAAGTGATGGAAAAGGAAAGGCTCCTTCTCCTTTCTGAAGTTCTGCTTGCGCTTCCTGTTTTCATCAGCTTCTGCCAGAGGTCGGCCGAGAAGTGACAGCACAGCCCACCCGGAGCAGCCGCCGCCGCCGCGGAACCTTTGTGCGGCGGAGCGGGTTCCGCAGCGCGGCCCGGGCGGGCGGAGAAGAGCGCGGCACCGGCTCGAGCCGGGGGACCGGAGAGCGCGACGGACCGCGGCGGCCCCGGGGGCGGGGGGAGCTGGTGGCGGGAGCGGGCCCGGCTGGGCCCGGCGAGGCCGCCATGTACGCGGGGCTGCAGGAGCTGGGGGTGGCCAACGGCGAGGACCTCAAGGAGACGCTGACCAACTGCACGGAGCCGCTGAAGGCCATCGAGCAGTTCCAGGTGGGGCGGGGGCGGCGTGGAGACGGCCGGGGGGCACCGGGCGGGCTGCGTGGTGGGAGAGGGGCCCGAGAAGGCCTGAAGGGCGTTCCTCGTTTTCTTTTCTTTTCTTTTTTTCTTCTTCTTTTTTTCCGTAACCAGCACAGCTTTAGCACTTCGCGCTGCCGCTCGCGGCCAGCGGAGCGAGCTAACCGAGCGCTCTGTCCCTGTCCGGTGTTTGTGTTGGCAGACGGAAAATGGAGTCCTCCTGCCTTCCCTGCAGTCGGCCCTGCCCTTCCTGGACCTGCACGGCACCCCCAGGCTCGAGTTTCACCAGTCCGTGTTCGACGAGCTCAGGGAGAAACTGCTGGAGAGAGTCTCGGCCATTGCTTTGGAAGGGAAAGTCGAAGAAAGGTGTGTCAGCGGTCTGCGTGGCTCTTCGGGCTGAGGTAGAAATGTCATTTAAAATCACTTACCGCAGGCACGTGTCTGCTAAAGGAGAGTTAGGTTCCTGGGAGCACGAGCTGCGGAGGCTTTGAGATGAGTCACTTTGGTCCTTTCCTGTTCAATGTTACTTAGAGTCTCTTTAAACGTTCTCATTTCCAGATACAAGAAGCTGGAAGATCTCCTAGAGAAGAGCTTTTCCCTGGTCAAGATGCCTTCTATACAGCCTGTTGTAATGTGTGTCATGAAGCATTTGCCCAAGGTAAAAACAGTCCTGCAGTTGGCCTGTTCTCCCTTAGCTGTGCTCTTGGCTGGGCTGCATCTGCAGACGTTCTATAAGTTTGTCATTCACCGTTAGGAAATGAGTAAAGATTTATTTCATTCTTGTATCTGTTAGCAATTTCATAGACCAATTCAAAAAGCATTTAACATTTTCATAACTGGAGAAGACTGTTTCTCTTTTTTATTCCGTACACGGAGCTTTTTAAAAGTGGTCAAGTTCAGTGATGGAGGAATTTTTCCATAGCTGACTTAAATACTTATTTACGGCAAATGGAACATAAGAGTTGAAGAATGCAACTAGAAGTAGACAGGAGTGAGATAAAGGCCTGTGAAACAAGACTCCTGGAAGGAGCAGCCTTGTTAAAAGCATCATGTTGTATTTAAGGCAATGAATTCAAAACTGCTACTAAAACTTTTAAAGCTACTGAGTTTTTAATCATCACCTTAAAACTTAGTTTCTGGGTTTTAAATCAAGCCTTTTGTCCCCTTTGGGGGGGGGGGGAAGGGGGAAGAAAAAAAGAGGAGAAACTTGGTGTGTTATCCGGTTGTATAAGAAACTAAGGAAACTAAGTGTCTTAGGGCTGGCTTACTGTTACAGGATAAAGGTAGGCAAAAGATGAATCTGTGATAGTTACTTTTATTGAGTTATGTTGTGTAAATTATGAGACTGTCTCAGACTGTGATTTAGATGTCCTCTGTAGTCAGTTACCTGTTGCTTGGACAGTCAGGCAGCTCAGCTGCTCTACGCTTTGGTACCTGCTCTATTGATTGTAGGTCCCTGAAAAGAAGCTGAAGTTAGTAATGGCAGATAAGGATTTGTATAAAGCATGTGCTGTGGAGGTAAAGCGCCAGATCTGGCAGGATAACCAAGCCCTGTTTGGTGATGAAGTATCTCCACTGCTGAAGCAATACATCCTGGAGAAAGAGAATATTCTCTTCAGCAACGATATTTCTGTCTTGCACAACTTCTTCAGCCCATCTCCCAAAACAAGACGTCAGGGAGAGGTAAGAACAAGGAAGCCTCTTACAAACTGCTTGCAAATGGAATTTGTTAGCTTTTTGTCAACTTCATCAAATATTCAGGAGTCCATTTCACCTCTTCAACTTTGCTGCTAACTTCAGGTAGTGGAATAGGCAAAGTATTTGCAAGAAACGCCAGTTCATTTTTTTTTCCTACATGTCTTGATCAAAGTAGCAGGAATTATTTTAATAGTTATGCTGCACTGTATGATAATTGGTCAATGTTCTAAGCTGTTTATGTACTTCAAAAAAATAGCTAGACAAAATGTTTGCCTTTATCACTCAGTCTGGCTTTAATACCCCTCGGCTATTCTGAAGACCGAACATCTCTATTAAATCAGTTTGGATATTTTAAATTTCTTTCTTTTTTTAATTTAGCGGGACATAGCCCAACAAAGCATTTTTTTCAGTGTTCCTTTCCGTTTTTACAAAAGTTGTAGCTAAGATGGCCTTCAGAAAAGATGGATGGAATTACATGAGGTGGCTGAGCTGATCCAATACTCCCTTCCGACACGGGAAGGGCAGGTCCTGCTCCTCCCCTCCCTACTTGCAGCTCTGGTGATTATAAGACCCTTCCGTGAACTGGTTCAGCTCAATAAATGCCACAGAAACTTTAGCAAATAAGAACAGCAAGTGTTTTTCCAAGTTAGTGAGCTGGACCTGCTCAAAGAAGAGATCAGCAAGCACCAAAGCTGTTGCACGGAGGTGGGCTGAATCACACAGGTGGGCTTGAGGTGGGAGGGAACAGTGTCACAGGTGTTAGGAGGAGTGGGTCTCTTCCCCTTTCTGGCAATAGCAGACTATTAGATTGGCTCAGCTATAATATGTCACGTTACCTCAGAGGGCTTTTGCCCCAAAAGGGAAATGCCAGAGTCTCTGTAAGGACCTTGCTATTGAGGGTACTAAGGAATCACAGGATAAGACAGCATAAAGCTGTAATTTCAGAGAAGGTAGCGCATCTGTTATTTGAGGGATTTGGGCTGGATCTGATTCGCTTTCAAAAGCCTGCTTTTAATGTAAGTGCACTGGTGCAATTGCTTGAGTTTTTTTTACGCTTGCAGATTGCACCTTCATTCTCACGATCATCATCTAAAGGTAGATAGAACTACAAAAAGCCTTCCCATGAAAAATGAATTTCTTTCCATGCTATAATAATTGTAAATTTTATTATTCAATAATAAGTATTGCTGCTTACCCTTTTACATGACTGAGCACTTTAGTAAAAGAGATGGAAGAAGTTGTAAAGGGAGCCATTTTTAAAAATCTGTTCTCTCATGATAGCTGTGAAATATCTGGTGAACATCTCTTGAACAAATGCTCTCGGAAATTCTGGTGCAAAATATCCTTTTAAGAAACTCATTTCAGTGTGGATGTTTCAAACTCGATAAATCCCGTAGAAGAATTAACTTCAAGTTTTTTTGTGAAGTAGCAGTGTCTCTTGGTACTGAGTGCATGTTTTTCCACTTTGAGTTCAGGTGGTTCAGAAGCTGACCCAGATGATTGGGAAGAACGTGAAGCTCTATGATATGGTGTTACAGTTTCTGAGAACTTTGTTCCTTCGGACAAGGAATGTTCATTACTGCACGCTACGGGCAGAGCTCTTGATGTCGCTGCATGACCTGGACATCAGTGAAATCTGCACCGTTGACCCATGTCATAAGGTATTAAACATGTGGCACAGATAGGAATATTACTGGAGAATTTTCTGTTTCGCCCGCTCCTGTGCACACCTGCTGCCCTGCAGGTCTTCAGCCCAGAGAAGATGACTCCTCTCTGTGAAGAGAGTTCAGACCTTGAATCCAAAAGTCATCTTATATTCCTTGGAACTTCAGGTGAAAATTTCATCTTGGTTAACCAGCAGCTTGCTTTCATTTAATAACCCATACATCATTCGAATTTATGGTACGTGTGCAGTGTTTAAAACAGTGTCTAATCTGACCTATGTAGGTGCTGCAAAAATAATCGAGAACGTTAGCTAGCCCCAGGTTCTTAATCAAAGCTTACTTCCCTCCCTGTTTTGCCTAGTGTGATATACTCCATCTGTCAATAGACTTGGTGTGTAACTGATTAAATACTTCCGATCTTGAATTATAAGAAACGTTAAAAAATTAAAATACTTGGGGGGGAGGGGGGGACAAGGAGTTAATTTCACATCAGGATCTTGTTTCTGGTCCTTTGTCCATGGTCAGTGTCATTCTGATCTACAAGAAGGCTTTTTGTCTAAGTAATTTTGCTAAGTGTTATGTGTATTCTGCTTATAGAGAATGGATTCTAAAGTGATGATGATAAATGTTCTTGCATGCTCTCTAACCTCTTCTGGTCAAGAGTCTCAAAACCAGGGTACACACACTGACTGCCTAGAAGAGGGCAGTTCTTGTTCAATTTGTGGATCGTTTTTAGTGACCTCACTTTTTCCACCGCAAAATGCAGTGACTGGTGTGAGGAAAGTATGCCATGATGAAAGCATTTCAGGAAACTCAGCAATATTTTGTTTGTCTGTTTTTGGTGTTTGTTTTTCTTTTTAAAATGACAGCTGAAATGTTGGGGAAACGTGTATGTTGTTTCCTTTAAGGGACAACACTTAATTTTAGTTCAAATAAAACATTTCAGTCAACTGTGTTTTTCCGTTTTGGTAATGAAACAATGTATGAGCCTCCTCCTTGTGACTCCACACTGATCAGGTGTACAGGGCAGTCGTATATTTTTTACATGCCTGTTCCTTAATTGCCAGGGAATGCCTGTGTTGGGAGGGGAGAGAAAGTGATACCAATTGAACTTGCATCTCTATCTCTGATTTTTCTTCTGGGAGGCTTGTATTTCTGACCTCCTCTGTATTTGTGATCAGCTTGCTGCCATACATTAGCATACTAATAAAGTGTATTAATTCTAGAGGGTGAAGGTCTTTCTGAGCCTGTTTCCTGTGACATCATGCATTTTATGCCAGTTTAGATGAGTTTCTGTGGTTATTGTAAAGCTTTCTGGTTTGTTTTTTTTTTTTTTGGTAACAGTTCACCTGGTGCCTTGATGCCTGCATTCGGGAGAAGTTTGTGGACAACAAGAGAGCTAGGGAATTGCAAGGGTTTCTTGACGGAGTGAAGAAAGGACAGGAACAAGTGCTGGGGTAAGCCATTCTAGGCTGTTTATTGAGAAATTAAAAGGGGTTCCCTGTAGCCACAACATCTGAAGTTCTGGTGGGCATTTTAGGTGTTAGTTCCTCCCTAAAGCGAGCTAACAGCCAGTTCTTCTTCCACGTGGTCCGATTCAGTACATCCATCAGCATTACTGCATTAGGCACGTTCAGGTGATGTAGTTTGTACTGCTTAAGTTACCACCCTTGAGTGATTGTTACAGTCTCCCTCGTGGCCTGGCAACTGACTGTGTGAGCTCTCCTGTTTCATTTCAGTGCAAAAGACCTTTAGTAGTTGTTTTCAGAAAGCTTCCTCTTTCACGCAAAAGAAATAATATTCATGGTGTTTTTTCAAGGCCAGAGAAGGATCATCAGGTTGATAGAAATTCATGTTTTTGCATTATTATAGTGAGGTTATTGCTACCATGTTTACCCTGTGTCTGCCTCCCTTCTTTAACACAACAGTGTGTTTTTTCTCTCTGTCTTTCTTCCCTCCCCCCAATATATATATAGTTATAAAAATATAAAACATACACTGCTTGATATTTCATCTGATACTTGACAGGCTCACAGTTCTCATGCCAATGTAAACATTTTCTCTAGAAGCTGGTGTCCTACAGCTGGATGTGGAACTGGATTGTAAGGTTGGTTGCTATGTGTGACCGTATGTTTGATTTTTGCTTCTTTTTAGAGACTTATCCATGATTTTATGTGATCCCTTTGCCATTAACACCTTAGCCTTGAGTACCATAAGGCACCTACAAGACCTGGTTGGGCAGGACACCTTACCCAGGGTGAGTATGGGCAGCCTGTGTGTCTAATGTGATACTGCTAGAGTCTGAATTGAATGGCATTCATCAGCAAAGCCAGAGACTGGCCCAGTGGAGGTAGTACAGCTAAGCTTTCAAATGCATGTGTAAACTGAAATAGGGGAGCTGTAATACTGCCTTTCCATTCGTAGCACTTACCTGAGAGCTCTGCAAGTGTTCTCTTTGGAAACAGGCATTTTGGCGCTTTCCAAGTTGACAGTGACTTCTTTGCCTGGCTCGTTCTGTCCTAACAGTTATGCCTATATGCATCTCCCTGCTTTATCCTTCCAGCAGTTTGCCTTACAGCGGCATTGCTTCTTCCGTGCCATGGTAAATGTGATGGGTCAATTTATGCTGTTCTGGTCTGTTGACTGTGGTATGGTACAGTTCCTGCAAGTAGTACCTGCAGGAGGTACTTAAAAATTAGAGGAGGGGAGCCTTACAGGAGCCTGAACAGTGTGAGGCATTTGCTGCTTTTCATCCCTGAGGTTTATAAATTTCATTGTTGGATTAAATAGTTTATTGATGAGAGTTTAAGACTGAAAATTGTTTTTGGTTTCAGGGCACAATGTAAGTGATAAACCATTATCATTCTCAGGCACTCTTTCTGTTACTTGCTTCTGCTGAGATGCCGTGATTCATCCTGTCACCCATTGTATTTCAGTATGCTAATTTGGCTGGACACCTTTAAAAACAGTGTCATGATCAGATTGGCTGTATACCTCTCGGCACGTTATAAAATGTTACGGGGAAAAAAACCTCAGGTGTGTCTGGTTGTGCCTGTAGCTATATGAATTGCTTTGAGCAATCAGTTGTCAATTAAATCAGAGAACTGATTTCCTCTAGCTGTCTTTCACAGAGCAGGTAATCCAGGGGGGCTTTGAAGCTAAACCACTACTTCTGAATACATGTCCATACATGCAACTTGTAGAAGATGAAAATAGCTTTTTTTTTTCTTCCTCTTAAAATTCGAGGAAAGCCCAGATCTGCTGCTGCTCCTTAGGATGCTGTCTCTAGGACAGGGGGCCTGGGACATGATTGACAGCCAAGTCTTCAAGGAACCAAAAATGGTGAGGCTTCTTTAGATTTGTTTCCTATTTTCTTTGTATTATGTTTCCCTGGTTCAATCGTCAAGTCAGCTTTCTGCATTTCTCTCATCATAGCTTTCTTGGAAAAAATATGCAAATATTCAGAGCAGCAGGTCAAATGGACCTGCTGTAAACATTGCTTACATGCTTTTTCCTTTCCATGAATGTTTGGCCCTCGCTGTTTTTATACGATCTCTCATTCGGTTAAAATTTGCACTGGTTGCTCATTATTCCTGGGACGTTCTACCCAAATGACAGGTTTGCAAAGCAGATTTTGTATGAGAAAGCAGGATTTCAGAGGCTGCTGTGAAGCTTTGGTAGCAATGTAGCACCTTTTCATTGACTGGAAAAATATTTTTGCCTTCCCGATCTCTGACAATGAATTTATGTAAGCGTCACGTTCAGCTGCTGGTAGGCAGTATTTCAAATTCCTGAATGACTGTTTTTCTGTGCTGTTCCTTTGGCCGATGTTGAAGGCAGCCCTAGTGAGTTCTGGGAGCAGATATATTCAGGTGACAGCAGGAAGGCTAACCACAATGTTGCAGAGTAGGACAGTTTCTCAAGAGAAGTTTCTGTTCTGTACTGTAAAGCATCAAATGCCTACTTCAGGGGACAGTTGAAGTCCACAAGATGTATGTTACTGGCTGATTGCACGTTTAAGTTTACCGTGGGAGCAGTGTACGTTAATACTCGGATTGTAACGGTAAGGTTGACTAACACTCCAGGAGTAGCACTCGGGTTATCTTGCAGCTCATTGGAAGTGTTCTCATGAATCTTTTTGGAAAGAAATTTTGGAGCTTTCTTGTAAAGGAAATCACATCTGTGTTTAAAATCTGTTCTATTTGTGATTTCACAAGCAGTAGCCTCCCATTCTGTGATTGTGCTACAACAGAGGTTGATCTGCCTCACGCAGAGCCAGCGTGTGTGGAGAGGAGATGCACGCAAACTTTCTTGTTCTACTCCAGCTGTTTGTCGGTCCCTGTCAGTTTAGGGAACGAACAGAAGAATTTACGATTGTTAATAAAAGCAGTTTGGTACCTTCCTTAGTATACTGTGCTTGCAGAAGTACTGGAAAAGATGTCTCAGAAGAAATACGTGTTATGCAATTGTCAAATCAAAGAATTTGAGCAGGAATACCTCTGTAGATGAGGTGATGTGCAGTTTTCCTAATTACCACTGGAGCGTGTGAGAGTGAATTTATCAGGCAGTTTGAAAGGAACTTGCTGTCTGAAAGGTTGTTTTTCCAAGTGTAGAATAGGGTTCATAATATTGACTCAATGTTTGTTGCAATGCTCTGCAACTTTTAGATGGCGTGAACTGATTGATGCAAATATTATTTTTCCCCCCCTCTGTTCTTCCCTCCTTCTAAGGAAGCTGAGTTGATCACCAAGTTCTTACCTATGCTGATGTCTTTCGTGGTGGACGACCACACGTTCAATGTAGATCAGAAACTGCCCTCAGAAGAGAAGGGGCCAATTCCCTACCCCAGCACGATCCCTGAAGCTTTCACCAAGTGCGTAATCTGCCTTACCAGTTTTGTACATCTTAGTCATGTTACCAAAGCAAAACATCAAAGAGCCAACCGACGCTGACAGGAAACAAGTGTGTGTGGTAAAATGAAGACTTTCTTGGGGTGTGATTTAGCTCTAACTAATCAAGGTTGAAATTATCCATTAGCAGAACAGTTTCCAGCATGATTCCTCAAATAAAATTTATTTACATAAAATAATAATGTTTCTTGATATGACTGTTTCTGCTGGTGTATATGAAAGGATTTGGTTCTACTGCTTTAAGATATGCTGCTTATTTAGCTTCCCCGGCAGTGCATGATGAATGTTTCGGTGAAATTGTTTAACTTGGGTGCAGCTGGACAGACTGCCCGTGCTTGCCATCTGATGAATGCTAGCGTAGATTGTAGGATTTGCATTTTATCACAGAGGCTCATTCTCTGTTGATAATGTGTCATTCAAAAGGATAAATAAACATCCTCTGTGTGCTCAGTCGTATTCAGCTCTTGCACTAATTTCCAGCTGATTTCTTATCTGTATGTCAGAATCCAGAATATTGTATCCCAGTAGAGCTGTACTTAAAGCTGTTTTGTTGCAGCATTGGTATTTGACCTTTGGGAAATTTTAAAACAGAAACAAAATTGGACTTTGTATCATGTTTGAGTCTTTGGGCCTCTTCTAAATCTCATTTTGAGTGAGTGTTGTTGTCATTAGTATTAATCTTCAGTGCTCACAATCAAATCTGATTGTTTGATTGTGAGACAGAGTGATGTTTGCTTTTTGGGTTTTGTTTTGTTTTTTTTTCTCATCAGGTTTGAGGTAGCTATTGCTGTAACCGCTTGATTCCTATCCAGCGATGGCTTTTAAACTGTCTGAGGTTTTTTTTTTTTGGGGGGGGGAGGGGAAATCTTTACTTGCTTTATTGATTAAGAACCTTTTTTGGGCCATAACAGATTCTTGCAGGAGAACAGAATAGCTTGTGAGATTGGGCTATATTACATCCTTCATATCACTAAACAGCGGAACAAGAATGCTTTCCTTAGGCTTCTGCCAGCACTAGGTGAGTTTTGTTCTTGTCGTCTTTTCTATAGCTGTTTGCCTTATATTGGAGAGCTAGAAAGAGGCAAATAAGAACCTGAAGTGAATGTGATTTTTAGAGTCAAAGACGTTACATTTTGGTTTTGGCTCTTCTGGTAACTTAGTTGTAAGAACTGTAGAAGAGCGTGCCTATTTCTGTCTGTGACTGGGATTTTTCTGCCAATCCAAGAGTTTATGCGTATTGACTGAAGGACAGTAATTCTTTATATCACAGACTATATTAACAATGGGATTAGCTGAGAGCTATTTGGAGTGAAGCTGAGAGAGAAAACAGCAGGTGGCTTAATTCTTCCGCAGCTCACAGTAGTTGCATGTGGTCTGAAATTCTTGGGACTTGGCACTGTGATGAAAAAACCTGTAACAAAACAAGACCAAATACAGCCCTAAACTACCCCCTGGGGCTACCTTCTTCACTGACTTCTGTAGGTTGAGTTTCATAAGAGCTCTGAACTAATCTTAGGAATTGCTGCTGCCAGTAATGGGTGGGTTGACTTCCCCGCTCCCTGCCTTGCCCCAGCTCTGCTGTTCTTTTGACCTTTTGCTGAGCTCGTTTGTGCTCATGCGTTTTCCACCAGGGAAGTGATTTGCATCTGCTCACCATGGGGTTTGAGGAGCACAAGGAGGTGGACGTGGCCATGAGCAGAGGACTGTGGAAAAGGTTAATAGGGGGCTTTGATTTTTGGCAGCAGCAAGCTATTGTGTGAGACTTCAGTCTTGGTGGAGACATGGGTTTTCCACAAACTCTTCTCACCCACTCTGCTCCTTATGTTTTACGTCTGGAAAATCATAGCCACCTGCGCGAGTTACCTCTTGCAAAAGCCGGAGAAGGAAATTTCACTGCAAAGTTTTTGGCAGGAACGTCTGCTGCTGTGTAATCGGGGTCTGGCACGTTCTTGCCAGTCTCAGTCTTTTTCCTTTTGTGTTGTATAGTTGAGACGTTCAGTGACTTGGCCTTCAGTGATGTTTTTCTTCATCTGCTCACTGGTAATCTCACGCTGCTGGGTGATGAATTTGCACTTGAGGAGTTCTGCACCAGTCTCTTTGATGGCTTCTTTCTCACTGCCTGCTCAAGGTAAATTTGATCTTCCTCAACGGAAGTGAGTTTATAAGACAGCTGAGAGAGAGGTTGTGCTTCTTTGATCTTTCAGCATATAGTTGAAATACTAGCCTGATACTAACTGCAAAATTAAGTGTTGATTATAGATCATAATCTAAACTGTAATTCCTTGTTTGCAAACTGGAGTTGCAAAAGACAATATGCTTCATGGTTTGCAGTAGCTGTGAATATGAAGAGTTAGCGTCAGCTGTTTGCAGTATCAGCTGAACACAGAAAACTTGTTTTTATCTGTTAATTCTGTTAAGTCAATGTGGTTCAACTGGTGGCCTTCAGAGTAAATCTAACCTCCAGAATGCTTCCCCAAAAGTGACTGAACTGCTGTTCAGGCATAGCAGCACCTGCTGCTGCTACCGCTTCCTCCACAGGTACCGAGGAGCAAACATTCTCCTGTATATGCATATGGCCTGGCCAACAGAGAGACCAGCTACTGCCACGTGCTATGGTCTGTGCTTAAAATCTCTCCTTCCCTTCTCGTAGCTGCTATAGTTAGTCCACTCCTGTTGAATGATTATATGAATTGCTTGGAAGTCTAAGGCAGGCTTAGCATTTTGTAGCATGCAGGTAATTCTGAGGTGTTTTGGCAAATTATAAAAAAGCTCTCTGTCTCTGGGTGTGTAAGGTATCCTTATGATACTATTGGGGTAGCTTTCCCTTTCTCAAGTAAGACTATATTTGTTTATATCAGTTATTCTGCTTTAAAATTGCCCTTTGCAGGAAGGAGAATGTACATAGACATGTCCTAAGACTGCTGCTTCATCTCCATCACAAAGTGGCTCCTGCCAAGTTAGAATCTCTCCAGAAGGCTTTGGAACCCACCAAGCAGGTAAGAAGAGAAGCATGAGAAAGGGAAAACTAATGGCAAATGAAGCAGCTGCCTTCCCAGACATGACTTAATGGAACGTGTGCTCTGCTCAGATAGCAGCTTTCCAAGTATTCCGAGTTATGTCTTAATTACCTTGTAACTTCCTCTTTGTACGCTGGTTTGTGCTAAAACATTTGCGGTAATCGCATATCTAGCGCTCTCGCTAGAATGAAGTATGTCTTTTCTGTTTCTCCCCTCCCTGATTCTCATTCTACAGAGTGGAGAAGCCGTGAAGGAGCTTTATAACCAACTCACGGAAAAACTGGAGCTTCGCAAGCCTAGTCCAGCTGAAGTGACTGAGACTCCCTCCATGGAACTGCCCTTGCCTGCTGTGCCCACACCAGCCTCACGCTGAGCTCTGGCTGCAGTGCAAGAGAGAGAGGAGAAGAACTAACCTAGTGCCCTGCAGTATGAAGGCATTGTGCTGCCTTGTCAAGTGTCTCTGCCTACAGGGTGAAAACTAGAAAAAGCCACTGAAGCTCTTTCAGGAAACACTGCAGATTGCCCTACCCACTGGCTCTGACTGGTTAGAAAACTCTGTATGCAGCGCGTTGCAAAGGTTTACTTAAAGATAGCTGAGTGTTTTTCTTGTAGATCCACTTAAATCTGACTGTACTTTTTTTTTTTTCCCCAAAAAGAAAAGGTGTATTTTTAAGCTTGGTATCTTGTATTTTTAAACACAATTTTATGAACTGATAAACGAGTGCTGACCTCCATTTTGAATGAGCAGATAGTTCAGGTAAGCATAGTTTTCCCCTGGCTGTTAGTTTGCTTCTCTGAGTCTTTAGAGAGGCTTAGCAGAACGGTATGTCAGAGAAGGTTACCTCCACTGCTGTAATTTCCTATTTCATGTTCTAGCGCTTTTGGTACGTGGTAAAATGTGCTGCTTTAAATTCAAATGCACCAACAGCTGTCACTAGACCAAGAAGCACTGAGCAGCCATCTTCTCAGCTAGGCTGAGAAGAAGGACCTTTTATGAAGAAGGTCAGAAACTGAATCATTCTCTCACCTTCCTTTTTCTCCACTTTTCCCCAAAGAAGTAGCTTGAAATTAATCTTGGAGCCACTGAAGAAAATAAAAGCTAACACGTTCCCTAATGGCAATAGGGCTTGAGTGTAGGCAGAATGAAATTCTGTCTTTGAAAAAACAGCCTGTTCTTCTTGTCTCATCTGTATTGCTCTCTGTAATGTTACAGTTAGTTTTTTTTCTGCTGTCTCAGCGTAAGCCTCAGGCAGAGCGTGCAAGGAAGATGGGCAGGAGAGGAGAGTAAGTAACGTGAGTTTACAGGGGACTTGCGTCGACTTCTGCAGATGTGATGAACCTGGAAAGAACATCTGTCCAATCCTCTATAACCAGGAAGCTGTCTACATTTCAATCACAGAATAATTTAGGTTAGAAGACCTCTCTGAAAGTCTCTAGTCCAACCCTTGCCTCAGAGCAGGGCCAAACTACATTAGGTCGCTCAAGGGCAGAACTCTGCATTTGCCTTTGAGCTTTATGAAGATTTTGTCAGCCCATTTCTCCAGCCTGTTGAGGTCTCTCTGAATAGCAGCCCTGCCCTCCACTGTATCAACCACTCCCAGGGTTTGGTATCACCTGCAAACTTGCTGAGGATGTGTTCTGTCTTCAGATTGTTAATAGAGGCATTAAGTAATATTAGCCCCAAACTGACGCCTGAGGAATGCCCCTAGTGACTAGCTGTCAGTTGGACTCTCCTATTAATCACAACCCTTTGAGCCAGGTGGTCCTGCCAGTTTTCTATGCACTTATCCAAACTGTAGTTCAACAATTTGGCTATATGGATTCTTCAGGCAGCTGCATTTAAAGTCGGTGTAAACAATATCCACTGCTCTCCCCTCATCCACCAAGCCAGGCATCTCATTGCAGGAGCTTATCAGACATGTCAGGCACAAATGGCCCTTGGAACTTGCCTGTCCATGCTGGCTGTGCCCAGTCACTTTCTTGTCCTTTGTGTTTTGGATGTGGCTTCCAGGATGTGCTTCGTAATCTTCCCAGGAAAGGTTGTCCTGATCTTATAAAGCATATTTTTATTTTCATCGCTCCCTATTTCTTGGGATGTGAGTACTCCCGGTGCCCAGTCATGTTGACGAGACTCTCCAGTCCTGAAGCTGTGTCAAAAAGAAACAGAAGCTAGTTAAGTAGAGGTGGAAATCCTTTCCAGATGCTGCTAACTTCCTTTTTTGCATGGTTTTCTTCTTTCTGAGAGCTCAAGTGCTTCATAAGGAAAGTGAGTATCATCTGTCTTCATCACCTCAGTGCCTTATTTCTCCATTTATGCAGTGACTGGTGCATTCTGTCCTTTGGGAGAAATGAAGAAAGGCTGAGTTTCTGCCTGAGTCTAGGTCTCAGTCCCCTGTTCAGCAGTGCTGTGGTGTGCCTCATCCCCATTCTAGCTCCTGGGGTCAGTATTGCCTTTGGCGGGCTCTGTGCAGCTCTGTCATTGAACTCCTTGGAAACAGGAACTGGGTTTAACTGTCATGTCTTTCTCTTGCAGAGTTTTGTTTTGTTTTTCTAACTGTTAAAACTGCCATGGTAATTTACGCAAACTAACATCACACACTACTGGTGAACCTTTTGCAATGGAGCTATTCAAGCCCATGTTTTGCTCAGACTCTGAGGTTATTTCAACCTTGTGTCAGGGATCCTTTCTGTCACAAAAGGTTTTCCTTATGCTGCAGGCTGACCTTCTTTTAATCCAGGCTTAATCCATGCATGATTTACTATCCGCCAGGTAGGAAGACCTCTGGGTTTCAGCCTGTATCTACAGTCCTGAGAGACATGCTGGTGTTAATTTTTCCAGGTTTTTAGATTCACAACGATGGCACAAAGAAATTGAATTCAAGAACACGAAGTGGCTGTTGCATGGGCTGGTTGTGCTGGCGGTTGCTTCAGCTGAAGAGAGGAAATCTGTAGGCAGTGGAAAATGGGAGTGCTGCCACACTCGGTGCTCTCTTGGCCTAGCTTCTTGTAAAATGGTGGAGTGATAAGTTAGAGCAGACACAGAGTTTTCAGAAAACAATGTGTTTTTTTAAGTCGGTCTATTTCCATTTAAATTTAAAATGATCGGTTTCTGTCCTTTTTACACAGACTGAAAGGAGAATGATTTCACCCCAGTGGCAGAAATTATGTGGACTTCTGCTTTATGGGTTAACCTCTGCATAGCCTAAAGCAGGCTCCAGCTGTGGGCAGGATGCTTGTTTTTCACCTGATCTGGACTTCAGACATCTCTGGGTACTTCTCTAGAGTTGCAGGGGGCTCACTCTTTTCTTCTGCTCTGAATGCTCTTTTATCAGATTGTACTGTCCTGTGACAAAACCAGCAGGTGAAGTTCATTTGGACCGTAGCAGGGAATTCTTTTTTTTCTTTTCCCCCCTTTCACAGTGCCCGCCTGTGTAGCCCTTTGTGTTAATGGTGTCAGCTGAGATGCAGAGGAGAGCGTGCAGCAACTGTGCGCCGCTGTCGACGCACACTAGAGGGTAGCGCACACCTAACCGTTGCCTTGCCTTACTTGCCCTTAAAATCCACTGCTGCTTAAAGTCCTTCCCAGTTTGGTGTGAATTAGCTGGAATTGCTCCCTATTTATGCTTGGATGTGATACCTGTGATATGGAAAAATAGCCTATTCTCGCCAAACCTGCAGTGCCTGACTGGACAATGAATTTTTACAATGAATTCTAACTATAGTGAACAATTTTGTCCTCTGAGTACTTTTTCCTGAAAGATCACAGTAACTGATAGTACAGAGAGGTTCTTCAAGCTTTTTGGATGGCTAACATTAAATTTAAATTTTACGTTGAGCTGTGAAGCGAGTTGTTTCTATTGAACTACGTTAGCAAATTAATAGAGCACTGTGATTGCAGTATTATAGTCAGTTAGAGTAGCTCTAAAATTCAGTAATTGAGGCCTCCACTAGCAGAGGAATCTGGTTTCTCTTATGCAAAATGAGTGGAAAAGATGATTACTGTGGTGAAATATGGTAAAGTGCCTGAGACCGAAAGCATACCTAGCATCTTTTCAAAACGCAGCCACGTTCCACTTGGCATAATGATTTGATGCAGAATAGCTCTTCGTGGACTGAGATTCATTTGGTCTCCTTTTATCTGGGCAGAAGAAATATGAAGACCTCCCTGGAATACCTGTCAGCTATCGTGAGTCCTGTCTGTTTTGCTAGGAACTCTTTTTTAGGTGCTGCTTGGCCTTCTCTCCGTATGATAGCGTAAAGGAAAGCTGCCGTAGGTTTAAGCTTGAAGACACTTTTAACCTGCATGTGCAGCACTGATTGGGCTGCTTCTGACTGAAAGCAGGAGCATGTTTGGTTCAGGAGTCTGGTTTCAACTCACCATGCTGGTCTGAGGTGTCTGTTCAGCTCTGCTGGGTGCGTGATATTGGAAACTTTGGTATGTGTGAACATCAGATCCCAAAGGAAGTTGATGGGGTGGGCTGACATTCCAGCTCTGGGACACAGGGGATTTATTATCTTAAAACTTTTGAAAACACTTTAGAAAAGAAATGGCTGAAATACAGAGAAAATCACTTTTCTCTAATTTCTCTGCATTTAGCTGCAGCCCAGAACAATGGAATTTCTTCACTAACAGAGCAAAGGAGGGTGTTAGTCCAAACTCAGAAATTGCAATGGTGTAGCAGTTGGAAGGGGAAATCATAGAAGCAAGAAGCTTGTGCGGAAGAAAGGAGGACAGGCTTTCATTGCAGAGAGGCTTTCGTGACTGTGAGATCTGGTGAGGAAGAGGAACGCTAGCCACATGGGACAATGAGCTCATGATTCAAAAGAGAAATCAGGTATGAGCAAGGCAATAGAGGTTTCTCTCTAAAGCGAAAAAAGCACTCAAGCAGTCAGTGAAGCGAGAGGAGGAAGTATGCGGTATGTGTTTTGTTTAAATCTGCTTGATTCCTGTCCTCAACTTCAGTGGCCAGGTTTGGGAACACGCATAGTTTGCATGTCTGGCCTGTGTTCTTGAAGGGGTAAATAGAAAACTGGGGCTGTCCTGACCTTCAGCCCTGCAATCCCTGTGCATCTGGCTCTGCAGATGCTCTCTCCTGTGGAGCTACTCTCCTGTGGCGGATTAACAAGTTACTACTGCCAGCTCCCTTATCGCTCTTAAGGCCATGTGGTTCTACCTTGCCAGTGGAGTGATCAGTTCTTTGGCATGGACAGTTGCCAGCAATTGCCAGGGATCAGCTGTTAACTCTTAAGGCTAAGCAGGCCTTCGGATAGCCCTCATGTTGCAGAGGCAATGCTTTACAGTCATCTCCCCTGCCTTAATTCAGCTGTAAGACTCAGGCCTATCATGTCTCTGCTTTTTGCTTCTAGCATTAAATGTGAATCTCTTCTGTTTTTCTAATTTCATGCCTCAGCCCCCTGTGCTGCCTCAGTTAAAGCTGGACATTTGGCCAAAACAAGGAGCAGGAGATCAGGCTTACAAGTGACTGACCCTCTGCTCCCTTCCAGCAAGGCTATTGAGTGGCAGAGGTGAGTTCCTGCAGGGAGGCTCTGTGCTTCCCTAAACACTATCCCAGTATGTTCTTTACCAATGTAACTTCAGGGAACGGGTTCAAGAAATACATCGAAGCAAGCCTACTAAGAAAAGTTATTGACAAATACAAAAAAATCACGGCATTTTCCTTCTGAAATATCGGCCTTGTGAGTCCACTCTGACATTCTGTGTGAGATGTAAAATGTGCCTGACCTTGAAAAATCTTCCAGCAGCTCAGCAGGGGTGCTGCTCAGTGGATTTCTCCTGGAAGACAGAAAAGAAGCAGTGGGATAGCTGCATGCTGCCTGCTGGCAAAAGCCACACCATAGCCTGACACTCAGAAAACACTCAAGTGGTTCTTCCTGCTGCCATTTCAGTGTCTTAGATAGATGTGGCTAAGTCCCGCTCAGTTGGAATATGCTCATAAAAATTAGAAGCACTTTACCTAAAACAAACAAACAACCCCACACGTGACCTCAGATCCATTTAAGGTATTTTAGTACCTCCCTACCATATAGGCTGCTAACTTATCACTGAGATCCATCCGATTTAGGCATTTAAACCTTGGCCCTTTGATGAGAGGCCGTGTGGGTCCACCCCATGCCTTTCGGAGGAGTCTCAACAATTTAAACAGGAGCCATTATCTCTCATGCCTTCATTAGTCTGAGGAGGTGGAAGGACAGCAGGAAAACTGAGGAGCCCCAAGATGAACAGAGTGCTATTCAAAAGTGTTTTTTTTGTTTTTTGTTTTTTTTTTTTGTTTTGGTTTTTGAGATCAAGAACTCCGGGAATGTTAAGGCCTCATTAGGATCATTAGGGGTGCAACAAGGAACTCCCTGTTGCATCATTTTCTGCATACAAAAAAAGAAGCCTCTTGCTCAAAAGGAGGGCTGGATTCTGACAGCTTGTCACTCTTGGACTTCTCTGGGTTAAGCCTAAACTTGGTGGAAAAGAGAAGTCAGCCTCCTAGAGCGTGCTGGCTACCAAGTCCTGATTTCAAACCCATTGACAGTATTTCCTAAATAGTCCCACAAAATCGCATCTGAGACCGTTATAAGTAAGGCTTGATCAGGCTGTAACTCAAAGGGTAAAAGAGGTGGGGACCCAGCGATCTGAAGGCATTGTCATCCATCTTTACATATCTGAAGGCTCAAAAGCATCTGCTTGTTGGCAGAGTACTCTGTTCTCCCTTACTGCTGTGGGCAGTAGATGCATTTGAAAAGGGGTCAGAAACAATGGGTCCTAATGCAGATGGCTGGTAGGAAACCTGCATTCAAAAGGAACGTCTAACAAAGTCTGCAGCAGATGCCATGCAGCGGAAAATGCTGAATTGCTACTCTCCAAGATACTTTTCTGGAAGAGCTGCCACATGGTTTGGGCTTTGCAGTCAACCTAGAGATTAATTCTCTATTACAATTCTCTCTACAATTGATGAGTTACACGCGGTGGGAGATGTGGTATGTGACTTTCGCTGTAAGTGAGGATGCCCTTACCCAGCTTCCCTTGAGATGAATGTGTTTGCCATTGGCAGAGTTGTATCTAGCCTAGAAAATGAAATGATGAGAACAATCTTGCTAATTCCTTTTTCAGATAATTCAGCCTTTTCAGTATGGTGGACAGCACGGATTTTTGCCTGTAGTATAAATGTACAAATGTTCTTCTAGATGCTCTAAATACTGTTTTAAATCTACCTGCACTGGAGCAGTGTCTCAACCAAAGAAAAAAGGCGTTTGGAAGTAACCGGCAGGTGGTACCAGCAGTGCTGCCAGCACTGTTTGGGACAGCAGGGCTGACTGGGACAGGAGCTTTGCAACAGCCTGTAGGTGAACGCTCTGGGTCTCTTCCAGAAGCGGAGAGGCGAATGAGCAGTGTGGGGTGATTTAGGCGGTTTCTGACCTTTCTTGCAATTTAGATAGATGGCATGCAGATGCTACTTCATGTTTTCCGTTGTACAGTGGTAAAAGGTCTGTCCTGGAATACAAGCGCTGTATTAATGCAGCTCTTTTTCTAAAGCAATGTCTTGATGGAGCAGCTCTACGTAAGGAGTATTTCTGCACAGGTAACTTTGCAGCTCTGGTAGGTCCTGCTGCAGTCTGTAGAGATCTCTGTATTCTAAACCTTGCTTTCCTACCTTTATTTTCCTGTTGCCCTATTATGTTAACAAGGGCTGAGCCCAGCAGGGCTCGTGAGCTGGTCCAAACTCCATCCCTGCGACTGTGACCCACAAACATGTGCTGGGCATCCTTGCCCGTGCTCCTCGGCTACTAGAGTCAAGCTCAGCAGTAAAAACAAGTGTCAAGTCAGCTTTGAGCTTCAGCTGGCTGCAAGACAGGGACTAGGGGCAGTTCC
The DNA here is from genome assembly GCF_040807025.1 of Struthio camelus. Classification (NCBI taxonomy): domain Eukaryota; kingdom Metazoa; phylum Chordata; class Aves; order Struthioniformes; family Struthionidae; genus Struthio; species Struthio camelus. The sequence goes on along the minus strand of NC_090961.1, from coordinate 11,625,586 downwards.
ACCCAAGTTCAGGTCACCCTCAGTATTGAGGGCACCTCAGATACGGTTTCATATCCATGGTTGCTCCAGACTCTGCCATTCACAGAGGTCCTCTGCATCCACTGCTCTTTTTCCGTTCCTCTTTTTACCTCTTGCCTTGGGGAGCCTGTTAGTGTTATCGCCATTGTCTGCGGTGCCATTGTCTCCCCTCCCTTATCTGATCCCACAAAACAATGCAGCATAAATGGCAAAGATCTTTTCCATCTAGGATAGGTCAGAAGGCTTAACCCTTTCCTCTAGTGGGGTTGCTAAGAGAGGCTGAGACATCATGATCTTAAAGCCAGTGTAGCAGGATATTCTGCATTTATCCTAGCTCCTAAATGGAGTCCAGTAGGAACCGAAGGCTCCTGCAGGCTGCTTGTCAGAGCACAGTATCTTTCTACCTTAATACAGCTGCAGATGCACCCATTACATAGTCAAAATGAATTCAGCTAGAGAGACAACAATTTGAACAAAAGTTGTTTGTCTCTTTGCCCTTAGGGAGAGAAAGGGGCTGGGGTAACTAGAGATGCTGTTTCTGTATGTGAGCCTTTCCTCAGAGCTGCTGACAGCCATGGTTTGCCTGAGGAAAGCCCATTTGCTCCAGCTGCGCCTCACGTGGGCCCTGGTTTGGCTGGGCAGAGGGGTGTTGTGCGTGCTTAGGCCCTGGCTCTGTCTGGGTTGCTCTGTTTCCAGCTTGGTGCTCTCTGCTTGCGAGTCAACCACCCTTCAGCTTAGGGTATTTAGGGACCTGGGTTTCACGCAAGTCATGAGTTGTTTATATTTGCCTAATGTTGTTCCTGTGTGCTGTGAATTCACTTACAAACTTCTTCAGTCTTGTGCTAGGTTTATAGGTCAGCCCTTAATTTCACAGAAAACACTGACGTTGGAAAGTTTCTTGCTTCCTGGGGGAATCATTTAAAACGTGTCTGTAGTGCAAGAAGGACCATCAGTGGATAAAGAGGCATCTATCAGCATTTAGAGACCATCCCAAAGAATGAGATCAGTCTAACTTGTCCGTTGGATAGTTTCACAGAAAGCAGCTAAACAATCTGCATGGGCAGGTTTTGGCCTGCCAGACCTGCAAGGGGAGTTTGGGAAGGACAAAGCTCAACAGTTGGATGCAGAGAAACCAGCTTCCTTTTCTTGTAAAACAGTTGCACCTTGGGCAAAGGTATCTTACCTGGGATTATAAACTGGTACAGTGAATGACCTCGTATCACTTCTCCTGATCAGCGGGGCTCAGCCTATGCTCAGAAAAGAGGAAAAGAATCAGCTTTAGACCACGGCTGCTGCGCTGTTTGTATCTGGCTGTGTTAAAAGCAGCTGCCCAGAAGTGAGTATCGGTGTCTTTCCTTTTTTATCAGGTCCTGCAAATGTCTAGGGTGAGGAAGTAAGAAAGATAATTCCTGTAACCACCCATCCAGTCTGAGTCAAACTAAATTCTACGGTTCTTACATCATTGCCATAAAAAAATTCAGAACTCGGGAGACAAATGTTTTGGTGAGGTTTTTTCCTCACACTAGCATCAATTTGCTCTTCCAAAACTGCATTGGCTGATCAGGCTTAACAGAATTAAAAAGTGGTGAAATGTTGGTAAAATCCTAGTGATGACTCATAAATATACAAAGCCATCTGACGACTAATAATGCTAGTTTTATGCGACTGCTTTTTCAACCCCATTTGTAGGTAAGAGCAGTTAAAATCCTCAGAAGAAATCCAGCTGAGAATATCTGTTCGTTGTCCTTTAATTTATCAGCTATTGACTCGTTCAAGGCTACTGAAGGTGCTGACAGATAGTGCAGTAGCTCTTTTTAACTCTCTGGAAATCATTTTGCCTTTCCACTTGTGGTGGCTGAGAGGTCTGCTGTCTTCGGGCTATGCTGGCAGTTTTAGCTCCGCTTTCCTCTCTGGGCCTAGATCTGTTTGACCTCCCCTGACTTTAGGAAGGACGCATTGGATGCGAATTAGAAAAGAGTCAGACATGTCTGCAGGTAAAGGTCGTTCCCCTTACCTATACAGGAAGCCTCATTCAGGATGTCAGAGTAGGTCCACTGGGGTCATTAGTGACCTGCTCCACTTGTGAAACGATGCCTGGGAAGCAACAACGATACATCTGATCCAGTAAATCATAGCCAGATTTGTTACCAACTGAAGGCCTATTCAGAATGAGTGCCGTGGTCTCTGTTTAATCTCTCATGAACAATCCTGTGATTACAAAGGGCTTGTTGCAAGCAAGTTCATTGACAAAGAGGGGCCAAAGTGCAGAGAATCTGCCAGATCTGTCTACCATCTGACCTGTCCCAGTAGGACTGTGTTCATGGGCTTTGGCTGAAGAAAAGTGCTGGAGATATAGGAAGCCCCCCGAGTAGGGAGCTGTTCAGGGGGCATTTGAAGCCATCAGATTCTAGGACCTCAAATTCACCTTCTTTACTAGCACTACAGCTAAGTGGAAGTGTTCACAGTTGCAGATGCTCGTGATCTGACTGCTAGCTGTGGGGGATCACTATCTTCTGAACTCCAGAAGAGTTCTTGATTATGCCCTGTGACCTGTTGTAGGAGCTACTTGGCCTGATCTTCTGGTTTGGCCTATGTGGGGGAAGTGAGATGTTTCCAGTTCTTGACTATCCTGTTAGCTAGAGGAATCCCTGCAGATTTTGGGGAGCCCTACAAGGGAGAGAGAGATCCGAGCTTCACTGAAAGAACAGTGAAGTTTCTTGTAAAAAGCCAGTAATCACAAGTCAAACACACAGTTTGGGTAATCCCTGATCTACTGCTCCCAAACCATTATTGCTGCCTTTGTGTGATACAGTTTGGAGTTGATGTGAGTTCTGGGTCAATGGCTAGCCTTAGAAGGGTGTGTTTCCCAGCTTGTTTGTCAGTTGTGCCCCTTTCCAAGTGGAGGAGTTGGAAGAGAGGTGCTTCCAAGGAGCCTGAGGGAAGGTGATCTTTGGTTTTGCAGTGGGCCCTTTAGGGCTGCAATGAAAATAAATACTGACTGGCTCTTACTAGCTCCCTTTAAAAAATCTCTTTAGCTTTAAAGAGGCCCCAGTTATCATCCAACAAAGAGGGAAAATAGCGTTAAGTAGCAGGATGACAGTCCTGCTCCTCAATCCCTTTGTTCTAACCACATACAACCCAGAAAAATGGGATGTCGCAGCAGTGAGACCAGTGGAGATGCTCCTAGGAGCCACCACTTGCAGTGCCCAAAGGGCTCAGGGATGGCTCACGTATTCTGGATTTTTCTTTATGCTCAACTAGCTGGAATGAACATATTGGACAAAGGAGCCTGGCCTGATTTCCATCCTGGCTTCATGAAAGAATTGCAGACCTTCACATGCTGCTGCTTCCATTGTCAAAGAATTGAGATTTTGTCAGTGTACCAGTGGCTTAGCTATGTTGCGGTACCTGTTGCAGATGCTGAAATGTGAGCTGAAAAAGTTGTCCTCTGCATGAGTTTCTGCCCTGCCAACCCTGAGGCAGGTCACTTTGCACCCCGGGGCCTGCTCTTCATTTTCTTTTGGTTTTCAGAGCCTGCCTGAGTCCCAGGCTCTCTGGTACTCCCTCACAGGTGCTACTCCCCTCTCAGTTCAGGCTTGGAGAGCTCTTCTTTCAACCCTGCTTCTTTCATGCAGCCTTTAACCGTTTTTGCCCCGTTTGTCATTTTTTGTACAAGCAGAGTTGTCTGAAAGCAAAGCAGAAGGAAGAGATGATATATCTGAGGATGTGGCTCTTCATTAAAAGCATTTTGCAGAACAGTGGACTACTCAAGAAGCAAATCAATGCCTGGAGGTCTGTTTCAGCATGCAGGTACCGATGTTACATGGTAGTTCTGTGTATGCATTTTATTAGCCTATCTGTCTCATAGTCCTGACTAGCAAAGTGTGCAATAGCCCAATTAATATTCTCACAAAACCCTTAGGAGTCCTCAGCGCTCATACAAACTGCTTCTTGCCTTTTTTTTTGTGGAGGTTATTTGTCCTCAGTGAACTGAAGCAGGACACAAGCAGGTGCTTCTGCTTCTTCCTAACCTAGGCAGGAGGCCCTTAGGCTATGGATTTGGCCTGAACTTGAGCACCCATCTGGGGAGCTGCTGAGCTCACACAGATCTTACAGACCTTACTGGGGGTGGGGAAATACCCCATCTTCATGAGGACCTGGACAACCGGGAGGGTTAAGGTCCCACACCCATGTCTGACAGGCTAGGGAAGAGCAGGGAGCTGGGCAGCCTTGGGGAGGGGGCGTGGAGGGCAGGAGCCTCTCTGGGAATGTTGGGACCCTGAGTGGTGTATCCTCAGAACGTTCAGGGGCCAAACACCTGATGTCCCAACATGCCAGTGGCCGAAAGCTTAGTATCCCAAGGTGCCAGGGTGGAACGCTTGGGGTGAACGCTCGGTGTCCCAGCCTGCGAGGCGTTGGAACGCTCGGTGGCCCGGCACGCTGGGGTGGCACGCGTGGTGTCCGGCTGTTCCAGGAATGGACGCTCCCTGTCCCGGCGTTCCGGGGTGGAATGCTCAGTGTTCTGACGTTCCCACGCAGAACGCTCAGTGTCTCAGCAGCCTGCCGGAACACTTGGTATCCCAAGCGTCAGGGTGGAATGCTTGGTGTCCCAGCGTTCCAGGCAGAACGGCTGGCGTCTTGGGATGCCGTCCAGGGAGAGAATGGTCAGCGTGTCTGTGTCCTGCCATTCCTGAGGTGGAAAGCTTGGTGTCCCGGTATTCTGGGGTGGAACGCTCATTGTCTCTGTGTGCCGGCGTTCCAACGGAGGAACGCTCGGTCTCCCAGCGTACCAGGGGTGGAACGCTTGGTGTCTCTGCCTCCTGCTGTTGCGGGGGCATAACGCTCCGTCTTCCACCCTTCCAGGTTGGAGCACTCCGTGTCCTGGCGTTCCAGGGGCGGAACACTCGCTGTCTGTCCCGGCGTTGCAGGCAGCCTCCCGCCGATCTGTCCCCACCGCCGGCCAGAGGGGCCCTTCAGCACCATGGCTAGTTCCGCCCCTGCGGGGCTGGCCCGGCCCCTCCTGCCCTGCCCTGCCCTGGGCCGCCGCGGTGGGGCTGGTGCGGGTGCAGGGGCCCTGCGGGCTGTTCCCGGCACAGGGCCTCAGGACTCTGTTCGGTGCTCCCTGTTTAATAGAGTTGGAAGGGAGGAGCTAAGCAGGGAGAATAAGAAAGTAGCCTGGAATGCAAGGGATGGGGCCTTCAGTCCTTGGAGGCCCAAAGCCACCCTGAGAGCTCTGGTCTGTGGTGCGGTGTTGGGTGCGCACAGGTCGCTGCTGCTTCTCCAGCCCCCGGCTAGCACGCACGGGATTGAAATACCTGATGAAGATAAAGAATAACTAGATCTTTTCTTCTCCTATTCTTGAGGACTGGAGCAGACTTCCAAAAACCAGGTTGGTGTAAGCACACTTCGGTCAGGCACAGCCACTGTCCCTCATGCACACTCCCCAGTGTATTTAGTGGTGAGAATTCACATTCAGTCCTGCGTATAATCCCTAAACAAACGTAACTGCCATTCCTAGTGGCAAGATGAAGCAGATCAAAGGAGAAATATTTCAATTTCTTAGGACAGTTTTCTTTGGGACAAAACTGTGGTTTTTTCAGTGGAATTGATCAAATTACTCATTGGAAGTATTATTCACTGTAAAATTAGCCTTTTTAGTTCCTTTTTTGAATCATTTGTGAACTAACTTATTGCTTGTCACTAAGCTGTTTGGAAACCAACTGCCATATTAAGAGCTTTGCTAATAACTCATGGATTATTGGCTTTCTACCTTACATAGTATTAAGAATGAACTGGTGAAATTTTAAACTGGAGTCTAAAGTTGTTTTAAAATTCAGGTAACTTTTTAAGAACTTAAAAAGATTTTTCAGACCTGGACAGTTTTTACTTGGATATTCCAGATGGCAAAGAGCAGAGGTAGCATGGTTAAATGTACAATCTGTTGGGATTTTAAAAAGAACATTAGTCAGTGAAGCTGTAATTTTTGGCAACAAGCAGATTTTTTTTCCTTCTTTTTTTTTTTTTTTGAAAGTGTGTTCATAAGATGCAGCACCTAATATAAAATTAGAATTAAGTTGTAATGTGTTACCCAGCCAGTCTTACCCCAGTAATTTCTCTTTTTGATTACGTGGAAGAAGCTGCTCTTCCCTGGAACAAAGGAGTCACATTGTCTTTATTCTTTCAAGTTGCATATGTATAAAATATCAGTGTTGCCTTTAGTCTAAAATCCCTCACTGTATGACTTGTATGGTACATCAAAACCTATCTCCTGCAGCCTGGCAACTGTCTCTGTTGCTATAGAAACATGGTTCCACTATCCTTTCATGGTGAACTTCAAGTATTCTCTCTTTCGTAGTTTCTAGAACACCTCCGGTTCTTGTTTATTTCATTCACTTACTCACACGCGTCCCTAAGACCTCCTCCTAAATTGAAGTTACTCAGCTCCTCACCCATAAATGAAAGAGAAACATTAGTTAGCTGAAGAAGAGTCACACAATACTTTGAGCTGCACATCTGACTGGGATATTGTTACTAGCATTGGGTTTATTTGACATGCAGACATACTGAGTAATTAGCATCCTTTAATGTGCATTAAATTTATCTTTCTGTATTTAATGTAAAACTATCAAAAGCATGGCTCCTGTGCACTTGTCTGCGATTATATTCGAAAGGGCAAAAGTCTCTGAGGAACCTCTAAGCTCAAGTGTTGAACCTGCAGGTACTATAACCTGCGTTAGCTAAGAAAAAACTTCCTTATGGTAAGTTTATTGCAAGATTATGTGGCTGTCCTGCCTGTCCTTGAAGTATCACATGGGCCAGTTTGTCAGACAACATACTGTGTTACACTGCAAGCCTAGCAGTTTGTGTGTTTACATAGGTGCTGTACAGCTAAAGATCACAAGGGTCGCTATGTTTGCCCCTCATCTGGGCCTGCTCTTCTGTAACGAACTGGCACAACTCCATTAAGCAAAGGTAGATTGTTTGATCTGTCCTCTCATTTCTAGATAACCCTGATATTTAAATAATTGCTGAGGGCTTACTGTTTCGCTCGTGGTAAAGTTTCACTAAAACGGCACAAATTTTGTGTAAAATGCTCTTGGAAACAAAAGATAGATACAGATAAAGCTTGATTTTTAAACAATGAAAAAAGGGGCAGTTATTTTTTTGTTCTTTGTATACAAGTGTCTAAACAAGACTGGGCTATGGCTTTATCCTGCTAGAAATATGAGCCAAGTGTATAGTATAGAGTCTTGAGGCTCTCCAAGGGAGAAGGGAGGGAGAGGCCTAAATGTGCTAGTGTCACAAACATATCTCAGTTGAACAAGATCCTACACTGCTAAAAAGAAAGAGGTCGAGGGGCTGGGAGAGGAGCTGGAGTGTGGAAAAGGCTGGAAGATGTAGCACGAGGGCTTTCCTGCACCTTGTGCACCCCGCCAGAGCTTTACCGTGGGGGAACAGCAGCTGAAGAGTTAGATGAGTGATAGAACAGGGAACAAAATAAGAATGTGAGAAAATCAAGCAGAAGAAAAGATTTCCCAGCTGCAAAATACTCAGTAACACTCAAAATCAATATTTGCTCACTGCAGCCCAAAATCCTGAGATACTGGGAAGAGACAGCTAGGAGAATCCCTAGTCATTGACTGGGGGTTTTAATTTATTCTTTACAGCTAGACAGTGCTCCCGTTCCAGGCTTGCGGGCATGGCAGCCAACTCTCCCCCACCGCAGCCAATCAAAGGGACGCTGCCGAAGCTGGGCTGCTCCTGTGATAAAAGTGTAGGAAGCTCATGGCTGCAGAGTAATGCAGACAAAGCACGAGTGAGAGGGAGACAAAAAGAATGGAGTCCCAGAGGATGTAATCCACCCTGGTAAAGGAAACGCCGTAACCTCTACAGCTGTGTTTATGCTGCTTCACGCAATAGGCACCAGCCTCTCATCCCTCGGGAGATTTTTACAGCATTAATCCGTTCTGCACGAACCCAGCCAGAAGGGCTCCTCTTCAGCAGCGACCTTTTCCGTCCCTCCATCTCCCCCCGTTTCCGAGAGCCCTGCCAGCAGGAACTGCACCCCTCCAGCTGACCTTCCATTGCTCTGGATCAAATGTCTCCTGTACCCAATGAAGCAGATCCCGAAGTGCCACGAATGGACCCCAGGATTCTTATTTTCCTCCTGTATGTGATGATCCTCCACGAACTGGTCAGTGGCTGGATGGAGTATCAAAAGCAAGTAGCCAAGCCGAAGAAGCAAGCAGGTCCAGTTTGGTCTTCTAGGTGAGTTAACACATATTATGTTTTCGAAAGGTGAATAACTGCGTTCTTGACACAGGTGTGTTTTGATGGGGATGATTGCCTTTTGTATACATGTATCAGTCCTTACAAATGTGTGCATGTGTGTATCATCCGTTGTGTATTAATGCACAGTGGTAGGATTAGATCTGTTAAATTTTTGAACCTGCGCTATCTGAACATATTGTGGATTGGACACACTCACAGATACATATACCTGTGAATTGTTATTTTGTGGAGACATGCTGTAACTCAGCGTATTTCCTGTGACTCAGGTTCCAAATCAGCATACCTTGAAGAGAAAATGTGGGTAGCGCAGCAGCTACACTTCATGCATGATATTCATCAATGAGACACAAACCTCTAGAGACTCTTCGTAATCGGAGTATTTCATATTAAATCACTACAGTGTATGTCACTCTCTCTCCATCTCCTCCCACCCCCTGAGCTGCGCCCACTACACTAATCTCTCTCTTTTCTTCTGCCCAGCAGCAAAAATAGGGCATAGAAATACGGATGTAAGAGAAAAACCCTGCATGCCCTTAACATTTAACTATGTCTCTGCAAACATTGTTCAGGTATTGTGCTGTATAACATTGTAATGATGTCTGGGGTAACTGTGGTCTTAACATTGTTGGGGTTTTATAAAGAAAGAGATTTTGACAGCTGTCTATCAGCTACATGGTTAAAGAGACTCACAGCCAGGGATCGGCAATTCACCTTGTGTCAGATCTCAGGCAGTAGCACGCCAAGACCTCATAGCTTTGGACTTAAAAAAGATGCCTGTGATCCAGTTTGCTCTAGGTCCGACAGCTGCAGCACTAGTGAACAGCACTCACTATTTATCCTAATCCTGTGACATGTAGCAGTCATAGCCATAATCCCAGCCCCAGTGTGCTTGGTGCTGCACGTACATGTACTAAAAGTGTCTCCACAGATGAGACTTCCAAGAGATGAGACAGAGAAAGCAGTGGTGTAAGGATGTACCTACATCTTGCTGAAAATCACTAGCTAGACCATGGGTAGCGAACACCTCTTCATTTGCAATTCAGGGCTAGATTCACTGATGGATTTTCCTGACCAGCAAAGCTGAACTACACCTTGCACTGGTTATAGCTGCAGGTGAAATGATTTGCACTGGGAATGCAGCCATGGGTGGAGACCACCCCAGTAGAGGAACAGCTTAGAAGCAATAGGACGGGTTGGATTATAATGGAGGTCAGAGACAAATTTCCTTGCTTCCTTCAAGTAGGAGCACAGGAAGGCACTGAAAAATAACTTGCCCTCTAGGTCTGAGGGACCCCAGTGCTAGCAAAATGATGTAATGCAGAAAGCCTAGTGGAATCACTTTATTCACCAGCATCATCAAATAACTTGCATTCAGTAGCCAGGATAATGTCTTAGGCTGGGATTTTCAAGGGAGCCTAAGGAAATTAGGTATTCACTCCCCATCAGAAACCAAAAAAATCTCTGGGAGCTGGTATCTCACCCAGCCTAATTTGCAATCTTCAACCTCACCTTGGGGGAAAGGCAGGACCAAGCAGGACAATTTGTGCAGGGTCCAGCACCCAGAGGGTGCTGCTCACAGGGCTCTTCAATCTGAGCTGAACGTGCAGCCCATCCTGACTGCTGTCACAGTAGGCATTACCCAGCCCATCCCTGCCCTGACTCTCTGTTCCTGTTGTACCTGACCCAAGGAAGTTGCTGTGATTATATTCGGAGATGCTCAGAAGGTTTTGCCGTAGCAGTAAGAGGGACTGCCCTGCTGGAGAATGGTGCAGCAAGGATCCAAAGCCTCATCGTGCTGAAGCGTAAGCCAGAACGTGAGCCTGGGGAGAGTTTGCACAAGATGCACACTGGTCTCTCTGGTAGTTGGGGAAGGGCATCTCTGAGCTTCCCCGGTGCTCTTGCAGAAATACTAGCAAAGCCACTGTTCTGGTCCACCAGCTAACACCAGCCAGTTTGGGAAAGTGGAGCCACCAGGACTGTGTGTGTGTGTCTGGTGTGTGTGGCAGTGCTCAAGATGCTCTTGGTCATACGGGTCATTCATAGATTGAACCTCGAACAAGTGAAGCTCTGCTGCCCAGATAATTGGAAAACAGAGGGATGAAATGAGATCCTTTCAGTGGAATTAAGATCGCCCTGCATGGACACTGTCATTCTGGTGTAGCCTGGGCTCATCCCACCTCTGAGCTTGCTCACCTGAGGAAGGGGCTAAGCAAAGTCAAAACAAGGTGGTCATGGGTCAGGGTGAGCGGGCAAGCAGAGACTGTGTGGCTGTCTTGCTCACAGCGGTTGCTACTCCCCCATTAAGGTAATGCAATGCCTGAAGAAGCTTTTTTAGGTGATGAGCCCTTGACACCACATTTCCCAGCGCTCACAGAGCGCAGCTGCAGCCAGGTGTTCACATTTTCGATGTAGGCCTGGTTTTACAAAATCGTCAGAAATGGTTGTTAACATTTGTAGCCTGGTTCTCCAAAGAGTTCAAGCCATGGCTCAGCAGTACAAGAAAGCTTAATCATGCTTAGCATCAGGTCAGGATTACCACAGCACAAGCCAGCTCAAAAGTGAATTTCATACCAGTTGGTTTAAGGCTGAGTCAGGTACCATCTATCCATGGCTGCCTAACTTTCTGCCCACCCAAGAAGTAATTCTTACCTCTCCTCTCACAGTTGATACAGAGCTGCCGTTAAAGCATAAAGGCAGCCATAATATCTGCTTTGGTTTAATTGACAGAAAGTGACTGTATGCCCGCATCTGAACTAGATCGAGTTTATATATATTTGGGGCGCACAGCAGAGCTCAGCCCTTGTGTCAGAGACAGTGGACCACGCTTGCCACTCCTGCTGTGCGTGCAGCCCTCTGAGCTGTCTTGCAGTGCTTAATGCCTCAACGCTACTTACTACAATCTCACGCTAGGAGGAACGTGAGTGACTGACTGGTGCGATCTGAGATTTGAGGATTGTTTAATTTTAGGAAGGATTTGCAGACATCATCAAGGAAGCCACCCAAAAGCTTCCCGTAAGAGCTTAGCCCTGAGATAACAGCAAGCCAGACCTTGCAAAAGATGGATGTAAGGCCATCTCGCTTCCCAGCATGATCTGGAGTTGGGCCAGTGCTTTAGAGGTGAAGCTTCATCTCAGAAGGCTTAAACTGCCACAGGGCCTGAACTGCCACCTCCCCAGCCTGTTTGTTTAAAGTAATTAATTTGAAAACCAATTAGGAAATTAAGTTATAAACCAGAAAGCTAATTAGGACATGGCAGAGCTGTCTCTTGACTGTGCTGTCAGCAGAGACAGGGATTTCAGGGCTCTTCCTCCTTTTTTAGATAGCGAGTAGTAACAAGCTCTGTTGTAAAGAAGCTTTTTCTCACGTTCACAGCTTTCCCCCGGCTCTGTTTTCCTCTGCTCCTGAACTGGCTCACGGCTCCCCCGCTCCCTGCCTCCATTCATCAGCCACTTCTGCAGTCCCACTCCGCTTCCACTTGCCTTTCGTCACTGTCACCCTCCCCTGCTTATGGACAAGCTGTGAAATTATATCTGGATGATGATTGTTGAAAAACCACTGGGGATCGCAGAAGGAGCAGTTCTGAGCAGAATCTAGAATGGCAAGAGATTTCCAGTAGCCAGCCCCAGAGATCACCGCTGCACTGCCCTTCGTGCAGCGATGAGGAGGGGACTCAGCTCACCCCTTATGAATTTAACTGCGAATTCGTACGGGCTCGTTGTTGTGCTCCACGTCACCCTCTGCACTGGCAGGAGAACATGCACGTTCACTGTGCCAGTCCATTTAGATGCTGCCAGAAATCTTTGAAACAAATACCTTCTTCCACTTCACTCAGCTATTGGAGCCAGAACTGTCTCGCACAGGTTTGCAGCAGCAGGGAATGCAGCCTGCAGCCTCTCTGTTATCCAGGCCAGCAGAGGTATAGGGCAATTCAGACAAAGCAAAGATACTGATAATGCAAAAGCTATATAAAAACAGATAGTGAAGGTGTTGGTAAAGAAGGAAAAACCTGTCACAGAGCGTCTAGGGAATGTAGAAATACCCAGGGCAGGGAGGGCCTGAGCCAATAGGTCAACACAAGCAGCCCTACGTCAACGCAGCCCCAGAGCTTCTGAAGCCGAGCCATCACTCCTAGACTGTCCTGGGTGTCCTTGCAAGTGGCATGGTTGATCCATAACCTGGAGAACCAAGAGTGGACTTTAACGAGGATAGCAAAAGCCCAAAGAAGTGTTAGGTTTCCATGATGTTGTTGTTAGTGGTTTTAAGGAAAACTATGCTCAAAAGCATTTGGAATGGAAGCTGTGAAGAGCCAAAGGGCTTGGTTTCAGTGATGCTGTCTGGTTTAACAAGCCCCTGGTCCTCGGGGCTCTGACAAGCTGTTCGTGGGGTCCTGAGCTCACAACATTTGTGCACCTGTAGTTTAGCAGCTGTTTCCAAGACCACCAGCAGCTGACGCAGGAAGGGTCCCCATCTCTGCTTTAGATGCTCGTATCAGAGCTAGGAGAGGCTCTCCCCTCTGTCTCTGCAGGCCAGGCACCTTGAATGCTGGGGAATGCTGACTCTGTTCCACAAGGATCCAGAATTCACCCTTCTCTTGGCAGCAGCAGTGCTGAAGCCACGCTGACTCCATTTTGGTGGCCAAAATTCTCTGTTCTTTTGGGAGCCTCCGCTAGATGCAAGAGATCTGATACTAGCACTGGCTCACACCAATAACGATATCTCACTTTGTGCCTTGCTAGCAATGCTTCCAGATCAAGCCACTCCAGCTTCTCCAGGCCTCTGGTCCACTCTGTGCGCCGGGAGCGGTACAGGGACTGGAGAAAACCAGGAAGAATCATCCGGAAGGCGTGAGGATGCATCTGAGGTCTGTCATGGGGCTTCAGGAGCGCTTGCTGAGCGAGAGGCAACCATCCTTCACGAGGTCTGCATCAGCTTGTCGCCTTGCAGTAGCCAGCGTGAGAGCATCTTCTAGGCACTGTGATCTGCACCTGCAACTTTCTGCTTTTTGCTGAGCCTGACATGGCTGGAAAGGAATGAGCCCCTTCTTCCTCCTGGGATCCTGGTGCTGTGTGTTGGGGAGCCAGGGTGGAGACACCCCCAGCCAGCAGCAGGCTTGCCTAAGGTGGGATGAGATTTTTGCCACAACACGGAGAAGTGACTTTTCTTTCTTTTTTGCAAAGGGTCATGTAGATGGAAAGTAGTTTTCCCTTGGGAAAAATGAAATTTGCTCCTGCGTGGGTAACCCTGGGAAGCCTTTCGATGGTTTCAGTCCCTTCGCGCTTCCACCTGCGGACCGCGTGGCCCGTAAGCAGCGTTTCCAAAAGTGACTGGAGATCTTTGGTGCTCAACTTGTGACCGCTCCCAGGAGCCCGTTCCCAGGAGAACTTGCTTCCGCTTCAGCACCCAAAAGTCATGACGCTCTTCACTTTGGAAATGCTGGCTTCTTGTTAAGTCTCATCCACTGGGAGACAGTAACTTTCTTCTGCTTTTTTTCACCGTTGTAATATTAGTCACATTGGAGTGGAACGGGAAAAGTGCCCTGAAGCAGTGACTCAGAATTATGCCACTGAATGCAATTTACTACAACGATCTCATAATTAGGTTACTTTGGAACAATCCCAGCAGTGGAGCCAAATATAATAGCGACTTTCTAATGAGCAGATAGATGGAAAAGGAATACAATGTTGCTCTCTTATTAGGGTCTGTGATTTAAGCATCAGATTAGATTTCAGGGGCAAAAGTCAGTTCCTACATCCTGCCACCCCACATAGCAGTCACATGCAGAACTGGGAAACTCTGAGAGCTGGAGGGACTCTGACGCTGAGCTCCTAACAGCAAGCGTTCATGGCAAAACCGACTGCCTTATTTGCTGAACATAATGTTTGGCTCAAATGCAGCCTGTTTTCTTGTTGCCAACCATTTATAAACCTGACTCAGGCTCACACATGCATTATCCAGAAGTAGATGGGGAAGAGAGTCCGAAGAGATTATGCATTTGTTATCTAGAAGTAGCCATGAGATACAATTACACATTTGTCTGCTTCTCAGTTGTTTGTAAACTGTTCACATCGGTTGACACTGTGTTTGTTTAGTCACCTGTGGTAGGAATCGCCTGGCAGAAGGTAGATGTCTGCATCTGAGTTAGGCATCCAGACCCCCTGTACTGCCAGCAAAGGCCTGTGAGGGGCTATCATTCACCTCTTCCAAAGCTAGACATCTAGAGTCCACTTTACCCAGCTTTCTTTTGAAGTGTCCAGTCCTCTGTCCTGGGCAACTAACTCAGATGTAGGTCTCCACTGTTAGAGGAATTGAAGTTTATGCCTTGTGTTCTGACAGTTTTTAAAAAGGAGATAGGAGTAACAAGTAACTTGCTTTCTGCACATTTCAAAGAATAAACTTTCCTGAAAATATGTGCCTCAGCTCTGTGACACTGTGGCTATTTTCCCAGGCATGCATTGCCTATCCCAATACATGCAAGTACATCCACAAATAACAGAGGAAAAAATGGAGAAGATGTTAGGAGGAAAAATATCAGGGAGGCAATTCTGAGGGGTGTTCTGCTTTCCTAGAGTTTAGTCGGGCCTAGTCTTGCAGGGGACATGTAGCTCAGTGTTTTCCCTGCTCTCCAGCTAGAGCGTGTGTGAATTTGCTGGGAGCACTTGGTGTGCAAAAGGTGTTTGAATTAATTACTGAGCCAGTGCAGGATAAGACTGATCTCACTGCACGAGCCAGGCTCCCAGCCTCAGTGGGACAAATGGACCTGAATGGGGCAAGCAAATGTCCTGGCTGCTGCATCTTTAAGGAACCATGGATAGACAGGGATGCCTTGCTCTGCTGATCACATGCTGGATTTATTGCTGTAAATATCTTCCTATTTACCTCCAATAAACTCTTTTACATATATGTTGTTTAGATTGCCTCCTTGCTCATTCAGTCCTTGCATGTTTCTTTATGGGTTTGGACTTCCCCGTCCTGAGAACCAGCACAGGGCTGTGGCTGCAAGCCACCCCAGAGGGACAACTGATGGTGTAAGAGGTGATTTGGTAGGTCTACAAGCATCTTTGCTGCTGAGTTAATAACACATTTGTTCTCTTGTCTTTTCTGCAGAGGAACATGTGACTGCAGTACTGGATCTTGTTTTGTTTGGTTTTCTTTTGTTTTTTGTAAGTATTCAAATTGTTCTGCGTCTCTGTTGGAGAAGGTCCTGCCAAAGAAATGCACCTTGCAGTGAGAGCTGGCGATGGCAAAGTGCTCTTGATCCACCAGTCTGTGGTGGTTTGCACCCACAGAGACCTGAGTCAGCCCAGAGTGAGCCATGTCCTGAGTCAGGACACTTGTAGAGAGATCACCTTCTAGTTGGTATTCGTAGAACTTACTGGCTTGGCCAAAGGGCCGGGCTAACATGGCTGCAGACAAGGGCAGTGAGTTCGTATCTGTCTGTTGATGTAACTTAAGTCCCCAGGAGGGCTTGGGTCTGATTCTGTGCTCTCTGGGAAGCCAGGCAGTGGGTCGAAGGCTCGACAGGCGTTCCAGCTGTGTTTGCATTGCCATGGAGCAGTACTGCAGCTGCTTTTCCTAGTCTGCCTCAGGTGAGTGTGGTTGTGAGGTCACAGCACCCTAGGAGTTTCTCCAAAAGATGCTCAGACACACACTTACCCCTTCATGAATGGGAGGTGGGTGACTCCCCAGTGAGGAAGGGCTGTGCCATGGGGATGGGTGCACGCTGGCCGTTACCATGGGTCTGCTGCCACCGAAGCTTCCCTTGCAATGGCTGGTGGGATTAGTTACTCTCAACCAGCAGCATTTAAAAGATCAGATCCCTGTTCCAGGAATGCCTTCTGCTTCCCCTAGTTCATGTTACACAAAAAGTGCCTCTGAACAGGAACCCCCGAGAAGATGCCCTGTGCTAGAAGCCCTTTAGCCAGCAACATTTTCTACACAGCACCAGCCACAGCCACTGCACTGAGCCATGATCTGTATTAGAAAAGAAAAGAAGAAGGGAAAAAAAAAAATGAATGAAGCACTTGCTGTAAACCCTGCCGCAGGCCCTCGCTCAAGGACATGATAGGCAGCACTTCTCATCAAGCACTGCAAATGCTATAAAAAGAAGTGGCTTAGATCAAGTTAGATAAAGTCCTGAAGCGGCAGGCTGTGTGGGCTGTAGGCTCTGCTCTAAATAGACTCCATGGGCTGTCGGATATATTCTAACACATTTTTCCTAGAAACTTCCCTTTGGTCTCAAAATGGTTCAAGAAGTGCTGGCACGCACAAGCCAGGCCAGTAAAGGCCCCAGATACCCCAGTGCTGGCTGGTTGCAGAAGCATTTAGGGAAGGTTTATAGATCAAGTTTTGACCAGAATAACCTTCCCACAGGGACCATTTCTATCTGGCTCCATAGAGTTCCTTGGGGTGGAGCATCAGTACTTCACCCTCTGGGCTTCCAGTCTCATCTGTGGATACTGTCCTGCCTTAGGAAGCAAAGATTTCAGACAAGTCCTCGGTTATATCCCCTGGCAGTGACTTTCACTAGGTCTTGACTTGGATCAGAAAAACACTGGAGTCAACATACTGGAGATCTTCCTCTGAATGTCTCAGACCCACAAAGACAAAACCTTTGTGGGTTTTGATTTGCCTGGGAAAAAAAACAGGGAGCTAGTTTCAGAAATTCACTTTTCTTGCCTTAGAGCATGGTGTACACTGTTTTTTTTCTTTCCTCTCCACCCACGCTATGTTGGTGTGAGTAAAGGTCACTCTTTCCCATCTGAATTTTATGATCCTTTTGAATCTGCAGCTTTTACTGAGTCAAACGGGCAAACAGCACCCCAAAGCTGCCGAATTTAAATGCTGCAGATCTTGGGCTGGGTGCTACCAGGAAAGGCAGAGAGCTGAATCCCCCCATCTGAGGTTAAATGCTGCCTTTGAGGTTACCGTTACTCACGTGCTTCTATTCGTGTCCGCGGTACCTGGTTGCCCTGACCGCTCCTGCCGTGCTCACCATGAGCAGCCCGGCAGCTGGGTCTGCCGGCCTGCCAAGCACCCCACTGGTTTTGGGGAGTGGTGCGAGCTCGGCCCTGCCGGGCTCTGCACCCCTCGACACATGCTGTAGGTGGCTGTACCCCGCTCCCTGGTGCCCTTTGGAGCCAAGTTACGTGCCACTTGTCAAAGCAGTTGCTTTGCCTGTGTTGTCAACTTGCAGGAGCCATGGTTCACTCCCAGGTGACTCCTAGGTGCCTCCCAGGCCCCCAGTACGAGCAATTCAGGAGGCTCCCGGTTTTGGTGGCCTTTTAGGAAAACAAGTTGTTCCCATAAATCGGCTTTTTTTTTTTTTTTTAACTGCGTGCAGTTCTCTGAACTGCTGCAGTTTCACCACTGAGTTCTCTTTTTCATTGCACAACTGGACGGTGGCAGATGCCTCTTCCTGTTCAGCATTTCTTCTCTCTGCAAGTTTGAACGAGCTCGGCTGCTGCTGCCTCTCTGCTGCTGGCCGTAGCTCCTTGCTGGAGCGTTGCTGGCTGACTCCCCGTGGATGAAGGGGGTAAGTCTCCCACGTGGCTGGTGCAACATTTTATTAATATGCTATTTTAACAATCAATGCCTACAGGAACCAATTTGTAAAGGCAAAACTCCCCATGATTGTAAAGCTGTGCAATACTATAGAGGTTTCATAGGGGCTAAAACAGGAGAGTTTTTTTAACATAAAGAGTGAGCAAAATTCCTATTGCAGAGATGCAGGTCGGATCCTAGTCTTGGTTCCTCTACTTCAAATCCAGACTAGTTTTAACTTCTACTGTTGTTTCTGAGATAAATGTATGGCTAATGGTTTGCATAATTCACTTTCAAGTTAAGAGAAAATTGCATCTTTTTCCACTTTGCCATGTTACGTTAAGGCTGATTTCAATTTTTTGAGTAATTCTTAGCTGTTTTCTTCTTATTGCTCAATTTTGCCTCTTGCTCAGAGTAGAAATTCTCTGTCTCCTTCATAAAGAAATTGTCATTTATATTAACACTAGCTTTCTACAGAGTGGGGTCAACCCATATCTCGAACCCAGATCCTCACTAGTGTAGGGAAGATGAAGGTGATGGTCTTGCAGATTCCCATCACCCTGATTGCTGAGCAGCTCACGTCACAGTTGTCCCGCTTTGGGAAGAGAAGAAAGAATCTGCTTGTCGCCAGCGTGACCTGAATCTGGTTTTTCTGGGGGGAGCAACTGGAAAGCTTTGTGGATAATGATGCCAGAAGGTAGCAGCAAATCCTTATAAAAAACCCTTAGTTTGGAAAGAGTCACATTTGGGGCAAAAGCAGTGAGAAGCAGGGGCAGATTGCTAAACAGACTGTTAATGGAAACGTGTATGCCCGCGATTTCAGTACACCTCTATGTATTAGAAGCCAATCTCTTTAGCTGACAGTTTAGCAAGTAATACCTAGCGCTCCCCTGTCCATGGCTCAGACTCCTGGTTTAGCTTAAGTAGGAGTTAAAAGCTAGAATGAGGAAATGGCACCTTGTGTTCAGCCAGTCTTGGGGAATCCCAAGTGCAGAGGAACTTTGGAGCTCTTCAAGCCACATTCCTTCACCAGCCACCACATTCAGTCGTTCCGGAGCAAGCAGAAAGGCGCATTTTAATTGCAAGTTTCTACAGCTGACAGAAGCCAGGAGAGAATGAAGGTGCCCATGTCTAAGAGCACTTCAGCTCTGAGCAAGTCCCAGGTAACTCCTCCAAGCCTGTTCTCTCCCATATAGTCAGTCCCAGCAGCAGTCCTGTCCCATCACTCAGATGTGGGTTTCAGAAAGGCAACCTGTGACCACCGCCGCTACAGGGCGCGAGCAGGCCAGCTAGTCAATGCTGGGGCCTGCTAGACAGGCTAATGGCAGTCTTCCTGGAAACGGCTCTTTGCCAAGAGCCGTTATCCCAAAGTGGCTGAGAGCAGTTTGGGGAGTTGCCCAGCTGCAGCATGGTTATATCCCAAATGCAGACAGAGCAGTGACTGGTATTAGAACCAGGGTGTAATCCAATTGCTTAAACTGGTAACTGGTTTCAGATCATCCAGATACAGCTGTAAGGCTCCAAATGGCCAGGTAAGTGCTTTATTAAGGATGCATTTGCCTAGCATTCAACCTGCTGGTGAGATGCCAACAGGCCCATATAACCTGTGCCCAAATAGGACAGAGTCTGGTGCCTGTCTGGCAGAGCTCAGCGCTGGCCATGACGGTCTCTCTCCTCCTTGTAGCTACCTACAAGGCACTGGCCAGCGCCGGTAGAAGGAGCAGGCAGCAGCCTGTTCCACAGCCCTCCCTCTAGGAAAGAGGCCCAGCTCATGCAGCAGAGATGCTCCCTTTGCCACACTGTGAATAAACAGCAGCACCTTGTACCCGATGGGGTGTTACGCTGTGCTTGGCAGGACACCTACTAAGAAGTCTGGACACGTCAGTTGAGCAAGGAGGACTGAGGGGCACGTGTGGGCTGCTCGGTCTGCAGAGCTGTGAAGTCTGACAGCGGACAGGGAGTATTTCAGGGAGCTGCTTGCTGATCAGGTTGTAACAAAACCTACCGAAGTCTCTGTAGTGTGATGATGCTGGGAGCATACAAGTGCTTTGAAATGCAAAGGCTTTTGGAGCCAAGCAGTAACAGCATCATTATTTCATCTTCTCACCTCGGGAGTTAGCAGTGGTGAACATTTAAGCTGCTCCTGTTGTTCCCTGTAGCCCTTTCTCTTTCTTTTGCAGCACAATTAGAGAAAGCCAAGCTGAGAATAGCAAGTTTGAGTCTGATTCCCACCGGGTTGTATTTGCCTGTGAAAAGCAAGATGTGGCCCCTTGCATTTGCCAGGTCTCATTCTCTGGTGGCTGGGATAATCAGTGGTTGTCTTTTGGCCGTAGATCTTCACGACCAGCAATCCCGTGTGAAAACTTACCTCTGCTGCTTGCACTGTTGTTGCCTCCAGTCAAGCTCAGCCTTGACTAGTACAAGGCAAGATGATGAGCCCTAGTAGTTTCACTGCTTTCTCTTTTCCATCTCATCCTTTGTAGGTCAGGTCTCAGCAGCGCAGAGATTTCTCCTAAGTCCTTAGAGCCACAGGCCTCCCTCAGCATCATGAACACCAGCATGGAAGGCATGCCCCAGGAGCTGCGCTTTGCCATCCCTGCCGTGGGGACCCTGCTCCTCCTGGGCTGTGTCCTTCTGAATGGCATGAGCTTCTGGGTATTCTGCTTCCGCATCACAAAGTGGGGTTCAGGCATGATCCTCCAGTTTAGCCTGGTCCTGGGAGATGTCCTGATCATCCCTGCTGCTCCATTCAGGATTGCCTATTTCAGCCTGGACAACCGGTGGCCGTTTGGGCAGTTTCTCTGCCAGCTAGCAGTGTTCCTGCATGGCATCCATAGGTAAAGCAGCATCTACTTCCTGATGCTTGTCTGCATTCACCGGTACTTTGTTGTTGTATGGTACAAGAACAAGTCCTTCTGGAAGAAGAGAGCTTTCTTAAGAAAGCTGTGCTTATTTGTGTGGCTTGTCACCTTTGTCCAGGGACTGCCTTTCTTCTTCCTCCTCAAGACTTTGCTTGTCAATGGCTTACCAAAAAACGCTTGAATATTCACCAGTCAGAGTTGGCCTCTGTTTACTTCTTCCACAGTATGGCTGTAAGTTTACTCTCTTTCCTCCTCCTCTTTGCCATTTCCTTGGCCTTTGGTGCTATTTTGGGAGCTGCCATTGCTAAAACGGCAAATAAAAGCTCCAGAGGCAAGAATATGAAGAAAAGGTCTTTACAGATGATAGTAGCGTCTTTGGTGATAGTAGCGGCTTTGGGCCTCTACACATCTGCAGAACTGTTGTCGGCGTAATTGTGAAGTACTGCGGCATGTCTTGCAAGTTCTTGCACCAAGTGGAAGTTTCCCACTACATCTGCTGAGTTTTCACTATGGCAAACCGCTGTCTGCATCCCCTGATCTATGTATTTGCTAACGAGAAGTTTAAGAAGACCTGTGCTTATTCCTTCCACAAATGCTGGAGCACAAGGCATGAAATTTCTGGGAGCCATTCGAGACCTTCCCAGGGCATCCATCAGGGTGGCTGTTTACTCTAAGAGCCAGATCCCAAGCTTCTTCCTTCTTTTGTACTGTCCACAGAGTCCCCGGAGCCGCTGGTGGCAATTCAGCCTGGCAGAATTGCAAGAGTTTCAGGATTTCTCTGTGTTCCCCCCAACGTTACTGAGAGGTCATTCCTGCAGGTAGGGACTCTGTGGTGCGTAAGGAAGCTCTGGCTACTTGCTTCTCCTAGTCATACCCCGTAAACTGGCAGCTACAAGGAGGAGATCAGGTAATTGGATCTCCCAGATTGGATTCTCCCACGCTACTGAAATGGTCAAACCCTGTTGGAGGCAAGGAGGAAATGGGGAGAATTTACACCTAAAGCCATAAATCAGGAGAAAGTCTTGTGAAAACGGCCATCCTGCAAAAGGAATTTCCTGCCCATGAACATTTTGCTGTGCATTTTCTTTCCCATCAGGAGTAGTGTCTGTGTGAGTGGTGAGCTGAGGAGTGTGCAGGACTCTGAACCCAGCACCCAGGCACAGGGAAAAATAACTCACTTCCAGATGCCTGGTTTCCTCCTTGGCAGCACAGAGGTCAGCAGCTCCCCAGTCCCTGGAGGAAATCGTGACCTGGATGCTGTTGGGATGGGGCCAAGCTCAGTCTCACCAGTCTGTTGGTTCTTTCCAGGTGAAAGTAAGAGGTGGCAAGCGGTGATCCATGGATGAGCTGTACAGGAAGGAGATGCATGGATAGGGGAAGCTGCCTGGGGAAGGGTGACAAGCCCCTGAAGCCTGGTTTTCAGGAAGCAGGCAATACCTTGTTTCATTTTAGAATAAAAACTTGGTCCCTGTAGAAAGTGGCCTGATCCAGCCCCGGCATCACCAGAGAAGGTGCTATAATCCTTGCTGATCCTGAGCTTGCCTTGCTGACTTGACTTTCTGGCTTGACCTTGGACCTTGTCTCATCATTGTGGACTTGTCTGGCAACCTGGACCCTGGCTGCCCCCAGCTGTGATCCCTGGACCTTCTCTGCTCTCCTTATTCGAGTCCTGTGGGACTGCACCGTTGGCGAGGAGGACACTACCCATCTTGCCTTGCTGCCACCCTCAGCTCCAGCTCCCCTTCTCCTGCGGAGCAGCCTGCTCTTGCTCTTGATGATTATGGCATCAATGTTGACCCAGGGGTTGTCTGAGGTTTTAAATCTTAAAGCGTGCCAGTCTCTATGGGGCAAAGGTAATATTTACTCTGTAGGATGCCCTGGGAAAACAGGATAGAAGGTGGGGCCAAGAGAGGTGGTGAAAAACTCCTTCCCCTCCCTGGTATTTCCAGGCTGATGCCAGCTGGGCCTGAGCTCTTGGGCTGCTTCTACTAACGGGAAGATTATCTGGAAAACGGTGCTGTACAAACCCTGCTGTGGAAGATGATGATGATGATTTTGTTATCAATGTTATAGTGCTCACTATCATGGTGTTATTGCAGGACTTGCAGTGAGTGAATCCAAGCTTAGGTGCTCTCTCTGCCCCTCACAGCTTTATCAGCCTGATAGGAACCCTGCATATAGTGTTGGAAAGGCCTGGGAAACAGGAGCATGCATGTGCCCTGCTCAGGAGATTGTTTCTTGTCCTCAGAAATTGGGCTGAAAGTGTGCAGGGAGCTCCCGCCACCCCACTGCTGGGTGGCAGCCTGGGGTGGAAAAGGCCTCTTGGAAGAGAACAGATGCAGAAATCTGGAGACTAAATGCAAATGGAGACTGGCACCTTTTTTTGTTTTGGCGTGTTACCCGGTTTGCATGAAGTTGAAGGTGAGCAGGCCCAGATGCCTGTCATCCGGCTGCTCTCATTCAATGGTTCATACGCCTTGCAGCAGGGAACTGTGTTTTGGCACCTTCTTCTCCTTCCAGCACCCTTTGGAGATAGGTGCCTGGGCCCCGAGGAGCCCGACACCCCAGGACAAACAACTTCTTTTCCCTGTGGCTCTGGCATGGTGGGAAGTGGTTGCTCTCTTCTCTGCCACTCCCTGATGGGGAGAGCAGAAGGAGCCCAGCAGGAGCAGAAGGAGCCCAGCAGGAGCAGAAGGAAGTGGAAGGGACTGAGCTAATGGGGACAAAAGCAGCGAGCTGGGAGCTGGACTGGCTGATACGGAGGGGAAAGAGCTGGCAGGCAGAAGTTCTTATGCTGGCCAGGATGGCTGGGAACTGGGTGCTGACGGGCAGCAGGATGAGAACAGGGATACTGGGCTGACATGGGAGGCAAAAGGATTGGATGGAGGAAGCAGATCCGACCTGGAGTACTGAGCTGATCTGAACTGGGCAGGAGGTAAACAGCAATTTGGAACAGCAAACAGCTGAAACAATCTTTTCCAAAAGCTTGGGAGAAGGGTTGACCCTTCCTGCTTTGCATATACTTTGCATTTTGTGGGTTTTTGCAATCCAAAGACCAGCAATACACTATAACGTTTAAAAAAAAAAAAACACCTTATAATTTTGTGGGGGAGAGATGCCCTTGTTACCCTGAGTTTCATGCTGGAGGACATGAGGAGGGCAGTGCTGGAGGCTCCAGTTCTGTGAGCTCCAAACTAGATATTCATAATGGAAAGTGAGGTGCAAAAATTATTTTAAAAAGAGTGAGTGGGCAGAGCTGTAATGACATTTCCTTTAGCATCATGTGCTCCAGCATTTCCCTGTGCCCTGGCTTGATTCATCTCTGCCTAAAACAGAACCAGCCAAGCAGAACTGGTGCTGAATAAATGACTCGGCACCTTTGAGCGAGTTTTCATGTCACCATAGGGTGTTATTGTGTTGCAAACTATGGCAAAGAAGGCAATGGAGCAAGTATTAGAGAGAGGAACCAGAGCGGCAGAGAAAGGAGATGCTCCTCCAGTTAACGCAACAGCTTGGAAACTCTAGGTTTATTTTTAGACTTTGCTTTAAACTTACTCCATGAGCATGAAAGAGGTTTCGTATTTCGCTTCTCCATCTCTGAAACAGGACTGATTGTCCTTCCTTTTTCAGTCTTGCCTCTTTCAACTGAAAATCTTCTGGGATAGTAACTGTCTTTTCCTACCTGTATGAACAAAGCTAGACACAAGGAGAACTTGATTTTTGTCTGAGTTCTCTGGAGCAAGCTATAATAACTGCTCTTAGTAGTACCATGGCCAGAACAAGGAGGTGGTTGCTGTCTCCAAGAGGGAACTGGGTTGCAGCTGGGATTGTCATAAATCTTTTGTTTCCTAGCACCCCACTCCAGCCCTGTGAGGGCCTTGGAGGACACCAGAGCAGGCTTGCTTGGGTACTTTGGCTGTTGGAGCCACCTCTGTGCCCACCCGCTCCCTTCTATAATCGGTCACTTGCTATCTGCCAACATAAACCAGCAAATGCTGCATTTACTCTTGAATTAGACACTGGTTAGACACTTGAATTAGAACAAAAATGTATTTACATTAGAAACTGGTATCAAGAGCAAGGCAGAAGTGGTTGAGAAACTCATGTTTTAACTTGGCTTGGCTCTAATACCTGCCCACTGGCCTCACAGGGGGATTGTTGTGAAGTTTAACTGAATTTGTGTCTTTAACATGCCTTGCAAGATCAGACAAAAAGGTATCGTTCCCTGCTGTTAGTAACATTGTTGTTGGATAAATCACATTGCAAAATTCAGGTAGCCTCCAAAGTCCTGCCCCACGTAGGCGCGTGGGTGGCGTTAAGCAGCAGTGGGGTTTTGGGCTCTTAGTTAGAGGCGGAAATATTTTTGTGTTATTGCTATGATACATAAAGAAGGGGACATTTGTATTTGTCCGTTGTCTGCTGACAACGTAAGTGATTAGTTGCCAGTTGCCAGTAACTCATTCAGTTGTGGGTATTTGCCAAAGTGTCAAACAATTTTGAAAGCTGAAGCCTGATGTTTCAAAACCTGGGTAAGCAAGTATCAGGGAGGAACTGAACCAGGATAGTCCCTTCTTATTCCACCAGGGAGCATAACTCTAATAATTTTGATGCTAAATCCTTTCCAGGTCAACATTTACCTTTCTATTCTTAACTAACTGATAATTATTAATTCAACTAGAACAATTGGCTTTATAAGCAATAGTTGTTCAGTCAAGGATAGATACAGCAAATGGTCAGGAACCAAAATGTGTCTGCAGTCTTCCAAGTGAATATCATATTTTACATTGAAAAAACAGAATCTACACCAAGTGCCACCACAAATACTATCACATATACTTCCTTTAAGCAGTTACTGATTATTATAGTAACTCTAACAAAATCATTACATCTCAGACACGTTTGATCTTAGGGAACTTTTGGCAGTCCCTCTTTGTGAACAGGAGACGTGGAGGTCCTGGTCCAGTTTTGATCCACCGGTTTTTATTTTACCTTTTGGTATTTAAGCTCACCAAATAGCACAGCAAAGATGGTGTATCAACTCTCTCCCCCCGCCCCAGGGAAAGGTCAGCCCAACTGCACATTAAACACAATGAGTAGAAAAGATGCTGGATTAAACCCATGGTGTAACGAGCTGTCAAGGGGTTTTCTTATGACGTCAGAGTCCTTCCAAACGTTTGTAGCACTTTCCTGTGTGAGAAAGGACTCCTCTGGGACAGCTGGCTAGTGACGTGTGGCTTGGGAATGCCCTTGGATTTGCCTCCCTGTGTCCTGTGCAGGGCTGAGGTCATTCAGGTATGTAATTTGTCTCAGCTTTGGTCTGCTGTGGGGCAACCCAGTGTACCAGAACCTGCCCGCCTTAATTTACTTGGGAGGAATGACAGTCACTTGCCCACATTTTTATTTGGTGACTTGCAAACGTGCTTCCTGTTTACGAGATGATAAAATATAACCACAGCCAGGATGAGCATGCCATGCCAAAGATCAACTCATTAGCCTTCTTATGGCATTAACTGGACACTACCTTGACTTTGTGCCTGCCATGAAAGTGTCCTTCCTCTTCCAACAGCTCAAAAATCAAGAGTTAGGGCTCCAAACCACTAAACTGGCTTTGAAATGATTGCAAGACTTGCAGACTCTGTGCTCTAGCAGCTAATTTTGGCAAACATCAAAGGGAGGTGAAGGTTGCATTTGGAGTTTATCTCTGTGCCCACAACAGCTAGAACTGGACTTAGAAAAAAATTGAAAATTGGTCACTGGGAGGTGAATCCAGAGGTTTGAAACATAAATGCGGTGTCCCGTGAGATCTCCAAGCTGGAGCTCTCTGTTGGCTTCTCCTGCTTCTGAGAAAGCCAGCCACAAAGCTGGCTTTGAAAACTCATCTCCTGGTGAAGAGCACCTTGAAAGCTCCCACAGATCTCCAGGGCTGATTATGATGGAGGCTCATGCAGAATAAATGTTTGCAAGAGGGATCTGAGTGAAGAGGAGGAAGCTTTTTAGTTGATGCCTGGCTGGGAAAGCAGGGCACGTAGATGGGACTACTGGGAAGGCGACCAGGACTGTGGTGCCTTATGAGTTGGACAGACAAGGCCACAACTGGATCTGGAAATTGTTTAGAAATCAATGAGAATTGTAACTCCTGCCCCCAAGGTGCCTTTGAATGTCCCAGATACCAGTTCCGGTAAAAAAATGCTCACTGAAACCTGCTGCGCAGGCCTCCTGTTTAGTGGCACGCTAAGCCAGACTGAGTATCAGCAGGGCTGCTTAGCTGGGGTTGATCCCACCAAAACCAACACAACAAGAGCCAGAATCCACTTCTGCTGGGACACGAATGCTCTCTCATTGCCTTACAGCTGCATTTCTTCCTAGAAGAAGACAACATTTATTTCTTCCCGTTATTAAACTGAGCTGAACCCTATGAACCCCTTGGGTGCCCCTGGCTGATGCAGCCTGGTGCAACCTTGGGCTGCAGCATGCGCCGGAGCTGGTGTGGGGAGCTCACTGCAAAACACCACTGCTGTGACAAGCAGTCCAAGCATTGGCCTCCCCGGGGCTTTGCTAGTCTGACACTGACGAACGGACCTCAGTGGGAGGGCAACCAGAGAGAGCCTTGCCCTTGGCTGCCTTGGATCGAGTTCCCATGGGACACGGAGGATGTCCCTGCCGCGCAGCGGTGGGACGGTGCCCACACAGCAGGCGGATGCCCTGGGGCACCCCGCTGGCTGGGGACCAGAGACGTGCTGCTTCTCGCCTGTGCCAAGGACAGCTGGAGGGCATCTGTTGCCCCAGTCCAGCACCGCAATCTAATCCCTGCTGCGGCACCGATACGGCTGAAAAAACCAGGCTGTGCCAGCAGGAAAGGAAAACAGAGGAACAATAGCAGCTCTGTTTGCACCTGGCGAGACTTATTTGCCTAACAAGAAAATAACAATGAAATGCATTTTTTTAACTGCACCAAGAAACCGAAGGAGAGCAAGGTCCAGGCGGGCGCTGAGCAGCTCCCGGGCCGTGACGCCGGCTCTGTTTGCGCTTGGACACAGTTCAGCTGCTCTGAGTCAGAGCACGGCGTGCTGCCCCTGGTGTCTCCCAGTGCCGGGAAACGCACCGGGGCGAGCGGCTGCGGGCAGCCCCACGCACGGCCCCGACACCTCGGACGGGGCCTGGCTTGGGCTTGACCCAGAAGGTGACGTGTAGTCATCCTGCCCCAGTGGTGGGAGGCAGCAGATGATGCTGCCAGGTCACCTTGAGCTCTCTTGCCAATTTATAGCTGTGCATCGGAGCAAATAAACCGGGTTAAAAGGAAGTACTAGAAAGTCAGGTTGTAAGTCACAGAATCACAGAATGGTTGAGGTTGGAAGGGACCTCTGGAGATCATCTAGTCCAACCCCCCTGCTCAAGCATGTTTCCCAGGCTCACATCCAGACGAGTTTTGAATATCTCCAGGGAAGGAGACTCCACAACCTCTCGACCTGCTGGCAACACTCTGCCTAATGCACCCCAGCATACCATTGGCCTTCTTGGCCACAAGGGCGCATTGCTGGCTCATACTCAACTTGTTGTCCACCAGCACTCCCAGGTCCTTCTCGGCAGAGCTACTTTCCAGCAGGTCAGCCCCCAGCCTGTACTGGTGCATGGGATTATTCCTCCCTAGGTGCAGGACCCTGCACTTGCCTTTGTTGAATTTCATGAGGTTCCTCTCTGCCCAGCTCTCTAGCCTGTCCAGCTCCCTCTGAATGTCAGCACAGTCTTCTGGTGTGTCAGCGGGCCGACATTTTCCCTAGTCTTCCTTTTGCTATTGATGTATTTGAAGAACCCCTTCTTCTTGTCCTTGACATCCCTTGCCAGATTTAATTCCAAATGGGCCTTAGCCTTCCTCGTCACTTTCCTGCAGACTCTGACAACGTCCCTATATTCCTCCCAAGGGGCCTGTCCCCTTTGCCACATTCTGTACACTTCCTTCTTCTGTTGGAGTTTTGCCAGGAGTTCCTTGCTCATTCATGCAGGTCTCCTGCCCGCTTTGCTGGATTTCTTACTCAGAAAGTAAGAAATGCACCGATCTTGAGCCTGGAGGAGGTGATACTTGAATATTAACCAGCTTTCTTGGACCCCTCTTCCTTCTAGGGCCCTACCCCATGAGATTCCCCTGAAGAGGCCAAAGTCAGCTCTCCTGAAGTCCAGCGTTGCAATCCTACTCATTGCCCTGCTCCCTCCTCGTAGGATCCTGAACTCCACCATCTCATGGTCACTGCAGCCAAGGCTGCCCCCAACCTTCACCTCTCCAACTAGACCTTCTTTGTTTGTTAGTACAAGGTCTAGCATTGCACCTCTCCTTGTTGGCGTCTCCACCACCTGGGTCAAGAAATTATCATCAATCCTCTGCAGGAACCTCCTCGACTGTTTGTGCCTAGCTGTGCTGTCTTCCCAGCAGATGTCAGGGTGCTTGAAGTCTCCCATGAGAACCAGGGCCTGTGATGGTGAGGCTACTTCCAGCTGTCTGTAGAAGGCCTCATCTATGGCTTCCTCCTGATCAGGTGGCCTGTAGTAGACCCCCACAACAGTGTCACCCATGTTAGCCTGCCCTTTAATCCTTACCCATAGGCTCTCCACTTGCTCTTCATCCACCCCGAGGCAGAGCTCCACACATTCTAGTTGCTCCCTCACATAAAGAGCAACTCCACCACCTCGCCTTCCTGGCCTGTCTTTCCTAAAAAGCACGTAGCCGTCCATGACAGCGTTCCAGTCATGTGAACTATCCCACCATGTCTCTGTCACTGCAAGGAGATCATGGCCCTGCGACCGCACACAGATCTCTAACTCTTCCTGTTTATTCCCCATGCTGCGTGCATTGCTATACAGGCATTCCAGAGAGCCAGTCAAGCACGCAGGCTTCCCAGGAGAGGTGCAAGAGGATCCTCCATAGCCATGTCCCATGCTGTCTCCCCTGGCTGTATGCACCCGCTGGAGGCATCCTGACTTGAGCGGTGTTTTACTGACTCCCCTGCCACTATACCACTCCCCTTCCCCCATCTTGCCTAGTTTAAAGCCCTCCTTACCAGGCTGGCCAATCTGTTGGCAAAGACACGCGTGCCCCGCTTGGTAAGGTGGATCCCGTCTCTCCCCATCAGCTGTTGATCTTCAAACAGGGTCCCATGGTCATAGAAACCAAAGCCCTGTTGCCAACACCAGCGGCGCAGCCAGCTGTTAACTTGGAAAACTCGTCTACTCCTCCTCCCATCCTTCCCCCTCACAGGCAAGATTGAGGAGAAAACGACCTGGGCTCCCAGACCCTTCACCACCATTCCCAGAGCTCTGAAGTCCCGTTTGATGGTTTCCAGTTTGCCTTTTGTGTTGTTAGCGCCCACATGGAAGAGCAGCAGAGGGTAGTAGTCCAATGCATGGACAAGCCTTGGCAGTCTTTCCACGACATTTCTTATTCGAGCCTCTGGCAGGCAGCAAACCTCTCTGGACAAGAGGTCAGGTCGGCAGATGTCCCCTGCAGTAGGGAGTCACCCACAACAGTCATTCGCCACTTCTTCTGGGGGTTCCTGCACGGCACAGGGTCTGCCAGGCCAGTTGCCTCCCTTGGAGCCATACCCAGCTCCTCCTCAGCTTGGAGGGCACTAAATTTGTTCTTCAAGGGTAACTCTTGAGGAGGAGCAAGAGCCTTTCTCCTTCTACGAGAGGTCACCAGCTTCCAGCCCTCTTCAACAGCGTTATGATGCACCTTTACACACGCTACAGAGCCCTCCGACAACTCCGCTGCAGTGGGGGGTGGGGACTCCTGGAGCTGAACAGTCTCCGGGAATACCCTGTCAATCTCCTGCTCATCTTCTGGGATGCTACGCAGCCTACTAACTTTCTCCCCTAACTCCTTTGTCTGGTGATACAACTGGTCAGCCACAGCACACCTCGCACAGGAGAGCTGACTGTCAGCCCAGGCCCCACGGAGAGGCCCCAGGCACTCCCTGCAGCCTGACCCCTGCAGAGCTGCATCTGCTGTCCGAGGGTCTGTCTGGGTTGAAGCCTCAGACACAGCCGATGCAGCACCTCCAGCAGCCACTGGGGAACGTGCTCTGCGGCATGTCACGACCATGCCCGGGGAAGGACACACCACTGTGCAAAATGGAGAGGTGCCTTCTTTGCCTTCTGGCACTCTGCTGCACAAACTGCTGCATCTGTTGGCTGCGCTCTAGGCCTGGCTCTTATATAGGCCTCTGCCTAGCAGTGACTCACAAGGGTGCTTGACCCACCCAATCAGGAGCCACCTGAAACAAAAGCCCCAACTCCCTCTGAGCAGGGCAGCCCAGAGAGCTCGTCAGCAGCAGCCCCACCTAGCTAGGACTTCCCAGGAGAAGTGAAGTCAAGGTCCCCTGCAGGAGTCCTTGCCCAGCTCTCCCTTCCTGCTAGCAGCAAGCACCGTCTAGTTCCTCGGGGGTCCCAGAAAGTCTCCACAACTCCCAAGAAGGCCCACAGAAGGCCCAGGCAGAGCCCAGACACTGCTGCGCAAACTGCTGCGTCTGTTGGCTGCCTCTGTTGGCTGCGCTCTGCAGTCCTGGGTTTGGAAAAGAGGACTTCGGAGGGTTCTGGTTCAAAAAGGCCAAACGCCAAAACCACAAATCCAGCCACCTGGGCAGGCCAGACTTCTCGCGGTTTGGCCGGGAGATAACGGGGCAGGCGAGGACTCGCCACCGGCCGGAGCGGCGCAGCTGAGCGATCCTGCCGAAAGTCCTCCCTCTGCCCGAGGAGGGCTCGGGGCTGGGAGCCTCCTCTCCTGGGGACCCTGGCGGCCCCCGCAAGAGGCGCTGGGGCCCCGGGGTCCCAGCTGCTGGCTGCTGCCACCCCGGAGCATTTACAGCTCACCGCAGCCAGCGGCAGTTCCCGAAAGACTCCAAGGTCCATGGTTTTAATCCCTTCTTCACCCCAGTCCCTCGCTGCCGAGATGGGGAGGGGGTTGGCCCCGCAGGTGGTCCCGGCGCTGGCACCGAGGACATCCCCGAGGGTGGCCGGGGCTGGGGGCTCGGCATAGGTCCCAGCGCCGGTCCCCGGGATCCAGCAGAGATCCCCGGGATCCCAGGAGCGATGCCACGCTCCCGCGCCGGGGCGGCAGGAGGGTGCTGGCCCGGCAGCCCCGGGGTCGGCACTGGCGGCGTGGGGGGACCCCCCCGCCGGGGGCCAACGCCAGGGCCTTGCACCCTTGTGGGGACCCCTCTGCTTTGGGGTGTTTCCTGCAGGCTGCAGAGGCCCCCGAGCGGGTGCCGTGCTGGGAAGGAGACAGCAGTGGGAGCCCAGGGCGCTGATGCCCCGCGGCCGGGGGCAGGAAGGTGCTGTGCCGCGGCTGGGGGTGCCGGGGGGGGCTGGCCCCCAGGGGAAGGTGCCTGGGCCGTGGGGAGGGAGCTGGGCGCAGGCCTGGCGCGCCGGGCGCTCTGGCAGGCGGGGCCTGGCCCGGTGAGGGCTGAGCGCCGCGTTATCCGGGCGCTCGGCCGGGGCGGGTGGCGCGGGGCGGGTGGCGCGTGGGATGCTGCTGGGATGCTGCAGGGGGGCGGAGGGAGCTCGGCGAGTGGCCCCGGGACGGCGGGTTTGGATGCAGCTCCGGGGCAGCGCGGCGGCTCGTCGCCCCCCTCCGCCCCGCAGCAGGTCGCCGGGGGCCCTTTTGGAGACGCTGGTACCGCGCCTGGTGTTTCGCCTGTTTGGTTTGCACCTCCGCGGTGCGAACCTGCATGATGGCCGGGCAGCCCAGGCCCGTCGGGCAGCGATTTCTTGCCGTCCTGCGGCGGGACAGCCGGAGCACCGCGCTCAGGCTGGGCCCTGGGGGCTGCAGACTTGCAAACAGTCATAGGCAAAAAGCGCCGATTTTTTTCTTGGGGGCAGTTTGTGTCGGAGGCTGCCGCCGGGTCGAGCGGGCCCAGGTTTTCGGGGCCGCGGGCCCAGGCTGGCGGCCGGCGGGGGTGCGAGCGGGGCGCCCGGGCAGAGCGCTGAGCCTCCGGCTCTGCTCGCGAAGCGGAAACCCTCGGCTCCGAGCCGGCGTTTGGTGAGCCAGAACTGAGCAACGGCGGGGAGAAAGTGTCTTGGCGAACGGTGTCTGGCGGCTCGCGCCTTGCGCAGTGCCGTGCCTCAGTTTCCCCATCAGCGCAGCGCTGGCAAAAGGCCTTTTTGGGGGGGGGGAGCCTAGATTTCCATCAGCCGAGGGCTGCAGGGCTCCTCTCCTGCTCCTAGTCCCGCTCTGGCTACAGAAGCAGCCAAATCTGCAGCAAACGCTGCTTTAAAGCAGAGGGAAGAGTCAAAAACTTTTGTTAAAGTCAAAAACCCGCGTCAGCGTTGGCGGCAAGGCTGCATCGCGGCGCTGCCACCGCAGGGGAAAAAAAAAAACCAGGTCGGTGATGGGCAGCAAGTTAAAAACAGCCCTCCGAAAGGGAAGGTGCAAGGAGGGCAGAGCGAGCAGCCGCCGCGGGGCTGGCGAGCGGCAGCGCCCTGCGGGAGCTGCCCTTCGGCTGCCTTTGACGCCGGCGACGGTTTCTCCTCTCCCCCCCAAAAAAAAAAAAAGGTTGATTTCCCATCTCGCCATTGCACCTCCCTTACTAGCAGAGCTTTGAAATGCTGAAGGAAGTTACAAAGGTAAAATTGCCCTGCAGGGGAAATGGAGAGTTCCCGCCTCGGGGTAGCGTACGGTGGAAAGGCTCAAGTCCCGGCGGACGAGCCGGGCCCCCGCCGGGTTCGGGCCAGGGAGGGCGCCCGGGGCTCGTAGCGCTCCCGGCCCCGCCGCCAGCCCCGCTGAACCCGCGGGAGGGGAGAGAGGTAACGGGCTGAATTCGAAGTTGCCTGCAGAGGGGTCTGCAAAGCACAGGCCGGCTCCGAGGGCGGCCGCGCTCCCGGCCGAGCGCTGCTGGGGCCGGCGGCGCGGGGCTGGGGCTGTGCCAGGTGGCCCCGCGCGCCCGCGTCCCCAGGGAGGAGACCTGCCCGTGAGCAGGGGACGCAGGGCGGCGCTGGGAGGCGACCAGTGCCCCAGAACGTCGCGCTGCAGAGGACCGCTCCGTGCGGTTGCATAAGGAGCCATCAGTTTTCCTTCTTACATCCACATGGAGAGTTTGAACTAGGGCTGGCCAAAATTAAGTTTTTTTGCTGGTCCAAAGTTCCCTGGGCTGGAGAAGGGAGCTGGAGCAGGGCCGACGGCGGCTCCGGCTGCCCAGGGGGGCTCTTGCTGGGGGAGCTCCCGGCCAGCGAGACGCTGCCCAGCTCTGCGGCCAGGCGGGGAGGAGAGAGCGGCCCCTTACCCAGCCCTGCCCGTCCCCGACCATTTTGGATTCAGTAAAAGGGTAAGTAAGTGCAGCTTAGCCAGCTGGCCAAGGCGGAGAATGGAACAGAGAATGGATTTAACATGCAACCGGCTTCCTAGGGCTGCGCGACGCGACGAACGGCAGCCTCGGAGACGCCGAATGAAGAGGGACAGCAGAGACCTGGCCGATGAAACGCGTCCTCTGCTCCCGGCCAGACCAGCAGGGAGAAGGATTTCTCTGCGGGGAAGCGTTTAAGTCTTCTCCCTCCCAGCCTTGCTGACGAGACCAGGGCAGAAGCGTCCGCTGGGGGCCTCGGGGACCGCCGCCGGCGGCCTCTCCCGCCCTGGCCGGCGGGGCTCCGGCGAGACGTGGCCAAGGTGCGAGAGAGGGCGCGGGGCGGGGGCCGCGTGGCGCTCTGGCCGAGCCGCGGGCAGGGCGCTCCTCGCGGTGGCCTCAGCGCAGCGAGAGCCACCGTGCCTTCGCCCAGTCTCTCCCGGCAGGTGCTTTGCCAGGGGACAGGAGTGATGTGCAGCACGTTGCTCTAACCTGCTTGCAAAACGCATTGAGCTGGCGTGAAATAAAGCGCTAAAGAGCAAGGGGTCCGAGCGGGGCGCGCGCCGCGCCGGGACGCCTTTCTCGGAAGAGAGGCCGAGAAACGGCCTGCCCGGCGGTGAGTCAGGGCCTCGGCGGCCGCCCCCGTCCCCGGCGAGCTCCCGGGGCTCCTGCCTCTTCCCGGGGGCTTCGGGTGAGCGGCGGCCCCGGCGCCGGCCGTTAGGAAGCGTTCGTCCCGCGGGCGCTCCTCGCTGCGCTGACAGGGGCCGGCGCGCGGGGACTGTGCGCCCGTAGCGAACGTGCCGGCGTCCCTCGGGCTCCAGGTTAACCTGCAGACTGATGTGTGAGAGCTTCCCGCAGGCGCAGCCCGGCGCGGCACCTGCCGCGGGCGCAGCGAGACCGGACCCTCCTTTGCAAGCGCCTGGGGAGGCAGGAGCTGAATCACTGCCTTTGCAGCAGGGTTTCTCGGGCACCGTCAGCAGGTCTCCTGATCATCCCTGAAGGAAACTGTTGCAACACTTTACCTGCCAGTCATCCTGCTGCAGAAAGGAGTGCTCACCTCCCGGTCCAGCCCCCGGCCGCCCGCGCAGCGCTCAGCGTGTAGGAGGGCATCCTCACAAACAGGCTGAGCGAGAAGCTGCCAAAACCAGCCCAGGGTGACACGCGGAGGGAGAGGCCAAGCTTGGTTATGCGGGTATCGGACTAGGCCCAGGCAAGCGCTTTATCTCGGCTGGCAAAGGGGGAGGTAGAGAGGCCGGCTGCTACACTTGCCCCAGGCTGAAATATCCCCTTGCTCGTGCTTGGAAGTTGAAGGACAAGAAAAACCTGGCTTCAAATCCTTCCTCGCCTGGTTCAAAGCAAGGGTTCAAGCCCCAGCTCTGCCGGGCCAGCGGGAAGCGCCAGCAGGAGCGGGATTCCTGTGCCTGGACCCAGCTGCCTTAGGCATCCCTGCAGGCACTGATGGGCTAAGGCCACCAGGCAAATAGCTGAAGGAAGGCCCATCAAAACCCCAGTTTGGGGCTTCCCCAGCGTAGGACCCGAGCAGCTTGCTTGCTGGGCTCTCCTGTCCTTAGCTTTACCATTGCACACTGGCGAAAACTGGCGGGATTTAAGCCCGAGTATGAGACTGCCAGCTTTAAAGGAGGAGCACAGGCGAGGGGCTTGGCTGCCAAAACAGCGTTGGTGGCCACCAAAGCACCGTTTGAGTTGGGACTGTGGGTTCCCCGGGTGGGAACTTCTGACCACTTGAGACACCAGTCTGCCAGACACAAAGAATTACGGGTGTATGTGTGTGTAAGCAGGTATAAATGCGGATGTATAGAACGAGGTGTAACAGTATCACTTGAATGAAGAGAAAGAGGTGCAAACCTCTTTCTGAACGAAGCAGTTTGGGTGCAAACCTCTGGACATAAGCAGGAGAAGCAAACCTTGGGGAGAAAAAAATCAATTCCTCTGCTTCATTAAGTGCTCGCGCCACGCCAGGCATTTCTCATGCCAAGGGGGGCCGCCACCTAGCCCCGTGCCCCCGGGCCAGCAGCCCCAGCTCCGGGATGGGTGCAGGGCTGGGTGCCAGCCGGCGGCTGCGAGGGGGCGCGAGCCACCCGTAGCCGGCAGGGCTCAAGCCTGCGCGGGCATCCGGCTCAGAGGTCAAGGACCGACCGATGCTGAGAGATTGGGTCACGGAGGAAAAGGCTGTGTCACACGGTGTCACTTCACCTGGTCTGCAGGACTAATGCTGGGTCTCTCTGCTAAACCCTTAAGTACCTTATCTGGCTCACCTTTGAACACCTCCTGCGGCATCCCGACAACAAG
The DNA here is from genome assembly GCF_040807025.1 of Struthio camelus. Classification (NCBI taxonomy): domain Eukaryota; kingdom Metazoa; phylum Chordata; class Aves; order Struthioniformes; family Struthionidae; genus Struthio; species Struthio camelus. The sequence continues at coordinate 11,589,243 of NC_090961.1, read as the reverse complement.
CAGCGTCCCCGGCGAGTTATTCCGGAGCGGAGAGGAACGCGCAGCCTAATCTCCATGCTTTCTTCACTTTCAGGCTCCTTGCCATCTCCGCTCTTATCTGCCTTTGATGCGGCACCCCGCTCGCATTTCCTCAGCTATGGAAAACGCTGCCTCCTCCCAGGCTGTGCGTGCGGGAAGGTTCCCATCAACTCTCCTCCCGGGTCAGCGTGCCCTTTAATCCATTTACGATGTTTGTGGCTGGCTCCCCTACGCCGACCCTGCTCTTTGCCTTCTCGCTAATCTACCTGCCGAGCAGTTCGGGAAGGGGACGCAGCGGCACGCGCTGTTCCCAGACGCGGCCGGAGGAAACGCTGTTGCCTTGGGCTTTGCACTGGATCATGCTCGGAAGCGCTGGGGGTGGCGGGGGGGCTTTATCCGCGCAAGGAGCCTGAGTGCCTTGCGTGAAGGCGCAGGGGATGCCTGGGTGAAGAAAACCAAAACCCTCCATTCCTGACCGGTGTCCTGCTTCCGCGAGGACCGCTCAGAGTGAAAAGGAAGCTCTCCATCACAGCGGCTGCCCCGCGGGGGGGCCGCGCCGGCGCGCGTCGGGCGGGCAGGGCGGCTCGCGCGGAGGCTTTACCGACAGCTTTGGCGTCCCTCTCGCCGTAGCGGAGGACAGAGGAGCGAGGGGCTGCAAAGCTGCCGCCAGCAGCCCGGGTACCGCTCGCGGGTGCGTTATCGCGGGGAGGCAGGAGGCGTTCAGGTCAGGGGCTCGCGGGCAACGCGGCCCGGTGCAGAAGGTGCTGCTTCGTGGCCGTCACCCGAAAGCGGTGCCAGGAAAGGGGAAAGCCGGTGCCCCCAGGACAGCCCGTCTCCCGCCTCGCTCGCTATCCCGGGCCGCCCGTGCACAACTGCAGTGAAATCCGTGCGGAGCGGCGACGGAGGCGATGGTTCGTCCTTGCGATGCCTCGGTAGCGATTGAGCAGCAATCTGCTGTAGTTCTTCTTTCCGAATCCTTTATCTGGGGAAAAGCCCTGTGCATCACGCTGCCGCTTTAAACACAGTCGTCCGCACAGGTCCCTGGAGATGTAACCCGTGCCCTTTTGCTGATACAAGGACATCCCTGCTCCATCCCTGGCTTCATCCCCCCAGTCTGCGCCTGACCTTGGGCAAGTCACTTATTCCCGTATTCAGTTGCCTCGTGGTGGTTAATATTTACTGTACCTGTCTCGGAGAGGAGCGGGAAAGAATTCACTGTTGGCAGAGAACGTTGAACTCGTTAGATGGGGCTCGCTTGCAGGGGAAAACATTGCACAAAAGGCTCAAGCCTCCGGGTCTGACTCGTGGTGACTGTCGTGAGGGTAACGTAGCGGGAACGCTACCAAAACTGGCGGAACCACGGTAAGGCACGACTCGGTCTCAAGGCGAGTAGAAACCTAGGCCCTAAACGTGGTACGGCAGAAACGTGTTGTTCCCACCTAGCAGACTTTTGACACGAAATAATAATGCAGCCCTGCTCAACTATTTGATGAGCTGCCTCGTTTGTAGAGGGGTTGGGGGCAGAGCCGGACTCCGGTGGGCGCACGCAGGTTGGAGCTGAGACGCCCGGATGCTGCTGCCCTGGCGCAACGCGAACCCACCGTGTTTGCCCTGCTGAAGCTCGAGCGGGCTTTGAGCAGGTAAGAGATTAACGGTGTTGATTCAGTCTTCCCCAGTTTGGATATTTTGGCGCGAGCTGGTTCCAGGCATTCAAAAAACGAGTTATCCTTCCTAAAGCACGAGATTACTAATAAAAACTAACGCGGTCTGAATCCCGTAAGGTCTCTGTCTGCGTCGGAGCCCCTGGCGCTCGGGCTTTTCAGGTCTTTCCGCACCCGCGGCTGCATTTCACAAAGCCAGAGCTGGCTTCGGAAAGCAAACGAGGTTTTTTTGCTTTCTGCGCACGGCTGCCTCGAGGAAGTGAGCACCGTGGCCAAACCCTGGCATCGCTCGGGCCAGGGGAAAACACGGTTCTCGTACCACATCTGCTGATGCCGATTCCCGTCGGACCTGCGTGAGTCAGCCCTCCGCACGCGGCCGAGCGGTGCTCGCTGCCAGCCGCGCTGCGGTCCCTTCCTGCAAGCGCTCGGCAGTCTCTGCCGGGCAGACCCAGCTCTGAGGCCGCGTGTTCCCAGCCCGGCTTGGGCACCGGCAGGCGCCCGCGTCACCCGCGCCGGCGTGTCCCACCCCGCTGCTGGCTTTGGTCCTGCCCCAGCTGCCAGGCGACGGCCCCCAAATCAGAGCCGGGAGCTCCCCGGGCGGGCGGGAGGCCGGTGCAAGAGGCAGGGGGATCCGTGCGACCCCCCCGACGCAGCCAGCACGCGCGCGGCCGCATGCGTAAGTGGGTGTCGAAACTCCTTCCGGAAGCGCTCCAGCCTCAGGTTTTTCCCCCCGAGATGTATTTCCTCCTGGGTTGCCGCCCTGTTTGCGAAGATGTCCCAAGAGGAAGCGGGCAAGGCGAGGCTTTGCGACCGGCTCCAGATCGCTGGATGGACCCCAAAACGCCACAGATGGTGGCGGCTGCTCCAGAGCGGGACGCTTGGAGGGGGCAATCCCACCCGGAGTGAGCTACAAGAGGACACTCGGCACGTCACCCTTCCCTCCGGCACGCTGCGCCTCCAGAGGTGCAATCCCGCCGCCCCTCGTGATACCGCTCTTCGGAGCAGGTCCAGGGAGCAAAACCCGCGGCAAAACGCCCCGAAAGGGGCCGTGGTGCCGGCCAGGCGGCAGCCCGGGGCTGGGGCAGCGGGACCGCTGTCCCCGTCTCCACGCTGTCCCATCGGGCACGTGCCCCAGGCGATGTCACTCGTGCCCACAGCCCCGCGCGGGTGGCGTCACAACCTACTGACCGAAATCGCTAATTAGGTTTTGTTTCTGCGCCTGCCGATCTCATTTCCTGGCGCTTGTGCAAGCGCAGGCGCTTTCGTCCTTCTTCCCCGTTGTTTGTCTGCCTACGGGCTCAAAACACCTCAGGAGGCAAAAACAGACGCGCGGCGTCATGGCCCGCTGCCCCGCGAGGACCTGTCTTGGTAAGGTTTAGCCGAGAGGGCGTTAGTCACCCGGCAGCCTTAGAGATGTTTGACTGTTTTGCAAAAAAAAGCCCGGGCCGGTTCCTGGGTGTGCGTCCGGCTGCCGGGAGCATGAGTCTCGCTTAAACACCTGGGGAATTAGCGCAACCCCAGGCTGGTTTTGAGCCTGGTCATGTTGTAAATCCTTTTTCTCGTAAAAGTTAGAAACTACTTATTTGGGCGGGGGGAATCGGGGAATCCCGGCGCAGTCCCGCGGCTCTGGGAGTCGGGTCTTTTTTACGTGCAGTCGTCCCCCCTTCCCGAACTATCGGAGCATTTGAGACAAACTCGCGGCAGCTGACAGCGCTGGCTCTTTGCGCTGCGCTCGTGCCAGTTTGCGGGCCGGGGCATTTTTTATCTGGCTGCTTTAACCAACGGGAACCCCGTAACGCCTTATCGATGGAAAACGGAAAGCAGTGGCCTGTTTAATTAATCTAATTGCGACTTGGTTTCGGCTCAAAGGCTGTAAATCACCGCTATACTGGAATAACCTTCTGCTCAGAAATTCACACCCGTTTGCTCAGCTTCCAGCTGCCCGTAAATCAAACGGCAGCCGTTGCTGCACGTAGCCGGTTCCTGGACACGTGAAACGCTGTGCTCCCGCTGCGCGACCAGGTAACGGATGCAAGGGGCTGGACTCGGCGGATCGGGGGCGTTTGCCGGCCAGCGCTGCAGCGGCTGCGCTCAGCGGCGCGGGGGCCCTTCCTCGGGCGGCCGGCGGGCCGGCGCCCCTGACGCGGGACGGCAGCGCCCCGGCGGAGAGCGCGGCCTCGCAGCAGCGAGCGGCCCCCGTTTCGCCGCCCGGCCGCGTCGTCGGTCGGCAGCGCGAGGGCAACAGCGCCGGCGGGGCTGCCCGAGCCGAGGTGGGACGGGCGGAGGTCGGCCCTCCGGAGACATGTGGGGTGTTGGCGGGGCGGGCGCCGGGTCGCGTGACGGCTGCTTTCCCGCGCCCCTTCCCGGGCATCACCCCGCTGCGAGGGTGTCGGGGCAGCTGGGCACGCGCTGGCGGGGGTCCCCCGAGCGCACGGCTGGCGGGGCCGCTGGCTCCCTCCCCGCACCGGCAGCCTCCTGCCTCCCGAGCGAGGCCGCGGGGCCCAAACGCCCACTCGCAGCCCACGGGCAGACCCTAGCATAAACACAGCCCGCGAGGGAGCAAACACACGTTGCAGCGGGGAAGGAGGCTAGCAATCAGGCAGTGAACAAACGCTACGGAGTTCCCGGCAGGGCTGGGGGGCGGCGGCGGAGGCGCGGGGCCGCCGCCACCTCCTGCCCGGGGCGGAGCGCGCCGCCGCGCCGCCCCCGCCGCCGCCGCCGCCGCGGGCGCCTATAAAGGGGCGGCGGGAGCGGCGGGGCGCGTCCGCGGGCAGCGCGCAGGGCCGGTGAGCGCCGGGGCCGCGGGTTCGCGCCCCGCGGGGGGACGGTGGCGGCGCCATGCCGGGGAGGGGGGGCGGCTGCCCCGCGCGGCGCTGCTGGGCTCGGCTCCGTGTACAGCGCCGTGCACGCCGGGGCCCGGCAAGGCGGGGGTTGGGGGCAGCTGTGTGCTTTTAAAGAGGCACGGGGGAGGAAGTGCCCTAAAGGGGTGCTTGGGGGGGGGGGGGCGGGGGGGTTCAAGGTGCGTGGCCGTGCTCACCAGGCGCCCCGTGCCGCTCTCGCAGGGCTGTCGCCATGTCGGTGTCGCACAGCTCCAAGCTCAACAAGCTGGTGAGGGAGCAGTACATGAAGCTGCCCCAGGGGGACCTGGTGCAGGTCACCTACGTCTGGATCGACGGCAGCGGCGAGGGCGTGCGCTGCAAGAGCAGGACCCTCGAGAAGGAGCCCAAGAGCATCGAAGGTAACGGCAGGCCTCTTCTCCCGGTGCCGCGGTGCAATGTGCTGTTGCAGCATTGCTGGGATTGAAGCCGGGCTGCTTCGGGCACTTGGGCTTGGTGCCTGTTTTCCTCGGGTTTTTGCAGCCTCAGTGATGTCAGCTCCAACCGTCTCACCAGGTCGTATGAAGTATTGTAAATATCCGGCCTCCTTCGGGCTGTGGTTTGCTTAATCCATAATCTCTGTCACTAGCGCTGGGTGGGACGGGGAGAATGAGATCCTGCCACGCAGCCCGGCTCCGTCGGGCAGAGGGCATCAGCGTTGCACCCAGCGTGGTCCAGGACGGCTGCGGACGGGGAGGCGAAGCGCCCAGACTGGCCGCGACGGGGGGCTGGTGCTGCTTGTCCCCCCCCCCCCCCCAAGCCGGTCAGCGATGGGAGCTCGGGGTGGGGAACGTGGTGCTGTCCCGCGTGGCGCTCGGGGAGCCCAAGGGACCGGCATCGGGGACGTGCGAACGCCTCCCCGCGGTGCTCGGTATCCTCCCAGGCTCTCCCTTGTCCGTCTCGCTCTCTGCACGGTCTGTTTGCGAGATATTTCTTTCAATCCTGCTTTTCCCCCTGCCGCTTTCCTGCCTCGCAGACGTCCCCGAGTGGAATTTCGATGGCTCCAGCACGGCCCAGGCGGAGGGCTCCAACAGCGACATGTTCCTCGTGCCCATCTGCATGTTCAGAGACCCTTTCTGCCTGGACCCCAACAAGCTGGTGTTGTGCGAGGTGCTGAAATACAACCGGAAACCTGCAGGTGAGCCGTCCTTGCCTCACTTAGCGCCGCGTTCGGGACACAGCGCAGATGAACCACCTGGCTGCTGAGGAGACCAACAGTGTGTTTTTAGGATCCCTTTTTGACAAGGGGCTGGTCACCCAGGATCGCTGGGACCGAGCGGCGCCCCTTTGCCAAGGGACGGCTCAGCCAGGATGAATGGACAGCACTAAGTAGTTGGCCTAAGGCTCCAAAATGCAGATGCCATTAGAGGCTGTGATTTGCAGGAACCTGTTTTTAGCAGGTGCTGCAAAGGGTGAGGAGAAAACCAGTCAAATGTGGCTAACATCTAGCCTGTCACTAGCAGAGCACCCATAGGTCCTGCAAGCTGGACCGTGCCAAAGGAGTGACCTGACTCATAACCCTAAACCCGCAACTTCTCAGGGCCGTGCTGTTGCAACGGCAGCCCTGCAAGAGGGCTGCGTGGAGCGTTTGGGTCAGCGACTCCACACTTAGAGCGTTTAAGTATGGGAAACCGCAGATAAAGTGTTTGTTCAAAATATTTGGGTGTAGAAATGGAAGGCCGCTTTAGGGCATTGTGTTTGTGGCTGCACTCCTTGTTGATGGGCAGCTGCCAAAAACGACCTAGAAGCCTGATAGGAGCTGGAGCAGCGCAGTCTTGCTGTGGGATATCCTCCTGTGAACGTATCCGAAGCGTGTTGGAGTGTTCCCCTTATCACCGAGGGCAGAAGTCTGCAGTTTGGGCATCGATTCCTGCCTGACCAAGGAGGGGAAGCTGGTTTGGGGAAGGAGTGGCTGGATATTAGCCGGGTGGCTTCTGGAGACGTTATGCACCCGAGCCGTCTTCTGGCTGACCTGAAAGCAAATCAGGGACTGTCTGGCAGTCAGGCCGGTGGGTGGAGTGGAGAGGGGATGTTTGCACGTCAGTACCCAGCATCTTCCTCGAAGAGTGGAGGTCTGTGGGTGATGATGGTGAAAGGCAGAGTTGGTTCCTCTTAACACAGCAAGATGCATTTCAGCTGTGGGGGGAAGTGCTTTGGTGCAGATTCCTGCCCCAGCTCCTGCTCTATCTTCAGATGACCCAGAATGACTTTTAAAGAAAGTTCCTCATCTTGAGAGCTCGTTGGTTATTGGCATGTTGTGAACAGAGAGCTCAGCCCTGAGGCTTTGCCTAACTCAGCGCCTGGCCAGGACACGTGGTGCTGCTGCAGGTTCCTGGAGCTGGGTTTCATTTACATTAAGGAGTGTGTGAGCTTGGGGGAAACTCTTTCCTTTTTCTCCCATTAGTACAAGGAAGATGTCACTGCTCCTCTTTAGTCTCAAATCCTGGAGCTAGTCATAGCTGCTCTGGTGTCAATTATTGTGATTTAGAGGTAGAATTTGCAGCCTAGGGGCTGCTTTTCCCTGTGACACAGGGAAAGTAATTTTTCAGCCCTGTCACTCCCTTTAGCCGGCTGTTGGTCTGAACTCGCTCCCCTTTCGTGACACTTTCTCCGGTTTCAGGATTGCTCTCTGATACTTGCATCTTCTTGGTAAAGCCCTGGATGCTCTGAGCGTTCCTGCTGTGATGGGGCGAGCTGGGGCCAGCTGGTTTTCCGCAAGCCAGCTTGGATGCTAACCAAAAACCTGGAGCGGTAAAAAGATGTGTCTAAGGATAATCAAGCTGAGGCTGGTACAGAGGGTTGTAACATGATGGGAGCAGAGTAGGGATGGGAGATGCATAGTTGCTGTTGTCAGACCTTCTAGGTTCCTTGTAGGACAGAGCTGGGATCTGTCTCCTAATCTCTCGGTGTGCCAGTGTAGGTGGAGGACACTTGCGGACTGTGGGCAGTGGTTTTAGCAGGAGCCTAATTAAAACCTTCTTGGTCTGGAGCCTGATGCTGTGGTGAGGGAGCTGCTCTGCCTCAGCCCTGCAGCTGCATAGATGGATGTTTGGGGAACCTTTATGAATGCTTCAGTTGAAGGGTCTGACTCTTCTCAGTCCATAAATCTCACCTGATTTTGCTACGGTGCTTGTTTCCATGGATAAAGGAAACTGGTGAGCAGAAAACATCTCAGGAAGGGGGAAATCACTTGACTAGTTTCTTTAAGGCCCTCTGCTTCTGTGGGAAACACTTTGCAAAGGCTGAGGGTAGACCTCTGTGACTGGGATTAAATGGAGTGTGGAGGATGTCTGCCTGCAGCGCGTGGGTCTAACGGAGGTTTCTCTTCTCTCAGAGACCAACTTGAGACACACGTGTAAGAAAGTCATGGACTTGGTTAAGGACAGCCACCCCTGGTTTGGGATGGAGCAAGAGTACACTCTGCTGGGCATCAACGGCCATCCCTACGGCTGGCCTGACAATGGTTTCCCAGGCCCTCAGGGTGAGTACTGCTCTCCCCTGCCCCTCAGCGGGCTTCCTTGTGTATTTGCCCCACGCCTGGTCCTGCTCGCTGTGATGCCCCCGTGGGTCAGTGTTTCGGTGTCAGATCGAGCTCCAGCCCGGTTTTGGGGTGAGATGGCTCTCCCAGCAGGCTGCACCCATGTGGTGCTGGGACCCTCCAGACATGCACACCACCAGGGCAGAAGCCACATGCAGAGACCTTATTCCAAGCCTGAGCCCAGATGCTCGACTGGGCGAGTTCAGCTCTCCCTGCTGCCCAGGACGGTGCTGCCCCGGTGGCAGGCGTCCGGCCTCGCTCCCCCAACAGCCCTGCTCCCAGGCGGCTGGGGTGCCGCTTTGCCATTGCGGCAGCCTGCGGGCAGCCGGATCGGTGCCGGGGAGGAGGTTAGGAGGTGTTTGCCGAGGGCGCTGTATGGCCCATGGCTCACGTGAGCCGGCCGGCAGCACTGCTCCTGCCGGACCCTGATTACACAAACAGCTTAGCTGCAGGACTTGTTTGTCAAGGGCTGGAGAACTCGACTGGAAAAATCTCTCTGTGGCTGTTCATTAAAGGATTGGCCGTTTGAAGGCCGGCTACTGCAGCACTGTTTGGCCCTGTTTGAAGCAGCAGGCAAATCTGAGCACCCCATCTGCCTCCTGGGAAAGGGTCAAGGGTTTCCCAACCTGGCTTAATCAGCCTTTTGTGTAGACGGACTGTTTTCAACATCTCCCTTCCCCCAGGCGGGGAGAAGAGCTTCCTTTAACTTGCTTGAATGAGGAAGAGCCATATAAAATAACAGCAAGTTGAATTTTCTAGGCATGAGCAATGTTAGCTGTTGTCAGAACAATCTCCAAAGCCTTAAGTGCTCAGAGGGTCAATGAAGTGCCGTAGGGCAGGCCCTGCTTTCCTTATCTCTCGGTCACCTCCCAGTTTATGCATTGCAAGTCCTGTTTAACTACATAGATAAGGTTGAGGTTGCACAGTTGCAACCCCCTGAATTTCTTACACTGCTGGCCCTTGGAGTAGGGGCCAGAGGCACCGTGGAGGCCAGCACACTTTAATTTCCTATAAATCTGGTTTAGATGATCACTGGTTGCAACATCTGTGAGTGGTGGGATTACACTGGAGTGTTGCTGTTGCTCCCAGAAGCTTTATATGGGGTGTTAACATCTATTTCTTTTCCAGGCCCCTATTACTGCGGGGTTGGAGCCGATAAGGTATACGGGCGTGATATTGTGGAGTCCCACTACAAGGCATGTCTCTATGCGGGGGTGAAGATCTGTGGCACCAATGCGGAGGTGATGCCCTCCCAGGTATGTGCGTGCAGCTCTTTGTGGCTTTTTGGAGCTGCTTGTTTTGGCCAGAAGCCAACAGGAGAGGCCACATGCGTCTTGGTGCCTCGCAAGGCCGGGAGTGTGGGCTTGGAGATGCTGACCATGAAGATCTTCCAGATCTGGTTCTCAGATCTGCGCTCACCAGCTCCCGTTGTCAAAAGTAATTGTGGCATTTGACCCTCTTCCCAGGAGAAAAGGGAGTTTTGTGCCCTGAGTATCAATGGCCATCAGCCAACCTGTGTGGAGGCAGTGAGCACTTTTGCTTCCAGAGGAGAGGAGCTTCTGTGGAAGAGTTTCTGTGGTGCCTGGTCTCCAAAGACAGTCAGTGAGGCCAGACTAATTCAGTAACTTCCAGCTCCTCTGGGATGCTGAATCCAGCAATTGCTCACATCACAACTGCTCTCATCTAGACAAAGCCTTTGCTGAAGAGTGTGGGTTGATTTTTTTTTTTTTTTTTTTTTTTCTTCTAGCCCACCTCTGTGTGCAAATCCCCGTTCTGGGGCAGGCCAAGAGAAAGCCTGCCTGCACACTGATTGCAGAGCTGCAGCAGAGCCAAATTGCAGCAAGCTTTTTGCACGGTTGCTTTTTGCACGGCTGCAGCCTGAGCTCTCGCAGCCCATGAAGAGTTGGATGCTTTTCTGTGGTTTCCTTCAAATTCATGAGTAGCCAAGGCAGGGCAAGTTAAAGCCCTCACTGAGGGCTGGCTGGAGATGGGAGGCCAGCAGAGGAAAGCTGTTTGGCATCCCCAGGAGCAGGGAACCAGGACAGAGGGCAGTGCAAGCCAGGCCGAGCTGCAGGAGCTGTAAGCAGAGCTGTGGGTGTATGGGTCCTGTTCTTCTACCTGGGGAGCTGGAAAGCTCGTGTGGGGCGTGGCCTTGGAGAGCAGTTGGAAGGGATGTTGCTGGACTTGGCTTGTTTAGGAGTTTGCCAAAGGGAGTCCCTGATTGCATTATGCAGATGGCCAGACCGACCGTCTGCGGTCTGGTCCTGCAGCCTGTGAATCGCTGACTCTCCTGCCGCTGATCTGGCCAGCGATAAGCAGGGGGCTTATCTGCAGTGTAGCTGAGGCAGGACTTTTAACTACCCTGATATTTGCCCGGACTTTTTTGGGATCCTTCTTTGTTGCTTGCTGCATCCTCTGCTTAGTCTCCGCCAGGCCACGCCAGCAGATACCATAAACGTCTCGCTAGTCCTTACTTGGTCACCTTGGGTGGCACAACCTGGTCTCTGGATGGGGAGGGAGCAGCTGAGTAAAGGCCTAACAAGGACCTCTTTAGTCCTGTGCCTTGCTATTGCACTGCAGCTCTTGTAATCCTGTTAGCTGGCAGCTCGAGCACTGGCTTCAGAGGAGTGGGAGACCCTTATTTGCCTCCACTCTGACAGAAACCCTCTGACTTTCTGTAATTAGTCATGACCATTCTATTCCCATTTATCTTATGCCAAAACTGTCCTGTCACTTAAGTAGATCTTCTCCATCCCCCTTGATCATTCCTAGGGGGTAATTTGTAAAGCTCAGCCTTTCTAGTCCTTGCTGCGGCGGGTCATGGCCGGGGAGGTTCAACCCTGCCCATTATCATCAGCAGATCTTCTCTCCCATTCCAGTGGGAATTTCAGGTGGGCCCATGCGAAGGCATTGAGATGGGGGATCACCTCTGGATGGCTCGGTTCATTCTGCACCGGGTCTGTGAGGACTTCGGGGTTGTGGCCACTCTGGATCCCAAACCAATGACCGGCAACTGGAATGGAGCTGGGTGTCACACCAACTACAGCACGGAGGAAATGAGGAGAGAAGGTGGCCTCAAGTGAGTTCCCAGGGGGGATTTCTGTGGGCTGAAGGCTGCTCCCAGGAGCTTGGGGTGATCCGCCCCAGCTAGTGGGAAGGCTCAGCTCATGGCTGCTTGGTGGCCTGCCTTAGTGCTCGTGTCTGTGTCTGGATCACTGCACCAGGCAGGACAGCCCCACCTAATCATGAGCGTTTTATTTTAAGTCATCTGTCCTGTGCAGTGCCCAAGGCAAGCGTTGAGCATGACTCCCAGGCTGTGCTCCTCCCAGGAGCAGAGGTGACAGTCTCCTGGAAGAGAGAACGCTCTTTAAGCAGGCTTGATGGCAAACCTCACCTCTTCTCCCCTCTCTCAGGCACATCGAAGCAGCTATTGAGAAGCTGAGCAAGCGACATGACTACCACATCTGCGTGTATGACCCCCGGGGGGGCAGAGACAACTCCAGGAGGCTCACCGGCTACCATGAGACATCCAACATCTTCGAGTTCTCCGCTGGCGTGGCCAACCGAGGGGCCAGCATCCGCATCCCCCGGCAGGTTGGCCAGGACGGCTATGGGTACTTTGAGGATCGGCGGCCTGCAGCCAACTGCGACCCCTACGCTGTCACGGAGGCCATCATGAGGACGACGGTGCTCAATGAGACGGGGGTGGAGACCAAAGACTACGCTGACAACTGAGGCTGTGGGGTGGGTGGAGGTTTTTAACTCTACACTAGCTTCTCACGTGGGATTCGTGCCCGTGCAATATCCTCGACTCTAAGTTCAGACTCTTTAGGAACCTTGCTTCTGGTTTTGTGAAATGTCAGCTTAGAAATATATATTTTATAGCAAGAGAGGGGGGCCAGCCTATTTTCTCAACCATTTTTTCTGGTTCCCAGTTTTAGATCAGATGTGGGGAGTCTTTTAAAATGTGGATTTAGTTTTTGTCCAGTGGACTTTATACTGTGATGTACAGAGATCCCTATGTGGAAGCTGCAGCTGCTGCTGATTGAACCTGGGGAGGGTGGGTGCTTTTTTCCATATCTATGTTGCAGGAAATGGTAATAAAAAGTTCTCCTGGCTGCGTGACAGCCAGGTTCCACTGTGGCAGGGTACACTTGTCTGTAGCTCCTAGAGGTTTGGGGAGGATTTAATTTGGGTCTTGCTCATGGGTTGCTGCTTTGGGGAGCCTGGGTGATGCTGTAGGACCTCTCATGCCAGGTGTCTGGACCAGCAGTTTTAACCCCTTGGCCAGAAAGCAGAAGACACTTCGGCGTGCCTGCAACACTGATGCCCTCCGTGCCCAGGATGCTGCAGGGCAGAGCACTGGTCCTGCCTTTCCTGGCATGAGTGGATTTAACCAGCTGCTCCGGGTGGATGTGGGAGCCCTGCCTGGCTCAGGATGGGGGCAAGCGGAGCCGGCTGGCGCTGGGTGCTCGTGAGCTGCTTGCCCCCGTTTTCGCCCTGGAGCCGGGAGCGCGTCTCCCACACGTGGCAACTGCGGGGCCCAAAGGCCATCTCCCTCCATCGTGATCCTCCGAAAGGCAAACAGAGCGGCCGCGGGCTGAGCAAACAGCGGCCGGGGGAGCAGCTGGCGGGCGTTTACACAGGGCGTGCGCTGCTGAGTCAGCACCCGGAGCCGCGCTGCCACCCGCCCCGCGCGGCGGGGGGCATGGCGGGGCCGAGCCGCGGCACCCCGGCTGGCGGCCTGCTACGTTGCAGGGAGCCTTGACCAAGCGAAACATCCAGGTGGGGCCACCTCCCTGGGATGCGGTGTCGGCCGGCGTGCCCGCGCCTCCCGCACGGGACGGGATGGGGCGGACAGACGCACGGGCGGAGGTAGAGCCCAGGAGCAGGCAGCAGCCCGCCAGGAGCTCCCTGCGGCCCGTACTCGATTCCCTGGGGAAACGAGTATGACTCGAATCGCTGGGATTCCCTGGGGAAAATGCTGCCGGCACCCGTGAACGGGCTGCGAAAAGCAACATGGGGCTGGGCCACCCGGCTGCCAACGGAGCGGGGGAACCGGGTGCAAGCACAGGGCTGGGCAGCGGGACGGCCGCTGGCTCTCCCTGCGGCGTCTAGGGCTGGGACAGCCAGGGGACGCGACCCGGCGGTGGGTTACCTAGAGGCGAGCGGGTGCCAGGCTGGAGCGTCGCTCCTATGCACTGGTGGGGATTTTGACACTGGTGGGGGCAACTTTTCCTCCCATTTTTAACCTTCATCTCAAAAATGCAATGCTGGGTCTTGTTTTCGTCTCACCTCTACGCTGTGTTTGAGCGTGGGGACAGTGACTGCTGGGTGCAGCTGGGAAATCGATAAAGAGTTAAATTGGGAGCAGAAAGACTTTCGTGTTTGCTTCCTGGCACAGCAGTGGTTTTAAGCCCTTCAGCTGTCATCGTGTGGTGCTGTATGGCCCTTGCTAAATTTAGGAAGCGCTTGACTCGGCATTTGCACCCTAGGACTATCTTTGGCTGGCTCCCCCAAGGCCGCCATCCAAATGCTTTGCGATCGTTCCTGGATTTCAGCCCTCCGTTAACGAACGGGAGAAGGAAGGGGACGCTCCCAGGGGAGCCAGGGACTTGGCCGAGGTCAGAGCCGGAGCTGGGACCAGCCCTGGCTGCCCTTTGCCGGTGTCCCTGGGGGCCGGTCCCCGCGCGGCCGCACGACCAGACACTTCCCTCCTCCTCGTGCCTTTGAAATCCTTTGCCACAATATGTGTTTTCTTCCTCAAAATAGCTGGAAACCACCTGCCCAAGTGTTTTTCTAACGCAGCAGTGATTTACAGCCCCGGGTCCGCGCTGGAGGGGAAACGCAGCCGCCGGCAGGCTGAGCCCCGGGTGCACCGAGCAACGGCGAGCTGGGCCGGGGGTGCCCGCTGGCCGCGCTTCAGGGGGCAGCTCCTTTCCTCCTGGCCACGCGTTCCCCAGTGGGGCCGTCGGGGTGCCGGCTCGGGCTCCAGGGTGGTTTGGGCTTCGTCTTCCCCGGGGTTTTGCACCGCAAGGAGTGCGCCGGGAGGGCGCTGCTCCGGTTCCCGCAGCTGGCGGGGAGCGGGCGGGCACGGGGGTGCCGGCCGGGCCGCAGGGACCCTCTCCTGGGGCTGGCGAGCACCGGGGATGTTGGGGTCTGGATGCGCTTCTTAGGGGTTTGCTGCCCTCAGCAGGCTCCGACGCAAATAACACGCGGAGCCGGCGGGGGGCCGGGGCGGGCGCGCGGCGCTGCCGCTGCCGCTGCCGCTGCCGTCCCGCCCCTGCCGTCCCGCCGCGCTGCCGCTGCCGCTGCCGTCCCGCCCCTGCCGTCCCGCCCCTGCCGTCCCGCCCCGCTGCCGTCCCACCGCGCTGCCGCTGCCGTCCCGCCGCGCTGCCGGGGAGCAGCCGGTGCCTCGGCCGGCCCGGCCGGGCCCGTCCCCAGGCGCCTTTCGGGGCGGCAGGAGTCCTTACGGCCCCTGCAGAAGCCAGGGTTAAACCTGGGGGCTATAAACCGCCCCAGATTCGGGCAACAGGAGGAAGCCAGGGTGACAGCGGTTCTGGTGCTTCTCCAGCTTAGATCTTGGCCGAAGCGGAGCAGCTGGGAGATGCAAATGTTCCCGTCTTGCTTGCAGAAGAGCTGCAAGTGGGCAACGCCATGCGCCTCATCCACGCCGACGCCTCATTTCTGCCCTGCACGGGTCCAACTCGCCCCCTAGGACCAGCTCACCTGCTTGCCCACTGGACAGGCAAGGACCAAGGACCAAAGGGAGGACCAGCCTTCCTTCGCCAACTCCTGGGTTTCCACGTGAGCGGTCACAGGCGGTGGCCCGTTCCCCTCGCCAGCCCCGGGGCGGCTCTGCGAGGAGCCGATCCCCGCCAGCCAGCCGAGCGGGAGCTCGCCCCGTCTGCCGGTCAGAAACGGAAGGCGAAAAGCAGCTCCACCAGGCGCTATCGCATCGATTCAAGCCGCCAGGCAGCCGCACTGCTGCTGTTGGGCCTCGCTCCCACCCCCCGGACGGTCGCCGGGGTGTCCCAGCAGGCCGGGGCCGGTGGCGCGTGCGGCAGGGAGCAGAGCATCCCAGGGCAGCGCCGCGGCTCGGCCCCCCCGGCCGCTGCGGTGGGCTCCCCGGAGCAGGCGAGCGGCACGCGCGGCCCAGGGACAGGTAGCAGCAGCGCAGGAGCCTGCCGGTTCCTCTGCCTTCGGGTCTCTCTTCATCGCTATAAATTCTGTTACTTTGAATTCGATTGAAGCCTTGAGGATTTGGGTTTGTTTTTTTTTTTTTTCCTGAGCCAGTTATAAAAAGGACGTTAGAATTGCAATCCTGATGCTCACAATAGCATTACTCAAAGCCGCTGGCCAGATGCGAGGAGCTCTGGGTAGAATAAAGACCTAAACCGAAACGTCAATAATAGTTTCTCTATTTTCCCCCCTCCCTGTCTTCCAGCCTGCACAATTGGCGCAGGCGTCTCCATCTTTTAGCCACACTTAGCGAACGTTAAAATGGTTTCAAATTAGATCTACCGAAAATTGAATTTTCCCTTTAAAGGCCAGCAATAATATTTCGGTTTTATGTGAGAGCATCTTGGATCTCCAAGGCTCTCCGCTCGCAGGGAGACGCACCGCATCACCAGCAGCTCGCTGCTGCCGAGACGCAGCCACAACTGGAGGGCAACAAGCGTCGCGCGACGGCACCTGCCGCGCGTTAGGAGAAGCGTTAGGCAGCGGCTCGGCCAGGGCGCAGTCAGTCTCTGAATACAGAGGAACGAGCCAGCCAGCCACCAGGCGTCTTGCAGACCACCGCTGGCTTCGTTCTGCAAATCCCCCCCAGGAAAGGTCACGTCTGCCAAAAAGCAGCTGCCAGCGTCGACCTGCTCGAGCCAGCGATGCCGGAAAAGTGTCATGCTCCCTCCCCGCGGGAGCGCGCCCGGGTCGGGGAAGAGCCCCGCCGGGGGCTGGAGGTCCAGCTCTGCCCGCAGCTCGCCCAGGCGCCGCCGGCACCTCCGGCGCTTGGAGCTGCTCTGGGGGCAGTCAGGTCGCCGACGGTGTGGGCCGAGGACACCCAGCCCCGGCAGCACGACCTGGAGCTCCCGGCCGGTCACTTACCTCGTCCGCAAAACAAGGTGTGGGGGGGAAGGATGCAGCAGCCGCGTTTACACCTCGAGCCCACTTTGAGGGGGGTCGCGTGGTGCAATGCTGCCACCAAGCAGGCGTGAGCCCCGCGACAGCACCCGGGAGGCTGGGGGTGCCGGTGGGGGCCTGGGCACTGCTGGCGTGGAGGGTGGCTGGGGGTCATGCGGGGCTTGCACCGGGGTGCAAAAGCAGGCAGGGGGCCTGTTGCCTCCAACCTTGCAGAGCAGATCAGCCCCGCGTGCCCACCAGCCCCCCGCAGGGCTGCACGGTCCCTGCCCCTCTCAGCTGCGTGGGGCTGGGCAGAGACCCCCGCGCCCCGGCGAGGCGGGGGCCAGGGCCTACCTCTGGTGCTCCCCGCTGCGGCGATGGCTGGTGCTCCGCACGGACGAGGCTTTCTCCTGAAGCAGCTCCGTAAAGCCTGTGGTGGGGGTCTGGGGGCTAGCTTCGGGAAAGGAGGTCTGCAGAGAGTCCAGCTCCCCCCGGAGCAGCCACCGCAGACGGGCCCTTGATGACCCAGGGGGGCTGCTTCTGCTGACCCTGGCCAGCAGCTGTGATGGCCAGCATTGGTGCTGAGCACCCACATCCCTGCTGAGCACTCAGCAACCCCACTGAGCACCCAGCTCAGGACCTGCTCAGGATGGGGCAAACCACCAGCAGCTCGGGCAGGCGCACAGCAGCAGGGACAACGCAGTCGCGTGCCTGCGCTGGGTGTGCTGGAGTGTGTCAGGGGCTGGGGTGTCTTGGTGGCAGGTGAGCGGGGCTGCAAGGGCAGACACGGGGCTGTCGAGAGCCCCCTGCAATCTGCAGCCTGGGGCTCTGCGTGGGAACCCAGGCTGGGGGTGGGAGCTGCACGTGCGTCAGGGTGCTAACAGCCTTGGTGGCCTTGATCAGCCTCACCTGGGTCTCCACCCCCCACCATGGGCCCAGGAATCTATTTAAGCTCAGCCGGGGGGGGGGGGGGGGGGGTCCTTTGGTGCTGGTTCCCAGCTTAGCTGCTCCTTGGTCCTAGGTCTGCCTTATCACTATGAACTTGTCTGATGGTCTGGGCTCATCTCTTGGTTGAACCTGGCTGCTGACTCCTTGCTTAGGGGGTGGTGGGACAGGTAGGAGAGGAGCAGCCTGGCCCAAGGGAGCTGCTGGCTGCCATGCTGCCTAGGTGTGGGCTGGAGGAGGGAGGGCTGGTGGGCCTGGCTGTGGTGGTGGGGGGTCTACATGAAGGGTTGTGGGAGGTTGGAAGAGGTGGGGGTATGTATATTACAGGGCAGATCTTGTGTGTGTGTGTGTGTGGGGGGGGGGGTTGGAGGGTTCCCTCTACTGTGCCATGTGTGGTGCTTGCTCTTGTGCTTTCATTGCAGGGTCCCTGGAGGATGTTGTCACCATGGCTGGTACCAGTAATGGGGTGTCTGGTGTGAAGGAGGGAGATGAAGCCTTGTTTTGTGTGAGAAGGGTCAAGCTGTGATGCATGCAGCTGGATTCATAGCTGGGGGAGCAGACTTAGCACTCATGGCTGCAGGACCAGGCTTGCTGTTGGTCTCAAGCTCTGTTGTGCTGCCTCTCTAAGCATCACTGGTATCTGTCTGGTTAACACTTGCTGAGGATGTGGCCTTGGCATTTCCCAGGCTTAGGAGAGTGGGGAATGATAGCCTTGAATGTCCTCTAGCTGCCTTTGAAGGAGGAGGGGGGGAAGGACATGTGCTCCAGATTGCCACTGTGACAGGTCCTGCAGGGCTGTGCTGTGACACTGAGAGTGGCTGGGCTTAGATGGCCACATGTCCTATGGGGACCAGCTCCCGTGGTGACACCTCATGCCTGTGTGGGGAGCTGAGGAACTGGATGCCACCTCATCCCCATGCTCGTGCCAGAGAAATCCCCTGACTGCGTGCGGGGACAGGCAGTGGTGAATTGGGGCCACAGAGTTTAATTTCTTTTTCAAACCCCCTTTCCTGCAGCTGCCGAAATGCTGAGAAGTGAGGTTGGTAATGGGATGCCATGACTGGGAATGTATTTGCAGAGAGGATGATGAGATGAAATTGCCATGATTCTTTTTCTCCCCTTTTTTTCAAGTGTATTTCACTTAAGCTCTTTGCCATTTATGCAGCTGCTCGGGTTACAGCAAGGAAGGCAAGTATTAACATTATAATGGCAGAGTTTGATAAGAGTAGGAGGGATAGATTGAACTGTAGTTGCGCTGCAGTCAGGCAGGTGTCTAGTGAGGACACGATTCAAGCCAAATGAAGTGATTTATTCTGGTGCCACTTCAGGCTGGGAACTATGATGATGCAAACCATAACTCACTGGCCTTGGTTCACACTTGCAAGTAGGTGTTTGCACTGGTCTAGCTATTCCAGTGGCTGAAACGTCAATGTACGCAAAGTTTTTAGGAGGACTTTGTGAAAATACCTGTAGGTAGGGCTGTGGTTGCAGTGTGATCACAGCATGGTTGAGGTTGGAAGGGACCTCTGGAGATCATCTAGTCCAACCCCCCTGCTCAAGCAGGGTCCTCTAGAGCATATTGCCCAGGATCGCATCCAGACGAGTTTTGAATATCTCCAGCAAAGGAGACTCGGCAACCTGTTCCAGTGCTCTGTCACCCTCACAGTCAAGAAGTTTATCCTGAGGTTCAGGTGGAACTGCCTGTGGTTCAGTTTCTGCCCGTTGCCTCTTGTCCTGTGATGCTGAAGTTGAGGGAAAGCAAAGGAAGTCTTGATGAATGTGGCAGGTGTGGATCTGCCAGGTGAATTCCAGCCCCAAGGGAAATAGTGAAATGAGATACATTTGGGGAGTTGCCCTCTGTTGCAGAGGGCTAGCTAGGGTGACTGTCTTCTCTGGGGGGCTTAATCCATGACACTGACCCACATTGTGCTTCCACCCCATCAGCCTGTTCACTGGGAACTGAAGTGTGTTTTTAATGGGCTCTTGGCTGTGTTCAGTCAGGTACACCATGTCCTTGCCTCCCTTGTCCTCAGCCAAGGATCCCAGGGCTTTGTTACACAGCTTTCCAGGGTCTTATATGCCCTTTGGGGGAAGGGCTGGGCAGGCTGTTCCCTGTGCAAGAGCTGTCCTTGCTGGCTGCACATCACCCAGCTGTGTCAGCTCTCCTATGCCAGGCCAGCTTGCTTCCTTGCTTGCCTTGGTTTGAGATAGGATTTCTCTGTGCTTCCCTGGCACGCTGCTGGTTTGTTCTCCCTGGAAGCAGGATGGTCTTGCTGCAGCCCCCCAGCTTGGTTTGTAGCACTTCAGTGTCTTCATTCTTCACATGAAGACAAACATTTCCAGGTTTTTCTCCTATCTAGGGGCAGGAACTGAACCCAGCCAGAGCCCTTTGGGACCCCACAGCCCAGTCCCAGGGCACGTCCCTGGGGTGGCACCGTGGCTTAAGGACACCCTTTCCCAGCAGGGAAACTCGGGATGATGGTAGCTTGGCAGGTTTCCTCCGTGGAGGTGGTGTGGGGGAAGCAGACGTGTGAAGCTCTCCAGTGCTGTATTGTGCTGGGCTCCCACCTGGCAGCAGGGATGTGGAGAAAGACAAAATAGTGAGTGTGCACAGGCAGGTTTTGCACTCACTTACTCAGTGGTGGCAGCTGCTGTCTGCCTGCTGAGAGCACAGCTTTGCATCCGGAGCCAGTTCTGGGCCACCCACCCCAAAATCCACGTGTTTTTCCTTCCCCTAGTCACCACCTGCATTCTCAGGGGGACCTGTGGGGTCGGGCTGGCCAGTTGCCTTCCCTCCTGCAAGAGCTGGTTCTAGGAGGTTGCTGGCAGAAGCAGTGTCCTAGGAGCTGCTCCCAGAGCCTGTCATGAGCTGCTCTGGCCCTGCTTGTGCCACCCCAGGAGAGCAGGGCTCTCCTGTGCAAGGGCTGCAGAACAGCTGGCTGAGGAAGCCAGGTGCCGTCGCTTGGTGGAAACAAACTGTAAAATCCCCTTAGCCACTTTAGTTGCCACCAGCTCAGGTGGCTGGTAGGAAGTTATCAGTGCACAGTTTTGGCACAGGCAGAGCCTGCCCCGAGCATAGGGGTACATGCGTAGCTCTGCATCCTGAAGGTGGCTAAGGCAGAGATCACTAGCCTCACAGCAGCGGAGTCACTACTTAATGATGCCTTCTGCTCGGGACTGTACTGGCTTGTCAGATGTGACTCACTGCCTCGTGATGAGTGTGGCTGGTGTCAAACCAGTGCCCTTTGAGTCTTGCGTATTAGCTCGTGGAAACCCAAATCAACAGTGACAGAGGCAAGCAAAATGTCGTACAGGGCAGTCCCTCTGTGGGCAGGAAGCTAAGGAGCTGGGTGGGAACTGCAAGGTGTGAAGGAAGGTCTCTGGCCTTCCCATGGGGCCAGCCACTCTGCTCTCCCACCCGGCACCCACTGACGATGCACTTGGTGAGCAAAACTCTTATTGGGAAGAGTTACTTCATGAAGAAAAATGTTGAGTGGCTGATGATGCCCTCCAGGCATGATCCTATAGAGTGCTATTTTGGCAGCTCCCAAAAGCAGTTTGGGTTGAGAGATTAACTCTCTTCCTTGCAAGTCTGGAAGCCCTCTGGTCCATCCCACAGGGCATCCTTGGGGTCAGAAGTGCTGGTGTGGGTCTGTCCCTCAGCCATCAGGGCGAAGGGCTCAGCATACAGGCTGCAGAGGTGTGCTTTTTTCAGGGGGAGACCCTGAGCAGCAATTAGCTGGTTTTGGGCTGCTCAGCCCACCAGAGCTGCTTGCAGTGGCATGTGGAGGTGGAGTCGGCGTTGCCCTTGGCACAGCAAGCCCTGCATCCTCCAGGCATGCCTGTCCATGGGCTGAGCGGCAGTTTGGCTCCGTCTTGCTGGCTGCTCTGGTGTGTGCTGAGAGATGTTGTCTGCATTTCCTTGGGAACAGTCTCTTGGTAGTGGGAGCAGTGAGAGAGGCTGCTGAAACATGTTTCTCCATGCTGGGGATCAGTTTTTGGCCTGGACACATAGAGTGAGTGGTGAGGAACAGGAAAATGAAGCGCTTCTCTTGGCAGAGCGAGGGGAGACACGTGCACTGAGAAAGGGAGGAGGATTTTCCATCTGTCTGTGAAGCTCAGCCAGGCCTGGAAGAAGGAGCACAGGGGCTTTGGGGTGCCCTGACCCCTGAGCTCTCTATCTGGGGTGCTGATGTGCTCCCTGGTGCCTGATCACTTCTCTTTCAGATACCACCTGCTGGGTTGCATGGAGGATTGGGGCAGGGTTTTTTGGTAATTTTGTCTCTGACATCTGTGGCAGGGTCCATCCCCCAGCTAGAAGTGGGACATCTGGCATGGGCTGCCTAAGCAAACTAATCCTAGCAGGGGCTGCTGAGAGGTGCAGAGATGGCCTGCTCCTGCAGGCTGCTGTGGCAGGCTGAGATATCACCACCGCTCCCTTCTGTCCCTGGCTATTTGCTGCTGCCTCAGTGCTGGAGGTCCTCATCTCTACTAGAGCCAGTGGGCAGCAACATGGGAGTGATCCTTGGCCATTTCTGGGTAAAATTCAGTGGATTTCAGTGAAAGTGCTGCAGCAGGTAAGATGCTGGACTTTGCTTGGAAGTGGCTGATGAGCAGTCCCATCTTTGACAGCTAGGCCATTGTGGGCAACCACTTCCAGCAGGACAGATGGTACCAAGTGTCAGGAGCAAGGGAACGGTTCAGAGCAGCCCAGGCTGAGGCTGTTGTGGGTTGCTTTCCCGGCTGGCTAAGCTGTACTCTCCTCAAAGAGGAAGCTGCTGCTGGGGAAAAGGAAAGAGAAGGATTAGGGCAGTGAGGGAAAATGAGACATGAGGGCTCTGCTCAACATGAACATGCAGGTATGGAGCTACCCTGCTCATGCTGCACTGCATTTCCCCACAGAAGCCCTGTAGGCTCCCCCAAGCCTTCACCTCAGCCTGCTCATGCCTGTTAAACAGCATCTGCTGCCTTTCCCTAGGATCGTGGGGACCCTGAGCTCAGAGTAAAAGTAGCTTTACAGTGAGGGAGCAGTGCAAAATGCTGCAGTGGTGCTGGGGGAGCTGGAGTCCAGCCCTTTTTTCCTTCTTTTTAATTTGGCCCTTTTTCGGGCAAGGCCTCTCTGGAATCACCGAGAGAGCGAGTAAATCATCCTGCTCCCAGAGCCCGTGGGCGAACACAAATAAACTGCCGTCCCTCTGCCGGCGCTGAGATGCTGAACTTCATGGGAAAGGGAGGACAGATTTCCCACCAGCAGTTCTTCCTCTCCAGTCTCACCCTGAGCAAGAGTCTTGCAGTGAAGGCAGAGGTCAGGAATCCAGCCAGCTAGATTAGAGTGATGATAATAGTAATTAGTGCCTTGCCTCTCTCTAAGGATTTTCCAGTGAGGATGGCCAGGTGCAGTATGGGCATTATCCAATTAAAGCAGCAGCACCCCCGTAAGTGGGACGGGTGCCAACGGTGGAATGGGATTGCAGCAGTTCAGCTGGGGGCTTGCTTTCCGTGGGCTGATTCTGCTCGGGGATAAAATTACAAGGGAGGAACTGGCTTGGGAGGGGTGTCCCTGAAGTCGCCCTCTTCCCACAGGGGCGAGGGTTCATCTGAGCGGGAAGAAGCAGGTCAGGAGCAGCTGGTGTGTTACCTGTGGGTGTTCATCTCTTCCCTAGCTAACAGAAAGCGGTGAGTTTACAGTGGGAATGCTTTGCTGTCACCGCACCCGATGCGTGTGTGCTACGGGGCCCGCACTTAGCTCTGTGTGTGCGTTTGGGGTCGTAACGGCTAGTGCATCATCTCCTGTATGTGCACGTGCCCACGCGTAGGAGGCTGTTCCTGCACACATTTCCATAAACACACAAATGCCAGTATGTGGGCTTGGATAGATACAAGGCAGCATAATAACACGAAGGCTGGATAAAATGCTTCATGGGGAGAGACTTGAAGAGCTCAAATTGTTTAGTTTATCAAGAAAATTGAGAGGTGTCTTCATTTCGGTGTGTAAGTACTGTCACGAGGAGAAATTGCTTGGTGCTAAAGGGCTCTTTAATGTCAGAAAGGCAATAACAAAAACCAGTGGCTGAAACTGAAATTTGACAAAGTTGGACTAAAAAGCAGGCGTGCATGTTAGTGGTGAAAAGGATGTGCCATTGAAACAAACTGCCGAGGGACACTGTAGATATTTATATGTATATATATACATATATCTATATTTATAAAAATTTTCCCCCTTGGTAAAGGGCAGCCTTGTCTCTTATCTCCCCGGTAGAGATACCTCGGCCAAATTATACTTCAGTCAACCACACAGGATAAGGTTAAATAGATGGTGTTTATTACGCTATCATGCAAGCACCTTAGATGGTTTTTTTAAAACCCTTGAATGAGACCTGGGACACTGTCTTGGGATACAGAGTCCTGAAGCATCCACATGGTGGCAGAGGGACAGCACCTGAAGCTGTGGCCTGGGACAGTGTCTGTGCATAGTCTGAGAGCCGGTGCCCCCCTACTCCAGCATGCAGGTGACTGTTTCTGATCACTTAATGCTCTCTTTTGTCTTCAACCACAGAAGTGGCTCTGCAGTGCTGCTGTTGGGCACCTGAGTCTGCCCACGAGCCCTGATGCTCTCCCTGGGCACATGAGGAAGATGCAAACGCAGCTCAGCAAACGCAGAGCTCAGGGACATGGAGACCCCAGAGCTTTGAACACCACTGGTGTAAGGCGTAGTTTGAATGCCACCAAGTATCCTTGGACAAGCTGTCTGCAAGCTGCCTTGGGGGCCCATAGAGTGGATGGGGGACCTTGGCTGTGACCTCCTGCCGGAGGAGAGTGAGGGGTGTGGAGGACAGCTCAGCAGAGCAAGTGCCACGTGAACCCTGGTCCTGATCAAAGGTGCCAGCCCTGTACAAATGAGTCATATCTATTGCTGCTATTATCAGACGGTATGGTCAACTGGTGGGGGAAATCCACTGAGAAGTGGTGAGGTACTGAGCCAAGCAAGTCAAGTGATACACAAAAGGTTATAAACCTAAGTATGGTCTCGGTATTACCTAGTTTATATCCATCCATCCATACATATGTATGGATAGAAAATGTAGCTATGTGTTACTAGTGCTACATAGTATAAATATATCAGCAGTGAGCCCCTCCCGGGCTCTCTTTGGATGTGTGTATTTTAATTTGAGGGAAGCTTAAGATATTTAAGGGCCAAAGTCATTTTAACTTTCTGGGTTTTGCCTCTGCTATTACCTCTCCTCCTCAGTCCCAGGGCCTCCAGGGCCTGGTGTAGTGGGAGCTTCGCTCCATCACCACATTGTAACAGAGGGACTAGGAAGCATGAGAGGCCAAGAGTGTACCTGGGGTGCAGGGCAGTATCCTGTGAAGACTGCTGTCTCCCCAACACCCACATACCCCTGAAGCTAGGGAGCAAGTGGAAACGATCCTGCCAATTGCCCCGGAGATAACATGCTGCTGCCTCACCCAGAAGTGCTCACGTAATCGAGCTGCCTAGCAGTCGCTGCTTCGTTGGCACAGGCATTTCCCCGAGCCGCTCCCCGAGGACTCCTGGGTTCCTCGCAGGGTTCAGCCCCTGCCAGGTGGAGATCGTCGCCGCCAGGGGAAACTGAGGCACAGTCAGGTGGGTCTGTGCCTTGTCCGTGTCTCAGGGCGCAGCTGGAGGACAACATCTGGAAGCCCAAAAGAGGAACAAATTCAAGTCACAGGAAAATGCCTGACAACCAGGGAGCCTTCTGCCTCGTGTGCTGCTCACACACACAAAATAGCACAAGACTTTGCAGTTGCAGCTTGATCCCTTGGTGTGTTTTGCCCAAGTCGGGGAATACCCACAGCTGTTCCCCAGCGCCTGCTGTAGAAGCTGGTCTTGTGCTGTGAGGGCAGCACGGCTCAGGTGCCAGTGGGGTTTTTTAAACGGTGTTTCTATAACAAGTGCTTTCTTTGGAGGAAAAAAAAAAATCCTGTTCCTTAAAGTTAGTGAAGTTTGACATCCCAAAGGAAAATTTTGTTCTCAAACTGGGGTCAAGTTTTATTTTTTCTTTTTAAATTTCCCTTTCCTTAATGAGGAAAAACAGGAAGGGAGAAGAGACTGAGGAAGTGAAAGCTCCCACCATCAGAACAAAACATCCAAAACAATTTTTTTAATGAAATGCCGATTCAAAATAGCAGAAAAGTGACTCTTTGACGGCTTACCTTATCCTTCGCTTTTTTCCCCCACCCACTCTGAATCTCGGTGCCCATGATTCTGTGTGCCGTTAGATAACAGGGGTGATTCCAGGGCGCGTACAGATGAGCAGGGAGGTAGGAACGTAAATCACCGTTTGACTATGATGAGTAAAACCTTCCTCAACAGCCCACTGCCAAGATATGTACAGGTAGGTGCACTGGCATTGCAGGGATCAAACAGATTGAATTATGCCCACCTATTTATATCCTATGAAGTGCAGAGCACAGCGTAGCAGTGGTGTAAGGAGCGGATCAGCGCTGTGGCGTTGCTGCTGGCTATGTCACGAAAACAGCTCTTCTATTTCCGTAGAAAGGCATCCACTGCTTGTCTTGCAGCACTGAGGCTGTGCCACTGAGAGCACATACCAGCGGCCAGCAGCAGGATGCCTTTGTTCAGCTCCTGGCTTAGGAATCCCTTTTATTCATGCTATGACCTTGGGTGAGCAACTTCACCACGTTTAAGCCTACTTTTCCGCCAGTAAGGAGCAGAAACCTTTCTGCTTGAGGAGAGCTGCAGTGCGGTGTGAGGGGCTCAGCTTTGGCAAAGGATTTCATGACCCCCGAGTTGTCACATGTGGGCGCTCGGTGGCACTGCTCCCGTGCCCCGTGGTGCAAGTGCCGGTTAGTCCGCGCTGCTCCAGCGATGGGGCAGAGAGGACCCGTGGGTGCAGCAGCTCCCATCGGACGGCCGGTCAGTGGGAAGAACTGTGGGTCCGGAGCCACTTTCTGGGGGGGAAGCAGAGATGGGGCAACCTGCCGTGGTCACAGGGGGCTCTTGCTCCCCTCTTGCTTTTTGCTGGCAACGCCAGGCCGGAGAAGCTGAAGGGGGGCTGGGCCGGAGAGACGGAGGAAAGGGGCTGTAGGCCCATATCACAAACAGATTAGACGAATGTGGCTTGCGCAGCCTGCCAAAACAAAAGCCAGGGTCAGGACAAGGAGAGTGGTGTGTAGGTGGATCCGAGGATGTCTCGCCTGCTGGGCAAGATGAGCTGCTTGAAATGCAAGTGTTGGTACAAAAACGTAGGGGTGTTGGTTAGCTGTGACTACACTTGGACCGGAAATTAGAGGTCGGTTTCTGAACGCTGGAGCCCTGGCGGAGCCCGCTCGCGGGAGCCGCTCTGGGCCGGGAACGCGCAAGCTACTCTTCACACGGAGCTTGGGTCTCTCACGAGGGGTTTCGGCTTGCGACGCCGGCGATCCCTGCGGCCCCTGCTCCCGGGGGGCTGGCGTCCCCGCGCGGCCGCCTCAGCAGCCCTCATTGTGCCCGTGTACGCGGGCTGCTTGTCGCCAGCCGGGAGGTGCCTTTCCCCGGTGCCACGGCCCGTGCTCGCTTGTAAAAATAAAAGAAGGGCGAAGCGGCGTTGGGCAGGCTTTCTTATCGCCGCATCACGTGGCAGTGCAAAAGGAGGGGGCGCAGAAAGGCTGGAGGGAAGCCTGTTGCTCGCCCCCCCCCCCCCGCGGGGCTGCCCCAGCCCTGCAGCGGGGGAAGGAGCCGGGGGGGCCGCTGGGCTCCGCAGAGCGGGGGGGCTGGGGGGGGCGGGGCCGCGGGGCGGGGCGGGGCCGGCGGGGGGCGGGGCCGGAGCGGCGGGGGCGGGGGCGGCAGCAGGTAGCGCTGCGTGCGCGGGGGGCCCGGGCAGGCGGACGGCGCGGTGCAGCGCGGCGCGGCCATGGGGAAGGTGCAGCTCTTCGAGATCCGTCTGAGCGAGAGCCGGGTCGTCTACAGCCCCGGCGAGCCGCTGGCCGGCACCGTCACCGTGCGCCTCTCCGGCTCGCTGCAGTACCGAGGTGAGCTCGCCGCGTCCCTCCCCGGGGTGAGGGGGGGTTGGGGGGGGCTGCCGGCCCCTTTCCCCCTCGCCCCCCCGGGGGCTGGCGCTGGCTGCCTGCGCGCCCCTCCGCGGGCGGCCGCGGAAGCGGGTCCCCCCCCCCCTTCGCCCCCCGACGTGTGCCCTGCGGCCGGCAGCCGAGGTCTGGCCCGAGCCCGGCTCGCCCGAGGGGGGCGGAGGCGCCGGCAGGCCTGAGCCCCGGGCGGCGGGGCGGCCGGAGCGGGGCCCGCTGCCCTGCCGGGGGCGGGCCTGGGGCTCGCCGCCCTGCGCCGGGTGGGCTGCGGGCCCGGCCCCGCTTCCCCTTCTGCCCCTCGCGAGGTCGCGGGAGAGGAGAGGCAGCGGAGAGACGTGCAGGTGCTGTGAGCAACCTGCCGGATTATTTCTTCCTCTGCTTCCTGTTCCCCCCCCGCACCCCTTCCCCGTGAAGCCAGACAGCACAGACTTGTTTCGCAGAAGCGTCCAAACCCGACTTGCGTGCCGGTCTCGAGCGGGATGGTCAAGGGAGGCGACGAGCTGCGTAGCTGCCGGGCACGGACCGGAGCGCGGCGGCGCGGCGTGGCCCCCCTCGCCGCCTCGAGCCTCTCCGCGAGTTGTCCCTGGGCCGTGGCAGCTCCTTGACAAAGGGCCCTTGTGCGCCCGGGTCTGCCGCAGTGCCGAAACGTGTATTTTTATAAAGATCCTGGACGGCGGCTGACTAAAGCTGCGGGGAGGCTCGGGGCCCGTCGCTCCTCAGGCTGCTGCCAGGGATTTTTGGGAAGGGAGCGCCGAGGAGGCTCGGAGGAAGTATGCGACGTGGTGGCCAAGCTGGCCGCTGCCCCTGGTGCAGAAAGAGCCCCCACGCAGAGGGGACACCTGTCCGTCAGCAAGCGCAGCTCGCTAGCATCTATCGCTAGCAGCAGTTGCGTAACGTCTTAAAGGACCTTGAATGTTTTGAGTTGTGAAACTACTGGTTAAGTGGGAGATCTCTAGTCTGAGCACGCAGCCCCCATCAGTGTTGAGAGGGTTTGTAGCACAAGTGGCTCCGAGCAGGCATAAAACCTTCGTACTGCTGCTCTTTCAGCTGCGTCCGTGGCCCAAGCGGTATCTGGAGTATGTGGGCTGCTGTGGTTCGGTGGGAGATGCAGGCCCTGTTGGTGGCTGTTGCAGTCTGTCAGGAGATGGCAGCGTGAATGAACGAGGATGGCCTCAGGGGAGGGCGGCTGCTTGTTTAAGATCCATACTGGGAAGAGGAGGATGATCGGGTGGGCCACCGGGCATTGCAGGCTCTAAATTCCCTCTGCTCCGCCATGAGCTCTCAGATGAGCCAGCTAGTTAGGTTGTCACTCCTGTGCGTCCTAGCTTCCCCCACCCTAGAGAAGGCTTTCACGCTTACAGGTTCGTTTTGTGCTCAGCGCTGTGGAAATGTGGACTTATTTCTTGGTTTCACTGAGGTTATCTCCTTGCTTCTCCTATACGAACACTTTGTCCTCTGTAACCAATTATTGGGGGAAAAACGGCCATAGAACTTAAAATGCAAAGTCTCTTGAACACAGACATTGGCCTGGATGATGGTGCCTGTGGCAGCTGGGGCTGGGATGTTCTTGCTTTTGTGAACACCTCTCCCAGTTTTCTGCAGTAGCTTTTGGAAGCTTCCTCAGGAACAAAAATATCTAGAACAAGTGCAGACTTGTAGGCTGTTTAACTCCTGTTGCGGCAAAGCAGTTGCATATCCAGAGCATTTATCTCCTTGGAGGATACTTAACAGCAGTATTTTTTCCAGCAAAAAACCTCTTAGACAAAGTGCTTGCTGACTGCCATCCTCCTTTGTCTTAGCCTGTCCCCTCCACCTCTATTCCTGAAGGGGTCTCTTGGGCGAGAGGGAAGTGTTTGGCCTTGCAAGGCTCAGTTGTGCTAGTCCCTCACGTTGCCAGCTGGTTGGGGCTAGCTCTGGTGACACCTTGCTGGTGCCTCTGGGGAGCCCGTGGGCTCTCAGGTTCTCTTACGTGCCGGGTTTTCCTCTTTTGCCTCCCGGTGTGCTGCAGGGGAAGGAGGAGAGTGTCTTTGTCTGGACCTTCGTTCTGAAGATGTTCCTTATTGCTTTGACTCTGGGAAACTTTAAGGTCTGGCATAAGAATTGGTTCTCGAGCCAGGAGAGGTTTTGCTATTGGATCTTTGTGTATAATACTAATGCAGTAATTTCGGTAACAAGCTGGGGCAGTTGAGCAGGGCTTTAGGAAAGCTGGCTGAGGTCCTGGGGCTGGCAGCAGCATCTAGGCAAATCTGAGGTGGGCTGTGTGCGGCTGTTCCTTCTCCTTCTGTGCAGAGGTGATGTGAGCTTGCTACTTTGGGCTGAGGTCCCTGCAAATTGGCTTTGCCAGCAGGGATAGAAGGGGACTTAGGAGAAAGTTATGGATGGTGCTAGCTTGCCACAACGGGTGCCTGACTCTGCCCAAATAAGCAGTGTTCTTCAAGGTGTGTTTTTTACGGACATTGTTACCACAAGGTGACTCTTTGCTATGTGTCCTTCATGCTGCGTCATGTCTTACGGCCGCTGGTGTCTCGCCAACCCTCAGCAGTAGGGCTGGGGATCTCTCTCAGGTGGGCACCCTTTCCTTCTGTCCGGCTAAAGGAAATGTCCCTCCTTCACAAAAAAGAGGAGGAAGCTCATATATCTGCTGAAACATCCTTCTTTGTGTGACAGCAGGCAACTACCTGCTGCAAAGAGGTCTTAAGACTGGGCTCCTTTGAGGACCTAGCAGTAGTCAGCCCTATTCAACTTCACAGGTCCAGCAGCGAGGGATCAGGCATCCTTTATCATGCTGTAGCTTTCTTCTGGGGCGAGGGGAGAGCTGGGTTGGAGGCCTCGAAGCTGCGTCGGCTTGAGTACTACCCCTTCTGTGACCAGCTATGACTTCTCAGACTAATAAATATCTTAAAGGAAGAGACCGGAAATACTTACCCTATGACAGGTCTGGCGCACAGCACCAAAGTAGTTCCCAAACTGGACCAGTCTGGTGTGGTTGCTTGTCTCACTATTGTGATTCTTGAGATCCAAAATCTAGCACAAATGCAAATGAGGCTGTAGATTACTTCACAGGGTGACTTGCTTTATGGCTCTCAGAAACTGCACCTATCACGAGGTGAACAATAGAGGCAAACAAGGTTCATTCTGTATTGCTAAACGTGCTAGAAATCTCAGGTCATAGAAAAACATAACTCGAGACATGCCTTTTGGGATCATAAATGCTCTCATCTACCTTAGCTTCCTTGCCGGCCCTGCCAACTAGCAATAATGGCTGTTTGGTAACATATAGTCCTTGGCTGACCATGCAGCGGCGTCATAAATGATGACTCACCTTTCGTAAACCATACAGACCTTCCTGAGCCATGTGAGAGGAGGTGCGTTCCTCCCCGCGCCTGTGCCAGGATGAAGGTCCTTCTCCGCAAACTTTGAGGCCTCGGGGGAGAACGCTAATGGAAATGCAGAGCTCCTAATTGTTGTGCCTGACTTACTGGGTAAATCATCAAACACGTGTGTACAAAGAATAATTAATCTAACAGGAAGCTGGCGCTGGGCCAGCTGGATATGGCGTTAATCTGGGGGGAGGGAGGAGAAGTTAGTTCAGAACGTGGAAGCCAGCCTCGGTCGCTGGCAGGAGCGCGCTACAAAGGCGTGCTGGAACAAAGGCTCGCGCCGCTCGCCTAAGCCGGAGTGCTTTCCTCTGGACTCGAAAGCTTGCGGGAGCAATGCAGATCACTTCAGTCCTGCTGCCTCCCATTCAGCTAGGCTTCCTGTGGGCAGACGTGTAGTGTTAAAATAACAGTCTTCTCTCCCAGGTCGCTCAGAGTAAAGAAACTGCAAGCACTTTCCAAAGCAGATTTCAGCACTGTGTCGTTCTCCACTCTGTTATTTAGCTGTCCAGGTTTATGCGGTGATGACTAGACTTTAAAATCAGTCCCTTGAACTGCAAAGCTCCAAATGGAAGTACTGTTTGTACTCTAGAAGTGTCCAGGTACATAATTCCCATTTCTTCTGAGCAGATAGTCTATGCCTCTCTCTTTCTTTCTCCAAATGTAGTAAGTATTCCCATTTCTGTTATGGAGAGTGGAGAAAGCTGGTAATGGAGGGTTGAGAGCAGCTCACTGGAATCCTAAGTGATGTGCCCAAACCAGAAGGTCAGTTCTGCTTCCCTAGGATGGCAGAGGGAACAAGTTTGGATTTGGTTAAGGTGGTTCTGCTGTGTGTGTAACCTGTACCCTTCCTAGGGGAAGGAGGAAACACCTGTGGGCTCTGTCCATTTGCCAGGATCCTTCGTACAATTTGACTCCTGAAATGGAGGAAAATTTGTTCCAGCAAGAAGGTTGTGGCTTGATCTGCTCAGCAAAGTCATGTTTAAAGGATGGATTCAGTCCCCAGTTAGTAATGTGAAGCGTGCTCTCTCCTGAGACTGAAATGTGTCTTCTGTAAGGGTGGATTTTAAATTTCTGTGCTTGACGGCATAGGTCACCTCGTCTCATCGCATCTATAAATCACCCGGACAGCGGGGGATCCCGTGGCTCGTCTCTGCCTCAGGATTCACTCTGCTGATGGAGCATGACTGCTTGAAGTGCAGAACTGGGCACGAGTGCGGTGGGTTTGGTAGGTAGGGAAGGAGCCACAAGCTGTGGCTGTCGCCGGTGGTACCGGCGGGGCCCGGCGCGGTCCTCGAGCTGCCTGGCATCCTCTAGTTGCGGCGGGTGCCAGGACGAAGCGCGGGAATGCTCATGTGTCGTTCCACATCGCTCTGGCAGGCTGGATGGCTCCTGCTGTAGTGGAAGTGGATTAACTTTCTTTTCTCGTTGTCTGGAGCGAGACGGCAATGAGCTGTGTGGCCAAGTCTGTCTGAGACTGTGGAACAAAAGAGGGATTTTTGCTCTCCTGGCTGGCTGCTAGCGCTCAAACTCCCCTGGAGTCTATAACTAATCACAAGGTTGTTTTGTGTCTCTTGTCTCCGCAGTGTGCGCCTCCCTTCGCCCCCCCCGCCCTGCGCGCACGCTGCTTGCGCTCATCCAGAAAGCTGTGCTTGCGGCTGTCTTCGGTGAGGAGGCATGCCGTGGCCTTCCCTCCTGTGTAACACAATGGGAGACCAAGCGGAGAGGAGTTGTGGCTGTCTGGTTTGCTTCCAAGTGTGACAAACGGGGTGGGATTGCTTGTTCTTTCCCCGGAGCAGTATAGAGCTGGCAGAGATGTAGCTTGTCTTTCCGAACTGGAGTCAGGTAGGCTGTAGGGAGGTTCCCTTGCTGGGAGGAATAAGTTTGGGTTTCCGCATCTGTCTGTTTTTTGGTGGAAGCTCCCCAGCCCTTGCACGGGCCCGAGGAAGGGCAGCAGCAAGGGAGAGCGACGGCTCGAGCTAGCTTTGCTGCCAAGGCAGGTGAGCGTGGCAGCACGGACCGTCCTGCTCTGCCCATAGCCTTGCTGAAAGCCCCTCTTGGATGAGAGGGGGATGAGGAGGAAGTAAATATGTGGAAGTGACAGAGCTGTCCCTTGATGGGTGACTGGCTAGAGGCTTTCATGGCCAGGGAGAGCAGAATGGACCTGCTGCAGCCCTGACCTGTCCAAAAGCGTGGAAAAGGTGCTTTGCTGGGAATTGGGGCAAGTCTTTCCTCCTCCTGCTCGGAGCGGCTGCTCCTGAATCCGCCTGACAAGCACACCAGGCGCTGGGGTCTTTTTTTTTTTTTTTTTTTTTTTTTTTAATGTGGTGCCCCTTTTGAGGGCTGATTACTGAGATATCCAGCATGTAGCCTTTAGGCTACTGCTATGACCTCTTAAGTCTGGCTGCAGGGATTGCTGTGGAAGTTAATTATCTCTTTGTGCCGCTCTTAAAATCTCTAGTGTGGAAGTGCGAAGTGCTTGGGAGAGGAGGGAACGCGCAAAGGACCCAGGCCGCTGCCAGTCAGCGGGTTGCTCTCCTGTGTACGGTCGTGCCTGCACGTGCTCTTATTCCCTGTTTTGTTTCTAGGATCTAAAACTGGAGATGAAATGGCTTCAGATCACAAAGATGTTTTGGTTTCTTTCTGCGTGTGAAGGCTTTTAAGAAGCAACCCCACATCCCCTGAACTCGTGTTGATGGCTAATTAAAAAAATAGGTGATGGTGTGCCGGTGTCAAGAGTGAACTGTTTTTTTTTTTTTTTTCTGTAAATAAGTTTGTGAATAACAGCGCTTAGCCATGGCTTTGTACCACTTTGTCTAGGATCAGATATGGTCTTTAGAAGGACTGTCAATCCCACATGGTCGATTTGGATCGCTTGAACAAATGTCCGCAGATGTATCGGGACCCAGAGATGCCAGATGACTGCCGAAGGGAGAGAGGGGTATCCTGAGGTGAGGGCAGGCATTGCTTTTTACCCCCTCTGCAGGATGAGGGTGGAAAGCTAATATCAATTTGGAACTATTTACAGGCCTAGTTTAAAAATACTCCCTGACCCCAAGACACTTTAGTCTTGGTTTTAAAATTGGAGCTTATCAGATACCCACAGCAAAAAGCATTCTGGTGAGCCTGTTTTTCAAAAGCTCATTTCTGGAGCACTAATGCTCCTGTGTGTAATTTCCAATCCCGTGCGCTTGTTCATGGAACCCTGTTCTCAGTCTGTCTGGCTCCAGCACCTCATGCCGGAGGTGATGATACCACAGTGGTTTGTTGTCCATCCCTCCCTTATGCACCCCCCCCCCCCTTAATCCCAAGCGCTCCCCACAGTCAGACATGAATCAAAATGACTTGGAAGGCCATATCTCCAAGGAGGAAATCTCAACACGTGGGCATGATTTAGTGCCTTTTTGATGGGGAATGCCAGCCGAAGACTGAATGTCAGGCCCAGGGGCTCAGCTCTCGGTCCTGGATACTACGTTTTCTATCTACTTGGATGTCTGCAGGTGTCCAACGTGACTGCGGGGAGTGAGGATTGTCTTACGAACTTGTGCCACTCCTAGCGTAGTAGGGATTTGTTATGTATCTGGTGCTCTGGTAATAAGAAGAACGTAAGTCGTCTTTCCAAACTGATGATCTTGCTATAAATAGAGAATCCAGCTGCTTGCATTGAATGGCATCAAAGGAAATCATAGGAGCAGCTCTTATGCAGAGCGAACCGGATTCTGGCTGCTTTCTCCGAACACGCTGGGGCTGGGGGAGGGGGTATTTTCTGACAACTGAGACGTGTGAAAGCACCGCGTGAGAGCTCAGTGTGGTGTGTGAAATCTGCAGCAGCCAGCACGTGACGCAAGGTGGCTGGGATCTCCCCTTGCGCCGCCTCACGCTTTGTTGCCTTCCTGCCCCAGCAGGAGAACCTAGCTGCACAGGTACGCGGGTACGAGGAAGACTCATTAAATGCAAGGTTGCTTTATTGCTTATAAATAAGGCTGTTCAGGAAAGGCCACTTGCAACCTCCTCTGTTAGGAGGAGGTGAGCTGGCTCCAGGCCTGTGCCGGGGAGCAGCAGCAGTGCTAAATCATCTGGAGGTGTCTCCACAAATCCTAGCTGCTGACTTGCGAGTCTGCCGGGAGGAGTGCAGCAGGGTGGACGGGCCCGGATGCAGAATTTTGTGCGGTTGCTTGTTGCAACGCTGTTGTTGTCTTTCCTTGTGTGCGAGCTCCAACTTCTCGCATCGAAATGGTTGTTCCCAGAACGTCTGAAAAGTCGTGAGCTTGCTTTTTTGGTCCTTCTCACCAGTGCCTTGGAGATGGAGACCCGCTCAGGATGCCTGGTTATGGCAGTATTGTCTGTGCTGAAAGTGTGCGTGGTGGTGATGGTGGGGTTCAACCTGCTAGAGGCCTTTCTCTGGCCACCTGAGTATTGAGCTGACCCTTTGCCATGTGACTACTCATCTCTCCAAGCACAGGGAGAGAGTCCTGGAGAGTTCAGACCCAGCAGTGTCCCTTGAGCTCCGGAACGGGATGGAGGGACGTCACCTCCCCTCCTGAGCGCCTGTGTTGCGTCTGCAGACCGATTGTTGCCGAGAAGGCCTGGTGACCTGTGTCAGCCAGTGTTTTGAGTGACGGTGAGGATCTGCCGCAGTGAGCGTCAACCAGCAGGAGTTGCTCTAGCCTCAACTCCTGGCGAAGTGTACGTGAGAGTCTGAAAAGAGAACGAGTCTGGTTCAGTCCCGCAGCAGAGTCTGGCCCAGAGGAGCTGTTGTGCTCTGGCATTACAGTAAGCCTGTTAAGCATGAATTTCCAGAACTCTTTGAAGCCTTTATTTAGAAATAGCCTGAAAAGGGAGTAGGCTCGGGTGAATCAACCTCTTTGTGGTAAGCAGAGAAACCTGCTCAGTCAGCCGTTTATCTGCCTGCAGTGGCTTTGGGCCGAGAGCTTCGAGGAGGGGACGCTCCCGCGACCGGAGATGCAGGTGAAGAGAGATTGTCTGAGGGGGAGAGTTCATTAAACCCGCCGCAGGGTGTGGGAAGAACAGAGCGGAGCTGGCGGCGGTCGCAAAGCAGCGTGCGTTCCCAGGACATCGGAGAGCTGCTCTGCCTCCCCGGCTGGTTGTTGCGGGTCGCTTGGGCTGGGTGAATAGCTGGCTTGTTCTGCCAGGTAGATGGGATAAGGTGTCTCGCTTTGTGCTTGCAGGGAAAGAATACAGGGAAGGGGCAATGAGTTGAAAGGGGCGCTTTGTTATAGCGTGGACCTGACTGGCCTTGAGGCACCTCACAAACGTTTCCTGGGGCCTTTGGTGTCGTGCGGTGGGTTTTCTTGTCTGGTTCTTCCCTTTTTTTAGACACGGAAGTCAAGTACATGGGAATATCTTAACTGCTCTGGCTTAAAGTAGTGCTAAGTGCCGGGTGGAAACCTATTTCTTTCTGGGCAAGCTATTTAAAAAAAAAAATAAAATAAAAATAAAAAGTGGTTCCTCTGTTCTGTTTTGGGACTGCTCAGACCGAGGCGGGGTGGCCGTGGCCTGGCCGACGGAAGCGTCGAGGGCTGGCAGGTCCTGGCGTCTGTCAGCGTTCCTGGGAGCTCGGGCGAGCGCTGGCTCTGCGCCGCTTGTCTGGCTCTCCGGGGCGGGTGGGACTTGCGTTCCCCTCCGGCAGGGCTGTGCGAGGGGTCAGACCCTGAAGTTTGCAGCCCTCTGACCGGTTGCGTGTGCGCAGCCTTGTGCCGCTTTGAAGAGCGCAGGGTCCTTAAGTGCGGGTTACCCGAAGCTCACAGAAGCCAGTTCACGTTGTCCAAGCCCCCTGAGAAGTAATGACTGTAAATTAAGATGTACGGGGGGTCCCAAGCATAGCTTGCCCAGACCTTACTGAGATCCTGCATACGAGGTGTCTCTGCTCCTGGTCCTGTTCCCAGCATCCGCCGCGCAGCGGTGCCTGGGCTGGAAGGCGATGTGTGGCCCAGCAGGGGCAGTTGTCATGCGCCGTGTCTGCTCCTGGCAGCAGGGCGAGGGTGAGACAAGGGGCCGGGCCATACCAAGCCGTGTGGAGCTTTATGCGGAAAAGAGGATGAGGAAGAGTGAGCCGAGGCACCGGCAGTGGACACGGTGCTCCCTTAACCAAGGGCTTTGCGTTGTGATACCGGTATCTCGTGACACCTTTGTCTGGGACCTCCTGCTGCTGAGCAAACCCCGGTCAGGTTATTTGCTGGGATCGGCCGGGTGACGAGCTGAGCAGCTCTGACCTGGCACGTGATTCCTCTTGCAAGTCCTGGCAAACCCTACCTGGAGCTCGGTCTTGCCTTGGTGGAAACGCATCCTGCTGTCTCAGGGATGGGGAGCAGAAGGGACTCTGAAGCGCAGCTCTAGAAGGAGAGAAGGCGTGTTAGTCTCGAAACAGATCAGAATTTACCGCTCTGAATTTCTGGCCAGATAAGTAGAAAGGAAGATTTCTTGAGATTGGGAGTTGGCATTGCGCACTGGAGCGGAGAAGTGCCTGAAATGACTCCGCTGTCCCCTCCAGCCTTCTGCTCATCTGCATCTGTGTCTCCCTCCCGCCACTCAGCGCTGGGTATTAGGAGAGGAGGCTGCGAATCCTGGCAGCCCAGCCGAGGGGGGTGGCTGGCAGGGAGGTTTTAACAGTGAGCTGTGAGATCTGGCTCTGCAAGCCAACTGCTTAACTTCCTGCAGCGCCTCCTGTACTCTCGGCTGATGCGACTGTTCCCCGCGTTCGGGGGCGTCTGCGTCTCTCGTCCTGGTTTGGAAGGAAGAGACGCGTCCCTTAGGACGTGGCGGATGGTGCCCTGTGGCTCTGTGCACGCGGACTTGAGGGCTGGGACGGGGGACTCCTGTCCCGTGCGCTGCGGGAGGCAATGCGTGCAGCCCACACGCCTGCTGGACCATGCTGTGTTTGGGATGGGGCACGAGTTTGGGCTTCCAAAATCGGTCTCGGGTACTGCTTTCCTCCTTCCGCTGCTTCCTCGTAAGCTGGGATCTAGGAATACTGCCTGTCCCAAATCCAGTCTGGGCTGTTGTTTTTGCCTGTGGGTGTGCTGGTTGCAGACCTTACGCCTGTGCGTCCAGCTGCGGGGCTGGGGTAGGTGCGTGGTAAGGGGGGAGCTGGTTGCGCGGCTGGACACCCGTGCCAGACCCACGTGTGCGGCCTCTGTACTGCCCAGGCGTTGGGGTGCGATCACCCTTGCAAGCCCTCGAGGCACAGAAACCGCTTCCTCCCAGCTCCCTTCTCAGTCTCTTTGGGTGACACGGCAACAGGACCTACATCCGTCTGCAGCTTTAAAAAAAAAATTGCTCTCCTTTTGCAGGAAGTGGTTTTGGGGAAAGAGGGTGCTGGGGGAGCCCTTTCTGGCTGGTGTTCAGTGAGAGTGAGGCGGCTGTGCCAGGGGCAATGGAGCGGGGCTCAGGGCTGGCCAGAGCCTCTGCCTGTCTGTCTGGGCCTGGTGTGCGGATGCTGCAGCGTGCTTCGTGCCTGTTGCTTGTGCCTGTTGCTAAGGAACTGTGGTTGCCTTTGGCAGCAGGGCGTACAGAGCCAAAGCACAAATTTTGTGGTATGCTGCTGTCCCCCCTCCCAGAGTCCGTGTGGCCTTGTTCAGTCTCGAGATTGCCTCGCCAGCCTGACGCGTGCAAAGACAGGCTTGTTAAACGTGGTCATCGGGGAGGGGGGTTCGTTCCAGATGTTCGAGATGACCCCCACCCTCCGAGGGCAGCCAGAGTGCTGATAAAACTCTGTGATGCTATAAATAAACCTGCCAGCTTTGCACTGGAGAAAAGCCTTTGGTTTAGACAGAAGTTTGTTCTAAGCAGGAGCCCAAACATTTTCTTTTTCCCTTGGGATTTATGTAGACCCCTAATTTTGGGGAAGGAGTGGAAAATGCAGGTTTCCCTGTTGCTCTCCGTCTCCGTGATGGGAGAAAATGCTTGCAGATCGGAGAGGAGCAGCCTGTCTGGGAGAGGACTTGGCTGAGATGCTGTTCTGCTCCTTCCTCATCTGAGCATCTGATGCAGTTCTTTCCCCAGCCAAAAGGACAGAGAGGACAGTGTTGTTGGTTTGTCTCCCACGCTCATAACCCTCCTCAACTGTGTTTAGTGAGTAATTTAGACCTCTTTTCCGGTGCTCCTTAGTTGTATGTGGGCAACAGGGATTCTGTGCTGCCCACATCTTGTTCATGGCAGGACTCTGCCTTAAGAGGTCTCCTGTCTTGGCTTGATAGCAGGCCAATACAGCCCTGTTGCTACAGCCAGGAGGAACTGGCAAACCTGGCTCTCGGGATTGGTCTTGCTGAGGTTGGGAGTACAGGACTGGCTCTGCTGCCTTGGAATTTTGCTCACCAAAAGTTTGGGGCCAGGAAGGGAGGGATCATCCCTTCCAACTACTGTGAATGATTTGGCTGGCTCAGTCTATTATGAGGTGCAGATGGTGAGTGCCAACCTGGGGAAGGAATGATTGAGCAGCTGATCTCACTCCTGGAGACTAAATGATAGTGAGCTCCTCATCTCTCCCCTCCCTGGAAGGAAGGGGCTGCAGGGGTGGTCCCAGAACCTGACCTGGACTCGTGCTTGAGGGTAGCATTGCCCATTCCGGCGAGAAGTGATGAAGCAGCAGAGGGCTGAAGATGGATCAGACTGTAGCAATGACTGCCTTGTCACTTGGAGCCTGTCCACAATCTTTGAGGAGAGAACAGTGTTTGTGACTT
Source organism: Struthio camelus (assembly GCF_040807025.1). NCBI lineage: Eukaryota > Metazoa > Chordata > Aves > Struthioniformes > Struthionidae > Struthio > Struthio camelus. The sequence continues at coordinate 11,549,946 of NC_090961.1, read as the reverse complement.
GCGTGACCGGCTGGCTTGGCACGTTGGAGACTTCCCCTCTGGGTCGTGAGGAGCTGTCTAAGGTCTCCCGTGTGCTGGAGGCTGTTATTGGTGTGGCAAATGCTAGATGTGTGTCAGCTTCAGATAGGTCAGCTCCTGGTGCCTGTTTGATTTGAGATGAGAAGCGAGATCTACGTTTCTAGGCAGCTCTAGAGAGTACAGGGCTTTGCTTTCCTCCCACAGTTAGAGCCTTAATCCTCTTTCTGCCCCTGCGCCAAACTTCGGGGAAGGAAGAAGACAGAAACCTCTCCAGACAGCCCTTAACTTTGTGCTAAATCCGCTGCTGCCTCCAGCTTTTAATGTAAGCTGACCTCTTCCATCACTGTCTTGTGAAGCGTCCAAGACAATTTGTGTCTCAGGAACTGACAGGATAGACCTAGAAGGATTAGGACAGCTGAGAATTAATTAGGAGCTGCTGGTTTAATTAGTAGTGTGTCAGTATATTTACACATGAGGGCTGGAGGTCAGAGGGGAGTAGCATGTCTTGTGACTTAGCCTTCCCTCCTGCTTTTAGAGGAGGAGAGCATGAGCCTTTTGTGCCTGAGGTTGTATCAGAGTCTGTCCGTGTAAAAGTAAATCAGTACAAAGGTGTCGTCATGCCCCTTTTGTGCTCTAAGCTTCCTTGGTGCTCGCTTTTCATGGAGCTTTTCTAGGAATAATCCCGTCTCCACAGACTGCTCGAGGGTAACTTGTTCTCTCTGCGGGGCTTGCTGCCTCTCAGGCTTTCCATCTTCCTAGCCCTGTCTGCTCCTGCTTTGCTGGGAGCCTAGACTAACCCCAAACCCCGTAATCTTCATCCACGTTCCAGGCTGGAGCTCAGTGGGGCCAGAAGGTCTTGCAGCATGCCAAAATGCATGACCTTTGTCTCTTGTGCCCAGAGGATTCGCTCTGAGGGGAAGCTGTGGTGCTGCTTGCTGAGGTGGTTCCAGGAAACAGCCCTTGAAGCTGCATTATCTCCTCAGAACAGACTTTCATTTTCTGGAACTGAGGATGCTGACTGAGGGAAAAGATCCCTCCTGAAGCAAGATCTTAAACATGCATTGGTGGGCATGCGGGTCACAGCAGAGCTGTTTGCACCAGGGAAGCCAGAGGTGGACCTTCCTGAGGGCTGGGCTGAATGTGACCTGTCCCTCTCATCCCCCGCTCAAATCCCATGCGTGTTAGCACGGTGTGAGCGCTTGCTCCATGATGGGGACCATGCCACACTTAGAGCTTCACCACAGCCTGCTGAGCTTAGCGCAGCTGGGAGGACACCCATACTTCTTATGGCCCAGCCTTGAGGCCTGAGCCCCGGCCTCGGTGGAGGTGGCGGACTCGTGCACTCTTGGCTGGGGTCAAGAATGGGTAATGGCTCTTGGCCGATGGCTGTGGATCTCGCTTTCCCTCCCTGAAGAGACAGGACCCGGATGTGCTGTTGCCTAGAGAGCGCATCGATCCGGGAGGAGCTGCTGCCCGCTCCTCATTGACTGGGGAGTGGCTGGTGCTCAGGGCTGTTCACCACCCCTTTCTCATGGGGCCTTGGCTGGGGCTATTTTTGGCCTCTCCAGCTTGTTGGGCAGGGGGAAGAGGGGTGGTGGGTTACCAGCGCGTGGGAGGCTTTTGGGCTCTGCAGCTTGGGAGAATCTAATTAAAACCTGGTGATAGCTGCCTCTCTGATGGGGAAGGGTGAGGAAAAGGGGCTCTAGCTAATCTTGGCTGGTTTCCATGAAACGAGGACATATCTGATGCAGACTTGCTAGTCTCCCACAGCACTTAATCCCCCTGTTACTCCCCCTGTTATCTGGATCCAGACCTGCACAAGCCCTTTTGCAAGGGTCTAGCAGGAAAGTGCTGTTGCGTGCTGGTACTGGACCTCGGGACCTTTCTCATCTGCTGCAGGGAGCTGCCCTTGATGGGGAGTCTTGTGTGCTGTTACCTCCTTTTTGATGCTGCAGCTGCCTTCCTAGGAGCTGGGTGGCCACCACCAGCAAGGCCTAGAGACAGCCCTTGAAAGAAATGCTCTTGAAAGAATGAAGGACATCTCAACCTGTGGAGTGTCCTTTGAGCGCCTTACAAACATGTGCCCCAGTCGCTTGCGCTGCATGCAGTTAGTGCGGACAAAGCGGGGTAACTTTGCAGTCAGTCCATCTTGCGCCGTGCTCGCAGGAGAGCACACCCGATTCCCTGCCACAGGGACAGCTGAAGTCTGCGAATGCGCTCGAGACGTGGTTCAGGCTGTACGCTGGCTTGAGTAGGCTTCAGCTGGCACATGTCCAGGGCTGTTGTAACGGACTGTTCAGAGCTCCGTTGTCAGCTCTTGAGCTGCCCTTGCAGCGGTGGAGGAAGGGGAAACTGCAGGACGACGGTGGGGATGTGCTCACGGGCCAGCGCCTTCGTCCTGCCTAAGCCACCCCCAAAAGCAGCAGCTGCCGGCCCCGACTATTGTAGCTGCTTTTTGTTGAGGAGTGTGGTGCTTAGGCTGCCCCGGTGCAGCGCCGCATGGGCTGTCTTCCCCTCCCCACCCAAGGAAACCTAAAACAGCCACCTTCTTGCCAGGTTTGCCATCTTCATCCCCCTGCTGCCCAAAGCTGTTGCGGTAGGTGTCTGAACCCAGCCCGAGTCACTCGCGCTGGCGCTGTTGCTGTTCAGTGACGGCAGTCTCCTGTGCTGGGTGGCAGCTGACACTCTGCTTGCTCAGCACGTGACTAGATTTTCGGAGCAGGAAGGCTTTTGCCCTTCTGTAGGAGACGTGCGTGTACAAACGGTCGCTGACGGGGAAGGGGATGCGTGTCCTGTGCTTTCCTCTTGCCTGAGACGCAACGCTGGCTCCCCTGAGGGAGGCAGCTCCCTGGATCAACAGAGAAAAGTAATTTGAGATGCTGCTCTCCTTAAATCACCTTGGAAGAAAACGGACGTGCCCAGCTCTTGGCATCTCTATTTTTACTTTAGTGCAGAGATGGATATGGCTGAGCTGTCTCCTTTTATCGCCAGCGTTTGGCGAGCGCTGCAGTGCATTGCTAATGATGTGCCTGGCTGCATGCAAAGCTGCCCGCTCCCGTGAGCAGAGCGGGACTGCAGGGGTTAAGGGCCTTTGCCTTCTGTGGGGCTGCTTCATTCACTTCTCTACTTGCTTGTTTTCCCTTCCCCCTTTGCAGTGTTTCAGCTTTTCTTTGTTTATTCAAAGCAATCCAGGTAAACAGAGAGCAGGAATACGGTAACTGGGGTCACTGGTGGCATTGGGTTGCAGAGACCTTTTTTTTTTTTTTGGGGGGGGGGCGGTTTCTAACAACTGGAATTGGCTTGTTCTGATGTAGAAAGCTTTCCTATTTGCTATATACGCAACTGTGCGCAGAGATTGCCTAGAGGGAGGTCTTGGAAAGGCTCAGCCTGTGCGTTTAGCTTCCTGACAGCGCTTCAAGCTAACAGGCTTTGCACCTCAGGTGGCTCCAGTTGCAGCAGCTCTGACGGTGCCAGTTTGCCAAACCTGCCCTGCTGACTCCATTTTTAGCTTGCAGCTGCCCCCAAGACCACATGGCTCCGTTTTGCCTGTCAGCTGCTCTGAGTCCCTTCCCCTCTTTGTGGACGGGAATCCAAAACTCAGTCAGGCAAGTTCTTAGCATCTTGCTCTGTCCAGGTCACTGGATGCTTGTGGGGAGGCTGATTTTATAGTGAGCTGCTCCAAAACCTGGTTAGGGATCAAATAAATGGCCTGGGAATCTGCTGAGTCCTCCAGCTCCCTCCGGGAGCCTGGGGGAAGCAGCCGAGCCTCGAGGTATCTGTGCTGTAGCTGCTGTCAGCCAGTCCTAACCCCGCGGGGGTGTCATGTCTGCTCAGACCTGTTGTCCGCCCTGTCTCTCTGCCAGTGAGGTAGAGGGTGGAAGTTCATGTTTCTGGAGAACGTTCGGAGAAGGTACTCCATGGTGAATCCTCTACAACCCAGACTGCCCCTCCAAGTCTCATCCTGTGTCCCCTGAGAATGGTACGCTAACAGCTTTGGAGAGGGTAGAGGGAAAAGGGAGAGTTTCTCTGTTGCTGTGAATTTGCCTCTAAGCTTTTCTGCCTGGAGCGTAGGAGTCCTTGGGTGCTTTTTGCCCCTCCAGTTGCCCTAATGTATCTGGAAGGGCAGCATAGGGCTAGCAAGCAGGCCATCAGGAAGCTACTGCACCCAGGGTGGCCTACCAGGCCTCCAATGCCGTTCCAGAAGAGCACAGGGACTGCTGAGGGGTTAAATCGCTCTCTGGTAACCAAGGCATGAGATACCTGGGTTGAAACCACATCTGCAGCATAAGAGGAAACGCATTCAGTCTCGGCAGAGCCTGATGGCTGGACCCTATTCCTTTGCGGCTTAGCTGGCGTTTAGCAGCAAAAACAGGGGGTGTGGGAAACTGAGAGCTTCAGGTAAACTCTCTGGGGTACCTCAGGACCTGTTATGCCTGTGCCAGAGGGATGCCCAGAGCACAGTGGAGATTAGCCTGTAGTTCCTTGCTGATCATCCCTTAGACAAGAGTCCATGTCAAGAGCAACCAGGAATGACCTACCGGAAACCCATGATCACGGCTATTGCCCTGGCCTGGCCCGGGGTGAATGGCCATTAGGAACGTGGCTAGAGAGGGCTGCCCTCAGAGGGTGTCCAGGATTAGCACTGCTGAGAGGCCCAGAGCACTCCCTCCAGGGAACAGGGCCTTCCTTCCTCTTTAGATGCTGTCTGGCTGTGCCTGAACTGGCTTGGGTTGTTGGTGGTTAACTGCATGCCTTGGAGCTGGGGGCTCCTGTGTCCGAGGTGGGGAACAGCTTAACTAGCTGTAGTAAGACTTCTGGCTGCTAGGCTTGGTCCGTTTGTAGCCTTAATGGAAGGCTCTAGAAGAACCCACCATCACAGCAGGAAATGGCAACAATGGGTTTGCACTGAGTGTTGGCCAGCCAGGCTGCAGACCTGCCGCCTTTGAGCGTTTGGGTACCTGTCTCCTGTGGGAAGGCAAATGGGCCATAATGTGTGTATGTGCTTGAACATGCACAACCGCCTGCTTCCTGGAAACAGGAGCACCCGAGCACTGCAGTGCAGCAAGCAGGCTTGAATTAAAGACCATCATCCCCTTATCTGGGCCTTGCAACAGATGGTGGCGGTCTATATAACTTCTCTGTGGCTTGGTGAAGGGGAGCCTGCTCAGGGGCTGTTGCTCCTTGAGGCTGTAAATGTTTTCCAGTTCTTCACTGGACTTTTCTCGCCCACATCCCTGATATGAAAATATGGGAGTGCTGGAGGAGTGTGAGGGCATCAGAAACCACCCAGGCAGGAGAGCCCTAAGCCCTGCAGCAGGGCATTGCAGGTACGGACAAGGGAGCCAACGCATTGGCCTCGCTACTCTATTGATGTTTGATTAATGAGAGGTGGCACCTGGAGCTGTTTGTACCTTGCCCTTAAATACAAAAGAGTGCTTTGTGATGGGCTCTGGTGTTTGAGTGCATGATCGGTCTGTGCCTGTGTGGCAGCAGACCTGACGGAGAGAGGCTGTTCTCCGCAGCGGGGTCAGAGACTTTAAGCCCTAAGGCGCCAGTTCAGCCTGAATGTATGTAGTAAAGCACATGTAAAGACTAGAGTAAGAGCTGTGCACCCTCCCTGCAGAAGGGCTGAGTTTGGGTTTCTTGAATCAGCATGGAGGACGTGGCCACACTGGCAAGGCAGGTGCTCTGGAGAGCTGTTTCAGATAGTTGCAAGCAGCATCACTTACAGCTTTCAGTGTAGGGAAGGTGGGTGGAGATGGCAAGATCAGCATGGTTGAGAAGGCTCGTGGAGCAGGGCAGATCGGCCACCTGCCTCCCAGGAAGAGATCTGTGAGATGCTGCTTGAATACAGAGAAGCAGAGCAGATGGGAGAAATGGGTCTGTCTAGTAGCGGTACCTTCCTGCAAGTGGAAATGTTCACCTGGCAAATCCAGTGAGGGAGTTCTGTGGGATCCATTAAAGTTGTTAAAAAACCTAATAAGAATCAGAAGAGGAGACGTGCAGGTTGGGATGACCCTGAAGGCCCATTTTGTGCCAGAGTAGGTCTGCCTTCCCTCCCTTTGTGTGGGGTAGCACACAGCAGCACAGAGCATCCCTTGCTGTGTAACAAGGCCAGTCTGTCACGTTTGTTTGTCCCTGTGATCCAGAGACATCATCAGAGCTTGAACCTGCTGTGAATGTGCCAAGACAAATTGAAAATACCTTCTGGGTAGCTCATCTGAAAGCTACAGTGAGAGGGTGCAGAGCAAGCTCTGGGATGACTTTCCCAAAGCAAGGCCTGCAGACAGCTCAAATTCCCTCCTTGCTTTCAGAGAATCAGATAGCATCTCAAATGCTTCCAGGCCTTGCTGCGTAGCTTTGCTGTGAGCCCAGTGTCTCTAAAAGGAAGAGGAAGGCGCTCCCTTGAAGTGCTGCTGAGAAGCAATGGTCTTACCAACATGATCAGAGCTCTTGATGCAGGACAAGCATTAATGGGCAAAGGGCTTCTGCTGCGATCCTCTGAAGCCGAGACTGATCCCGGGCTATGAGGGTAGACTGCCACGGGCTGAGGGTTTTGTACGAGGGCAGGTAGGCTGTGAACTTGAGCAGCAGCTGGGCTCGTTAGTGCTGTATGGGAGAGTCCAACTCCCTGCTGCGTTCAGAGGGCTAATGGCATAGCCCTCCCAGTGTATGTCCTAAGGCATCAGCCTTTGGTTTTGGAAGAGGCCAGTGTAACGAGCCCAAGCAGTTTTATCGTTTCTGCTGTTGTTTTCTAGCTGACTGAAACGCTGGCCAGGTGTAATGGACTGACAGGGAAAAATCTCGCTACACTTCAGCTGCCTTCCAGCAGGCTCTTTGAGAAGCCAGAAGAGCAGGACTTAATGGCTTTTCCTCTCCTTGTTTCACTCCTGTGAGGGTGGATATCTCCCCAGGATGTGCCGCCTCGCTCCAGCTCCAGCTCTTGCAGCCGTAGCGGAGGAGCAGAGCTGGAGCCCACGTGCTCCCCAGAGATGCTACCTGACTTTAGCTGCTGTAGTCAGCCTAGTGCAACGTGGTGCCTGTGCCAACTGCGTCTTTCCTCCCAGGGACAGAAGGATACCCTGCTTCTTGCAGGGTGGGAGGCTGCAGAGTCCTCTGTGTGCTCATGGCTGTCTGGCCAGGGACACCTGGATGTGTAGGAAGGTTTTGCTGCCACAGACGTCCTCTGCTGTCCACCTGAGTGCTGGGGCTGATGCAGAAGTTGGGAGGATATTGATTCATCTGGGAGAAAACTAGGGAGAGGTTTACATCTCAGGGAGCAGAAATCGCTGCCGTTAAAGACCTTTCACGGTGCAAGGAAGCCAACACGAAGACTTTAATGGTGATGACAGCTGGGAAGAGCACTAGGGTAGCAGAGCGAGTGCAGTAGTGCTGAGAGTAACAAAGGGGAAAATGTGCCTCTGAACTGAAAGCGTGACCTGGTTCCTCTACTCCCTTTTTCCCCCTTGTGTGTGTTTTCCTGCTCCCGTGGGGGAGTAGCTCTGTTCCTGTGCAAAAGGCCCACGTACAATACTTGAAGCAAGTCTGAACGTGTGGTTTTGCTTTCTCCCAGCGCTTACGAGTGTGCTTTCTCTTAACAGCTATCAAAGTGAGCTGCGTTGGATCCTGTGGGGTGTCTAACAAGATGAATGACACAGCATGGACCGTGGAGGAGCAGTATTTTAACAGCACGCTGTCTCTGGCAGACAAAGGTAAGATTGACAAGGAAGCGGGAGCTTCCTTGGCCGTGCTGCTTCTTGCTGGGAGTTGGGTGATTCTAAGATGGTCTGCAGAAATGCATCACCAAGACTTGAGCATCTTGTTGATGTGAAATACCCCTTTGCAGGCTGCCTTGGCCTGTGCGCAAAGGATGTGAGCCAATATTAGAAATTACAAGAGCTTAGAAGGAGCTGTGTGGAGAGGCATCCTGAAAGGCTGCAGAACTTGGCAGCCACCTTGCAGACACTGCTTGCATCCTCTGGCCCTGCTCTGGCTGAAACGGGGCTATCGGCAGCAACTTCTCCAATGCTGGTGGGTGTCTACCAGCGCAAAGACCATGTGGGTTCACTCTGCTCCACTTCCTGTGTGTGTTGTTTCTGGAAGTCACAAAGCACTGGCCAAGACTGGTCAACAGAAGCTAGTTGCAGGCCAGGAGCAATTGGACTGCACTGAAGGGGATGTGGAGGTGTCGCTTGCCCTCCAAGAGAAAGGTTGAGAGAATGGCCTAGAACAGTTACCAGGGCACACCCTGCAAGCCGAGATGCCTGGAGAGAGTGACTGGGTTGTTTTATGCCACGGGGTAAAGTGACACCAGCAGCCTCTAGGGAATCTGGACTCGAATGAATGCTGCCTTTCTGCTGTTAAATAGGTCACCATTACCACAAATAATTCATGCTGTGCTCTGGCTCCTATTGAAACCAAGAGGTGCCAGTATTCACCTGCCGAAGGCAGCAGCTACCGTGGTAACTCTACACCGAGCGTGGCGAAAGAGCAGGCTAATAAGATTTCAGAATGCCCTCTGATCCCGTTTTATCCAGTAACAGGAAGTGGGTAAAACTGCAGTGGCAGCTCCTGCTTGCTCAGCAATTTGGAAAGCAGAGCTTTCAGCATCGAGGGGAGACTGACCTCATCCTTAGAGCAGTCGGGGAGAGCGCTGCTTGCTCAGGTCCCAGAGAAGGGAGACAGCTGGCTGGCTCGCTCCCTGGGTTGGCTCCCAGCCCGGGGGCTGCAGGAGAAGGCTAGACTGCCTGGGAGGGCAGTGAGAAAGTTCCTGCCTGATTTTGGAAGCGGTGCTGATCCCAGCCGAAGAGCCCAGCTGTGAATGTGAATGGAAGCAAAATCCTAGCAGTTTTATAAGGTGCTCCAGGCAATTGAGCTCAAATGAGCTGAGAGCTGGAGGCTGTGAACTCGGATTGCGGAGTTTTGGAGAGTTACAAACCTGCAGCTGCTCTGAAAGATGAACCTTCCAGCTTCGTTTCTACTATTTGATCATTTGTAGGGGAAACCATGCTATTGCGGTTGGTTCTGTTCTGGTAAAGCTGAGTTGTGGCAAAAATGAACCCCGTAGTGCGAGTGGGAAAAGCTGGGCCTGCGCTTTCCTGGTTTTGCAGTCCCTGGGACAATTTGATACCCGTTTAGGCAGTCAGTTCTTGTAAGTCCTTGGGAGCTGTCCCCGTAACGACTGGGACAAACACGGACTGCGGTTGTGTCCCGGGCTGGGAAGGATGGAAGGAAAATATATCGTTAGTTGCACGCTCTCATGACTCTGAAGTGATACATTTGAAGGCCTGAGATCGAAAGACATTCCCCCCCCCCCACCACCACCACCACCAAAATTTGGTGTTCCTTGCTCCTCAACTCTTTGTGAGAAGCCCTAAGTCTTTTTGCTCTTAATTTTCTGGAACCCAGATTTTGTGTGTCCTGCTCAGTTCAGGGTGGATATTTGTCAAGAACTAGTACCGTGAACTTTGCCAGAGCCTGAGACTTGAGAGGCGCGTGTTTGGGGTTGGGGCGGTGGGGTGGGCCAGCTCCTTGCCCCCTGGCAGCGGCACTCGGGGCTGGCCGCTGCCCAGCTGCGTGCCTCAAGTGTGAGCTAGGCAAACTAGGCCAGCTGAACAGGCTTCCCGAGCTAACGCAGCTCCAGGCGAGTCGGAGTAGGAATCGGTGGTGCGTGACTTATTGGAAAAGCAACGAATGCAGCGAAGGAAAAAATCTGTCCTGTAGGACTGTTGAGAGCCCTCGCTGCGCTTAAAAGCTGCCGTGCCTTAAAGTGCTGTTGCTCTCCTGTCTTGCAAAGTTACAGCGCAGTTACGGGCAAAAGCCTAGTCCCCGCTGCCGGAAACCCAGAGCAGCGTGCCAGATACCTGCGGCCAGCGACGTGTGGTCTTCCGCTCTGCGTGTCAAAGCTGCAGTGGACCCAACTTCGGCTGTTGGTGGCAGAGACGGCGCGCGTGCGCGCGCTCTTGAGCTGGGGTGCCGTCGGAGAGCCGTGGTTTGCCATCCCCGGCCTGCTTTCCCGAACGCCCCTCCTGACGGGCAGGCTTTCTTTGTCCAGATCGATCTCGTTTCTCTTGCCTTGCGCTCGTCCTCGCTGGCTTGTGGCTGAGGGCTGGCCCCGCGGACCTCCGTCTGTACCACTTCCGTGCTTTGTGTGGAGGCGCGGCGCGGTGGCACGCAACCAGCTGCCTGGCAGGCGCCGCGCCGCGGAGTTACCGGCCCCTCTGAAAACCTTTCACCCTCTCCCAGCTTCGAGGAAGTAGACGTGGAAAGGGCGAGCAGTCCCTCTGCGCGGGCTCGCTGCCAGGGGCAGCGCTTGCCGGGTGTTTGTTGGTTGTGTGACTGGTACAAACTTCTGAGTTATTGTCCTGGACTTGCCGTGTTTGACCCGTGTCCTTGTTGGGGCAGGATTGCGCAGCCTCCGCAAGGACGGGCGGGAGCGAGCGATGGTGGGAGCGGGGCGCTGTCAACGCTGCCTTTGGGCCCGAGTCCTCCGGGAGAGACCGCTTTGAAGCCCTCCCTTGAAAGTGCTGGGCTGGTCTGTACCGATGGATGTCGAAAGAAAAGCCCACCGGCTTGGCGCTGATCCAGCTTGCGGAGTCGGAAAGCAAGATAACCGTCTCCTGTCGAGCAGTCCTCCTCCTGGAGATGATGTAGGGACCGGGCGGCCGAACAGCAGGGCACGGCTTAGCGCGCCTCTGGGCCGCTGCTCGGTGTCTCTCCCCGCGCGCGTGCCCGTCTCCGCAGGAGGCTGGCGGTCTCCTCGATGGGGCCGTTGGTGGCCCCGTGCCCTGGCGCAGCAGGCCCTGCAGCAAGACGGAGGCTGAGGTTCGTTAGGCACGTCAAGCCGTAGCCTCGTTGACAACAACAGCAGGGCAGGACCCTTGGTTGGCACTGACCCGGCTGTGCCTTTTTTGGGCTCCCCGGGAATAGCTGTCAGCTGCCGAGGCCTCCAAAGAAACGTGCCTTTCCCGAGGGGTTCCCGCGCGAGGTCGGGGAGCGGCCGAGCCGGGCTGCGGGAGCGGAGGGGAGCAGAGCAAGCGGTCGGGGTGCCGCGGCCTCTGGGGAAACCTGCCCTGAGCTTGTGGGTGGGCGACTGCTCCCGGGGCTGCCTCCCCGCGCGCCTTGTCCCCGCTTCTGCGCCCTGCGGGTCTAAAGCCCAGCTCGGAGGGGAAACGGAGGCAGGCCTGTACGCCTGCTTCTCGGGATGGAGGGCGTTGAGCTGGGCGATGCTCGCTGGCGGCTGATGGCAGGAGTCCTGGATGCAGGTAAGCTTTAGTGCTAAAGCTCTGCTTTGTCTAGTGCCAGGAGAAGGTGGACCGGCCTCTTCCTGCCTGGTGCACAGGGAAGTCTTGCCAGCATGGCTCCTGCTCCCCAGAAGCACGTCTCGGGGATCTGGGAACGCCGGGACGGCGTCGCAAAGCGCTCCTGGCATAGCCGCAGCAGCGATGCCGGCCTTGGCGGGCCCTCCGCCCTCAGAAGGGAGTCGGAAGCGTTGCCGCGCGAGGAGCCCCGCAGGAACGCGCCTCCCGCCCCAGCCCGGCGGCTGACGGCCGCGGGCTAAAAGCGGTGAGCAACGCGAGCCGAGGTTACCGCGGCTGCGAGCAAATACTGCTGCGGCGTGAGGCCTAGCTCCACCACGCGCGTCAAAAACCACGCAGAAAGCCCGAGGTGAACGCGCGCCCGTGCCTGCAGGTGAGGGCTGCCTCTCGCCCGCCCGTCCCTGAAGGAGGGGGGCCCAAGAGGGCGGGCAGCGCTGCGGGTCGGGCTGGGGGCTGTGTTTCCGCCTGGCTGCGATAGCCTCCTATCTACCAAGCGGGACGTCACGTCCCGGCAGTGCCGATGAAAACCGGCCGGAGGAAGGGGGCGGCGGGGGAGTTGGTTTCTGCCTCCGATGGCTTTTCTGTTCCCGTACGCCGTGCTCCTAGAAACGTGGCGTCCAGGCTTTCCAGCTGCTCCGGCCGTGCCGTTACCCCTCCGATTCTGCTTCCTGCCGCAGCCGAGCCTCCAAGTCGCAGCAGCCGCTCGTTTCCCCCCGCCCGGGAAGAGCCCGAGCCGAGCAGCTTGCGGTACCCACGCGCCCGGCGGCTGCTCCCGCGTCTGGTGCGCCGTCGCGTCGGGGCCCCGGAGCCCGGGGCTCTGAAAGGCGCCTGGGAGGCCACGGTGCTGCCGCGTCTGGCACCCGCCTCGTCCTCGGGTCTGAAGAACCGGCTGGGTCTGAGCGAATGGCTCCAGCGGGGCTCGAAGGAGACTTGGGGCGCCCGCACGCGCGCCGAGCTGGAGCGGGGAAGTCCGGCAAAAGCGTCGAACCTTGGATTGCTCCTTGGGCGTCCAAGAGCCTCTCTGTGCTTCTCCACCCACCCGCCCGCCCGGGCGCTGAAATAAGTGAGGGGTCCGGCGTGGCATCCGCTGCCGCCTGCGTTACACCCGTGGTTGGGTGGGTTTGGGGTCTTTTTTTCCTGTTTTTAGCAGTCTAAGTGGTATGAGAAAGGAGGTGGGTAGGCTCTGAAATAACCTGCGTGTCCAGCTCGCGCGCGGCGCCCGGGGCAGGCTCCTGCCCGCGCTGGGAGGGCGGGAGGCAGCGGGCCCAAGCGAGCCGCTGGCGGGCGCCTGCGCGGGGTCCGTGCCGTCGCCTCGGCAATAACCCGGAGGCCAACGGTTTAACGAAGTCGGGCTTTTTCCGTAAAAGCTCCTGGAAAGGGCCGAGCGGCCCCGCCGCTCTGAAGTGGGGTGAGGCGGGAGCCTTTCGGCAGCCGCCGGGGAGGAGGCTCCTGTGCCCCCCGAGGCGGGCTCCTCCTGGGCCTCCTGCAGGGCGTTTGCTTTTCCCACCCGGCCCGTGCTCGGCTTGGACGCTCGCTCCCCGGCGCCGTTTTTTTCCTGGGTCATCTTTTTGCAAAGGGGAGAACGAAGAGCTGGTTGCGGAGAGGACGGAAGCGCGAGCGGGGTTAAATGTCTCTGGCGGTCGGCGGTGCGGGAGGTCAAGCACACCGGTTGCAGGCAGGACAAAATAGCGCCGCTTGTACCCGCCGCTCTCGGGCGGCGATGTTTCTCTCGAGCCAGAATAAAGGCGTAATTCAGCTCTGCGGAGGACTGCGGCCCCTCTCGCCCTCCCCTGCTGCGGCTCTGGCCTCGTTCAGCTGGAGAAGAGCAGGTCCTTCGTGCGCCTGTACCCACACAGGGCTGTTTTCTTTGGACATCCTGTATCTCAGACCGCGTGCGCACAGCCCTTGCCCTGTGGATGGGTTGTGCATGCAAAGGTAGACTGCTTTTTTTTTCTTCTTGTCCTTAATCCTGTTTATACCTGAGTTGAACCCATGCTGGGAGCTGGTTGTAATTTCCATCTAACCTTGCTTTTGGCAGCACGTTAGCGAGCTATAAAGCAGCAAAGGGAATTTTTGGCTGCTGCACGTACTTCCTCTGCTGGCGAGTTTCTTGCGCAAAGAGCTAAAAGCGGGCAGCTGGGCATCACCTCTTCCCTGGAGTGGTTCTCTGCTGGCCTGGAGCAAGAGCTTCACAGCCCACAGTAGGCAGAGGGTGATGATCCTCTCTTCTAGCCTAATTAAAATAAATTTAATGAACTGACTGAGCAGGCACCGAAAGACTTCATCTCTTGTTCTCTTTGGTGCCCAGGAGTCGCTTTGCAGGCAGGAGGTAGCAGGCCCCGCTCCGAGCCAGCCTCTGGGTAGGTCAGAGCAGATGGGTGCCCAGGGCCAGCGACGGGCCGTAACGACTCGCGGGTGCTGTCTCCTGTCCACGCTGGGTTGCTCCAGATTCAGCCTAGGCAAAACCACGTGGTAGGACCTGCAATTGCCTTGGATCGCAGCAGCTTTCGTGGCACTTCCCGCTTTCTTGCCTCAATAGATCACTGTTAATCCTCAGTGGTTTTTGCAGCCTTGCTGTTCTGTCAGATCCTACCAATTCATCGAAAACGTCACTGAAAGCTGCTGATGCAGAGACTTGTGAGCGGTGGAGCCTTTACCCTCGGGAGCTGCTGGGCCTTCTGGTGTGTTTGCTTCCTCTACACGTACCTCCCGTGTTACCTCAGGGTTTATCTCAGCGGCATGAGCCGTACCTGAGCGCCGGAGGTTGTTCCCGCTTTGTGGCTCTGTGCACGCAAGCCTGCCGTGAGCGAGTTGCTCCTCTGAGCTGGAGCTCGGCGCCTGCTGGGTGCCCTGCTGCCCCGCTGCTCGTGCCGTAGCTCGCCTCCGCTGAAGCGCTCTCCTGTAGCGCGAGAGCTCTCATTTGAGCAAAACTAAGCTGAGTTCAATGCCGAAGTCTCTCTGGCCGGTGTGGCTGGCCTTGCTGTCAGGTTACCGTTCTGGCTGCCTGCTGCTCCCACCGAAGGCGCCGATGTTTGTTACAGGGAGGGTACAAGGAAATATGGGCTCTGACCCTCATTCGCTGCAGTTTGTAATCCCATGTGTTAGCTTAATCCACTGGAGACTGAGCTGGAGTCCTCAAGCTAATGCTGCGATGGCCCTGCGTTGCCTCAGGTGCCCTGGCACGGGCAAAATTAACGCTTCCCATCCGACGCCTCGGATACGGCCTCCTGAGAGCAAGAGCTCTGACCTTCTTGTTTGACTTCTAACATTCAGTTTGCTGGGCTGCAAAGGTAGGCGAGGAGGGACAGGGGAGCGGAGGGGAGAGCAGGGTGCTGACGGACCGCCCGGGCTGCGTCGAGCGCGACGGTTCTCCTGCCCGTAGCTGAGAAACCAGTGCCCTGTAGAGCAGGGGCATCTGCCCGGTCTCTGCCCAAAAGGCACAAACCACAAACCCGTCTTCTACAGCAGAGCCCGTCGGGCTTGAGAGGAGGTCGCCGAGGTGTGTGTGTGCAGCGCTGCTGCCGGTCCAGCCCAGCAGCCTCCCGGGAGCTCCCCTTCCGCGGGGAGAGGGAGGCGCTTGCAGAGAGCTGGAAGTTGATATTGCTATGAGCAAGGGGCAGCGGGACTCGCAGGCACCAGGTACCTTTCCTTACTGGAGGATTTGGCCAGCGCGGTTAATGCATCACTCGCTAAGTAGCCTGAGAGAAATTGCCATATGGCCAGGCCTGCTGTTCCTCAACTACAAGAACCAAAAAATGTGCGCTCCAAAGGCTCGGCTTGTTCCCGCTGCAAAGCAGCAGCGCATCTGCGCGCGGAGCAGGAGGGAGCTGCCTTCTGCTCGGCGGGTACCAGCAGGGAGAGCTGGTGGTCAAGGCAGGAGCCTGGGGTGGAGTGAAGGCCTCCTGGCTCCTGTTGTGGCTACATAGCAAATAACACAATGTTACGCACCCTGCTCTTCGGAGGATGAAGGAAGTGCTACACAGAGTATGTACTGGTTTTTTTTAGCCCTAGTCTAACTGTGGACGCAGCCTGGTGAGGCAGAGATGCAGGTGTGTTACCTTATACTACCGCTACAGCTGTCTGGCTCTGCAGACTCTTGTGTGCTCAGACGTCTGGACTGTCTCTCCCAATGCATCAGAGCATGAGATTTTTTTGGGGTGAGTAATAAGGCCAGACTGAGTCTGTCATGTTTGTGCATCAGTAACCAAGGCATCTCCCTAGCCCATTCTGGCTTCTCTCCAATTTCATGCTCCGCCTGGAGGTCCTGGCTCTGTTTCAGTCACAGTCAGCCTGATCTGTAGCAGAAAGGCTGCTGTGCCGCGTGAATGTGCGTGCCTGTACTTCCATGCATGGAGCTTCAAGATCTTGGATCTGGATTTTGGAAGGAAATGCTGGGGTTGGGTGTGCAAACCTAGGAGGAGACGTTTGGCAGCTGTCTCGCTCTGCTGTGGCACTGGCTCGAACTCGTGGCCCAAGAAGACCTGGCCCTACCTGTATTGTAAGACTTTTTTGCATGGGACAGTGTGACCAAGAGGGCTGCAGAGCAGCCCTGTGAAGCCTGCTGTGACCAGCAGGTAGGGCCTGGCTTCCTGGTTTCTGTGCAGGTGTCTCCTGATCCTAATCCTCAGCCCTGCTTTGGTGTCTTGCCGGGGCAGAGGCTGCCAGAGAATGACGTCCCCCCGCCTTTGGCTGGCTGGCGTTTGGCCCTGTGCCCGTGCAGACGCAGGCGGATGTGGGTAGGTAGCTTCCCTTCCCTGGTGCCCCTGCCTGCCAGCTTAACGGTGGTGGTGTTAGAGGAGTCGTGGTGCTGAAGGGCTGATAAATTCCTCTTGTTTGTCTGCTCTGCCTGGGCAGAAAGTTGGCAGCGTTGGCTGGGGAAGCTGGGCTGGTGAGGGAAGAGCTTAAGCCCTTTCGGCAACTGAACTATGGTGGAGTAATCTCTACTTAGCTCATTTGCTGAACAACATAAATCCTGGCGGCTGGTAATTTCTCCCGTGCACAGTTGTAGCGGTGTCGAGTTTTCCCGTGCCATTGTGCCTCGAGCAGGAGGGTGGTGGGAGCAGAGCGCTGGTTCGCAGCGAACACCCGCAAACCTTCGTGGCTCAAGTCAGGCTCGCCTTTGGGGTGAGAGCGGCGTGCGCAGCGGCGAGGCCGCCTCGGGTGCGTGGTCAACTCAAGCTTTGCCGCGGGGACCCCGTGGGACCGCGAGGAAACCCTCGAATCTCTGTCCCTCCGTGCCCGTGAGAGCAAACGTGCCCCGCTCCTGCAGGACGCCTGAGCGCCCTACCAGCACGCCACGGGCTGGATCCTCCCCGTCGTCCCCCACGTCGGGGAGGCCAAAACACGGGTGCAAGCAAAGAACCCCCTCGTCCCAGGGTGGGATCGAGAGCAGCGGCCAAGCGGTGAAAGGGAGAGTCCTTCTGTTTCCAGACAAACTGTCGCTGGCAGCAAAAGCAAGAGGGGAAGTCTCCAAGGTCATCCTTTGCTCTGCACCCTGAGACGGTCCTGCCACGCTGTTAGCTTGTCTTTGCTGTTCCTCTGAGTGTGTTAGTTTTTGTTTTGTTTTTGTTTGTTGTTTTTTTTTTTTTTCCAGGCAGTGGCAGACTGTCCGGGGCGGCGACTCCTTTCCCTTTAGGAATTTGCGGGGAGGATGTTTGCAGAGGCCGCGCGGGGGCTGATCCCTGCCGCCCGGGCTGTCCTCCTGTCTGCCCGGGCTTTTCCCCCTGCCTGGAGGGAAAGGCTGCCGCAGGTACGTGCCCGCGGCAGGAGCCTGCTAATGCAGCTGCCTGCGCTGCCTGACGGCTCTCGCGGGGTATTTTTAGCTGCGTGTAAACTTCAGGAAAAGCTTTTGTGTCCGAGCACACTGCGGCCTTTGTTCGGGCGGCTGGGAGCGGCGAGGTGACGCTGAGCGAGGCGGTGCTGGCTTGCACAGCCCTTGCCCCTCGCAGCGGGCTGAAGGCGGCTCTCGGGAGCGCTGCAGCTAGGGCTCGTGCTGTCGAGAGACCCCTCCGGCGCGATGCTGAGCTCGTGCTGACCCCCTTCGTGGACTTGCACAGCAGCTTCCTTCAGAAGAGCTCCCGATGCAGGAGCAGCTCGGGAAAGGGCTGCTCCTTCCAGGCAACGATATTTGCACGTTGGAGTGACCATCCCAGGAAACCTTTTCATCTCTGTCTGCTGCCAACAACAGAGTTTCTTTTACAAAGTCAGCTTGGGTGGGGAATTAGCACGTTAAAAGTCCTGAATCTATACTCAAAGCCCTCGGGCCTGGACGACGGGAGCAGTAGGTGGCTTCCCATGGGCTTTGTGTCCTGCTTACTGCTTGCATGAGCCCCGGTTTGGGGACCTCGCCAAGATGCGTGTGCCTAGCAGGACACGTGTTGTCCTGTCCTGCTGCTGGTGTGGTCCTCTAGTCGTTCTGAGGGGACCATCCGGTGCGGGATCCCGCAGTGAGGCGCACGGGACCCTGCAGGCAGCGTGGGGGACGTGCTGCCGGGGTGGCTACGGGGGACAGGTCGCACAGCTTGCAACACACAAGTCCCAGCTTGCGAGGGCCTGGGCCAAGCTGCCTCCTCCCGGGGCCTGGGGCGCGGGCGAGCGCCGCACACCTCCCCTCGCAGCGGGGGAACGTGGCTTTCTGTTGCTGCTGCCCACGCGAGGGGTGCCGGGGTGCCGGGGCGTGCCCAGCCCGTGCCCCGTGCTCGGCCCGCGCTTGCAGGCTGGCGAGGATGGGGAAACTGTGCAGATTTTCCCCATCGTAAGAAAACCAGTCCGTACTCAGAAACGGCAACGCAGCCTTAGGAGCGGAGTTGCCAGCGGGGAAAGTAGTTGCTGCCTCTTAATCGAGCCCCTGCTTGTTGCCATCGCAGCAGAAGGGGGGGACTCTGCTCTGGGCTCTCCGGCTCTGCACCTGCCAAAGGCATCCGACACAGGGCAAAAGCCCCACATGGCTTTGTGATCCCAGGCAAGCCGGATAGGGAGCCTCTGTTGTGTCCCGCCTGCGGAGGCGGGGGCTGGAGGAATTCCTCCCGGAAGAGGCAAGCAGGAGCTGAGGAAAACTGCTCCGTCTGGGGTTACTGCTGAGTATCTGTCCCTGTCCACCCCTGGTAGGGGACACAGGCAGGACCTGGCTTCCTCTGCAGTGTCTGCTGGCTTCTCGCTCTGCCGGGTGCTCTGGACCGTGCCCGTGCTTTCTCAGGAGCTTTCCATTGCTCATCTGTTTTTATTAACCCTTGTCTCAGAACTTGCTCTGGCGCTGAACTCCCACACCCGTTCTGCTTTCCTCACAAGCAGGCTCTTCTTAACGTCGTCTTCTGGCTGCTGAAGACTCCTATGGCTCGAGTTGGTGCTCCCCAGCTGGACCTGCGGCTGAGGGTGCTCCCCTGTCTTGTGCTGCTCCAGACCGTGCAGGGCATGACTGCCCCGCCGGAGACCTCACCGGCTCAAACAGCCTCGGCGCTTGCAGTAATGGCAAGAAATGCAGGCATTGGCGTTCAGCTGGAAGACTGGTCTCCGTGAGGGTTCGGCTGTTCGTTAGCCATGCTAGCAAACGAGGCCACGTGGTGCAGTGTCTGCGTGTGTGGGTAGGACCGAGGTGCTTGGCTTTTCTCGTCCCCTTTCGGCACCCTGCTTGTGAGGTGTGGGCCAATTTCTCCAGCCTGCTATGGCCCCTGGAAAATTCACGGTACCTGGAGGATCTCGGAGCTGCTGTAAAGCTGCTTCCTCCCTCTTTGAAAGAAGGGAGAAGGAGCGTTCTGGGTAGGAGGTCTGAAAACAGGAGCCGCTGCTAATTGCCTGCAGCATTTCTCTGCTTAATGGAGTGGAGAATAGAGCTCACTGCCATTCCCTGGCTTCCTGCTCAGCGCTCGATGCAGGGCTGAGGGTCTGGGCTCTTGTGGCTGTAAGCCAAGCCCTACTGTGTTGCCCAAGCCTGTGTGAGCTGCAACCTTGCAATGGAGGGCATGGCTGCTTCTGCCTGGGGTAGCTCGCCTTGGAGCTCATACCAGTCGGTTAAGAGCAGGAATGGCCTTTTACAGCCGTTGTGGCAGCTCATCGCAGGGAGGAGTTGCAAGAGGGGGATGCAGGCTGGGAGCCAACTGTTATTTCCTAATGCTGGTGCTTAGGCTTGGTCTGAGCTGTTGGGGGTGGTCTACACTGATCTATCGGCAGGTCTGATCCTGTGACCTATGTGAATGCTGGGCTACCAGTGTGGAAACTGCATCAGTGCCATAAGGTCACTTGGTAGCTCAGGTAGCCGACCCGCATCCCACGTGAGTGGCACTGGCCCAGCACGTTGCCTGGAAAGCGCGCTTTCTCGCTCTGTGCCGCGACTGGGGACTCCTCATCTCTTGTACTGTGCGCCTCTAAGGAGCCCTGGTTTTCTGGAGCAGGTTAGTAACTGTGAACATAAAGTACTTGCAGGTGCACTTCCGGCCTGGCTTTCCGATGGTGCACGTGAGCTGGGCTGGAGGAAGCAGGCTCATCGCTGGCTTCAGGCACAGCATCCTGCCCAGGCGTTGGCCTACAGAGCTAGGGCTTGTGATGGCGAACTTGGCTGTGGATTGAGCGCGGGCGCTCCTTGCAAATAACTTCTGCAGCTGGCTCTTCCCTACTGAGGGTAGATGAAACAGCTGTTGGCTTGACAGGGGGACTCCATAGGTGACAGACTGCACGTAAAGTTGAGGTTTAATTGGTCTTTGTTTGACTGAAGTGATTTGTTAGATCTCGCTGCCTGTGCTATAGAAGAGAGACTTTGACCCTGTGGGGTCTGTGGGCTATTTCTGAGGGGCTGGAAAGGCTGCTAAGCACTCTCAGCAGGAGACTGAGGTCTGCTGCCGGGTGTTCGGCTCCTCCAGCTCCACAGGCCGGGCATCCGGAAAGTCTCCAGGTAGTGATGGAAACTCGCTAGCCACAACCCTCTGGGCCTACATCTCCTATCCGGGGAGGTGGAACAAGTCCTATTACTGCAACACAGAGGCTGCAAAGGAAAGTCAAAGTATTTCAGTTTATTGGTTCACTTCCTGAAAATGAGGACACTGGTGTAAGATCAAAGTTGTGAATAGCACCTAATAAAAGGCACAAATCCTTGGAGCAGCAAACAAGCGTTTGGTTAATTGAGTCATTCAAAATAGCTGTAACCAACAAGAGAAGGCACCGGCTGCATCTCAAACTACCCCACGTTTCACTGGAGTGAGACTGTCCCAACAGAGGAACAGGAGAAGCTGTTCCAGACCCCTGTGCCTGTCCTAGCTCTGCAAGGCATCGAGCTCGCTCCTGCCGGGCAGTCTCAAGGCTGGCAGTAAGGGCTTTGCGTGGGTATTGAATTGCTTTATGCCACCACCTTGTGACTAGACTGGGTGTTGCATTTTAGCCTACATAATCTGGTTTGTTTTCGGGGACGGGGAGGGAAATCGCTGGAGGTGTGCTTTAGGTGGGGTGATGGGAATGAACAAACCCTCTTCTCTTTAACGACAACGTGGATGAATAGACATCTCTTATTTTTCTCCTGACTTGCCTGCGTAGGGATATGAGATCGGACGCTTGTCACATTATTTATTCTGCCTGCCTTTATGCTGAAGGTTGGACGTGTGCTCGCTGGGGTGCTCGCAGAGCCCTGCGGCGTGCCTGAGCGAGCAGAAAGGGCAGCATCTCACATAGTGAAGGATGGACTGAATCAAGTACCACCCAGTCCGGCCCCTACCTGGAATCGCCTTGTAAAGGGGGGGGGGGAGGGAAGGTTTACTCTCCTTTCTTTCCCACCTCCCTCTGTCATGCAATCTGCTTAATCGAATGGGGCTCTGTTACTGTTGGCTCTGCGGCGCCGATATTGCTAACAGGCAAGCTGTCTCCTCCGTCTTGCATCAACAAAAGAGCAAGCCAAACTTGGAGTCGTGGTACCTCCAGCAATAAGGCAGATCCTACAAAGAACAACAACTACAGCTTGATTTAATAGGTAGTCAGGTCTCCTCTTAGCACTGCCAGTTTAAGAACAAAGCCTCTTGTGCTTACACATATTTAACAAATATCTGTAGCCCTGTAAATCTTAGTGCTTTTTATCGAAGACAATTTCAGCAGCTGACTGATGTTGCTGGGTCATACTGGGGGCCCAGTTCAGCAGTCGCTGCTGCGCTGGGAGGGAATTTGGGTGGGAAAACTGGAGAACAGATGGGGTCCGGCAGCCTGACCTTGTAGCTGTTGCTTTAGCTGTGCACTGAGTCTTGGCTCTGATCTGCTTCCTTAAGGCCGCTGTTGTAGCGCGCGATACAGTGGAACAAAACCAGCGTTGAGGCTTTAACTACCACCACTACTAGAAAGCTGGGATGCAGCAATGGGCTGGGGAGCCTGCAGCCCTGCCTGAAGCGCTCCGTTTTGTATGCATGAGTTCACTCCTTTGGGTTGCTAGCACAGACCCCTCTCCTAGCTGACCAAATCCAACCTCTTAATGCTCGTTCTTGGCTCTGTGGGGAGAGCAGGGGTCTCCTGTTGAAGAGGGACTTTGGAGGGTGGAAGATGGGACTGGGAGTGAATTCCCAGGTCCGCCTAGGCCTGGAGTGTCAATGCGGATGGAGCTGGGATGGGGAGCGGTGCCTGGGAGCTGCTGGTGTCACAGCCAAGGAACAGAGGGCATGTCGTCAGCATGAATGCTTGCACGCTAATCGCGATCGTGATACAGCCCTTCCCAAGGGGCAGGGAGTCTCATCAGCTCCTGTTGTCTAGGCAGCCGGGATGAGGTGTTGCAGGCCCCTTCTTGGGACCAGGATTTCAAGGGTGGATTTAGGCCTAGGATTTTGCCCTCTGGTCGCAGAGGGGCTTCCTGGTTCCAGCTTCTGAACACTGAGCAGTCTGTGTGGGGCAAACGAAGCTTGGTGCGCAGCCCGGGTTAAGACTATAGGTGTTTCGTGCCCAACAGACCTTCTTACCACCCTCGGACAGTGCGGTACTTTTTCACTTTTCCCTTCACTGGTGCAGCCTACTCGAGGAAAGGTAAATTGCATAGCATCCCTTCTCCAGACTCTGCATCAGTAATCTGGGGCCAGCTACTTGCTCTAAAGCATACCATGGCACTGAGATCCCTTAAAATGTGCTACAAAGCACACCTTATTTCGAGAGTATCCTAACCTGGAACCGCTCATTGGGAATGGAGATTTCTCCTATGCCAAGGAAAGGTGGGTGCCAGCAGATACCATTTTGACTCAAGCACTGCTCGTTGGATCTGGAGGATGATTATGATATTGTCCATTGGGTAAAGGCAGCTGAATGAGTTGTGTGTTGTTCTCCAAGCCGTTGCCTGTCTCTCTAGAAGATCGTGCTCCACGTTTGCCAGTTCAGAGCTGACAACTGGTCCCTCTCACTTGTTACTCTTGTTTCCCGCAGGGGTCCTGACAGCTGGAGAGCACACCTTTCCCTTCCAGTTCCTGCTGCCAGGTACGATGCAGATAACAAACATCCCAAGGCTCTTTCATGCAAGCTTTGGCTTTTCTATCCTCTGAAGCTGGGCATGGACTTGGGCTTTACTGCAAAGGCAGGCTGGTGGCTCTGCTTGGAGACGCTAGAGGGAGTGTAAGGTCAGCCACTGATAGCAAAGAGCTCAGACAAGCGTGAGACCTTTTAGGTGGTGCAAAGCCAGATCTGAGCTGTTGCAAACACCTCTCTAAGCTTGACCCTGGGAACACCGTGGGAGGAGGTCCCAGCCTGTGACTAGCCAGCCCCTCCTGAACCGCGGTGCAGTCAGAGAGAGGGTCTCTGCTCTCACACCCGTGATGTGGAGGATTTTTTCTGTAAGGTTTGCAGTGAGGTCTCCAAGTAAGCCAGGTGTTCGGCTCCAGGTCCTTTTTTGGGAATCCTAGTGCGCTCTCTCTCTAAGGTACTTGCAGAACTCTTCAGGTGAAGAGGAAAAATGTTTCAAGGGGCTATCTATTTCCAGTTCCTGACTCAATCTTATGATGCCTTTTCCTTCTCCCTCTGAAATCCAGCTTCTGCTCCTACATCATTTGAAGGCCCTTTTGGCAAGGTCCTCCATCAGGTGAAAGCTGTGATAGACACACCTCGCTTCTCCAAGGACTACAAGTGTAACAAGATCTTCTACGTTCTCTGCCCACTTAACTTGAATGACATCCCTGATATTGAGGTAAGAGCAAGGATGAGTGTGTTGGGAAATGCTTGGGCTTGAGGCAGGTGTCCTTGTCATATGTGCTATTTGTGGGATAAGTATGCAGTCAGACAGCTTTCTGACCCCGTGCCCTGACTGCGCAAGGGCAGGACAAGGACTCCTGCTCCTCATGTATCCTGCCATGCCATCGTGACTCTTCCATATATCACTTTGGAAGATTTATGTGAGTTTCTGGCATACAAAGAGAGGCATCTGCTAGCAGCGCCAGCTACGTGTGGAGACCTGGGTTTGGGGAATGTGCTCTGAAGGGAAGAGAGGCTAATAGAAGAGCAAAACTGGGGCTGTGGAGTAGTGAGGCCTGTCACCTGTGGCAATGCTGTTATTGGTTTTGTGGCTTCTTAGATCAAATATTCCCGCTTGCTCGTTTTGAATCTCTGACTGTTCTCCTGGAGGCTCTCCGGCTCCCTTGAGCCAACATCTTTGTCTCTCTGTTCTCCTGCAGCAGCCCAACACTATGTCAGTCACAAAGAAGTTCAACTACAAGCTTGTGAAAAGTGGCAACGTTATCTTGACTGCCACCTCAGATCTCAAAGGGTACATCGTGGGGCAAGCAATCCAGCTTCGCACGGATATAGAGAACAAATCAGGCCGGGACACTGGGGCTGTGGTGGCCAGTCTGCTCCAGGTAAGCGTCCGTAAGGGCAATTTATAGCCTGTGCTGGTACTCCTCTCAAGCCGATATGAAAACGGCGCAGTGCTAACCACAGTGCACATCTCTGCTGCGTGTGTGTGGGAGGCAGTAGCGAGGAGTCCAGAGCTCTGGCTGACTCTATTTCCTCTACCTTCCTGGAGAAAGAGACAGTAGGACTTGTCACGCTTACACCATCTCAGTGTATCATACAATTGTAGGTTATCCTGCCCTGTAATATGTACATTAGGTTTGTACTTGTGCTTGTATGACAGAGCTATCTGGTGGTTTTGTGTCCTGCCTCATGTTTGTGTGAGATACTAGATGTCTGCAAACCTTCTGCTAGCTGCTCTCTCTCTTGTCTGTACAGAAAGTGGCTTATAAATCCAAGCGCTGGATTTATGACTTGAGGACCATTGCAGAGGTGGAAGGCTCAGGAGTGAAAGCCTGGAAACATGCAGAATGGAGGGAGCAGATTCTTGTTCCGGCATTGCCCCAGTCCATTCTGCAGGGCTGTAGTCTCATACATATTGACTACTACATCCAAGTGAGTACCTTCATGCAC
The DNA here is from genome assembly GCF_040807025.1 of Struthio camelus. Taxonomy (NCBI): domain Eukaryota; kingdom Metazoa; phylum Chordata; class Aves; order Struthioniformes; family Struthionidae; genus Struthio; species Struthio camelus. Next base: position 11,525,251 of record NC_090961.1, on the reverse strand, counting down.
CTGGGGGAAGTGGCGCTCCAGTGGGCCGCGCTGCAGCAGTGGGGTCTGCCTTGGAGAGCCTGTGGCGTGCAGCATATGGGGGGAGATGCTGCTTTGATGAGGAGCTCAGTGGGACCAGTTTCCCCAGGTTGATGCCGATGGCTGAGGCTGTCCTTGGGCTTGTGTTGAGCTCTGTCCCTGAGCTCGGTAGCTTTGTGGCGCGGATGGCCCTTGTATCAGGTGAACCTGGCTGTGTCCGCTGCAGTGTATAATGAAGAGGATGCCACTGTTTCTCTTTCTCCTCCAGGTTTCTCTGAAGTCGCCGGAGGTTTCAGTTACTCTCCCCATTTACATCGGTAACATTGCTGTGAACAGGGTCCCTCTGAGCCCCTCCCAGTCAGTCCTGCACATACCGTCTGCAGTGGTACCCAGTGCCCCCCCGGAGGAGGAGGAGGCTGCCAGCGGTTATCACCCGATGGACAATGTTTCGATCCCCACCAAAAGCCATTCCCAGCAGCAGCCGTTTAGCTATGCCCCGGGACTGAGCTTCCAGGAAATAAGGCTGGACTCGGAGCAGACAGGCTCCCCAAACCATCCCACGCTCTGCCTGTCAACGGGAGCCACTGTCCCTTATTATGCTGAGGGGAACGTGGTGCCTGTTTCCACAGCCAGCTCGCTCATTTTGCCTCCAGAGTACAGCACGTGGGGCTACCCATACGGTGAGCAGTCCTCTCCTGAGATCTAAAAACTCTGGTGGTGTGGTAGTAAATGTCTCCTAGGAGCAAAGTACTTGCTGCAAACTGAGTTGGAATATAGGGATGTTAGCTTGCCAGGGGACTGAAGTCGGAGGGGAACACGTGATCGCTCTGTCTGCCTTAGCTTCAGGCAGAGTTCCCCTCTTACAGCTGTAAATGCCGACTGTCCGTTCCCACTTCTAAACCCATGCTGCCTTGGGCTTGTCCTGAGAGGATCTCCCTGTTCTGAAATGAGCTTTCAGCCTCCCACTGATAAAAGAACTTCTTGGCTTGTGGTGAGGTTGGCGGGAGCAGAGCCAGGAAAATGATGTAACTGAAATCTTGTGTCTGACTTGGAGTGGGCCTGAATTTAGTCTGAAGACACAAGTTGTGGGGGTGGAAGCTAAGAGACTGTCCAGGACAGAAGAGCTTGGGGAAATCCCAGCCCACTGGATTCCTGGAGCAGTATTTGTCACAGGTGGCTGCAGGGGCAGGGGGACAGGGACCGGGGGTGGACACTGGTGGTGTGGCTCAGTCCTACTTGAAAAAAACGATCTGTTAGCACAGGGGTAACGCAGTGTTAACGCAGATGTGTCACTACACCCCTGGCTTGTGCCCCCTGGCACACGGAGCACAGGTCCTCTGTGATCTGGAGGTGGTAGCATGCATGATGATGCTCGTAAAAGAAGGAGACAAACAGAAAAAGGACTTTGTGGTGCTGATTATAACCACTGTAAAGATGAGGACAGGGATGGGACTGGCTGGCTCAAATCCTATGCACGCATGCATGAACCCATTTACTTCAGCAGGGTTGGCTAGGTCCTGATGGTCCCTAGCAGGAGCTGAAGGGGAAGGAGTACCTGCATGCATGCGTCACATGTGTGTGGGTTAGCAGCTTGCTTCACCTGGCACTGAGTTAGGTAGTATTGAGTTAGGTAGTCTAGGGTGAAGGGAACTTTGCAGACGCCCACTATAACTGCTCTTATTCTTTATTTTCCCTGCAGAGGCACCTCCATCCTATGAACAGAGCTGCAGCAGTGCCAACTCCAGCATCAGCAATGGCAACTAGCCTCCCCTGCTTCGAGTCCCGTTGGTGCCGCCCACGCCCAGGCACCATGGGTCACCTGCCGGCTGCAAAGTCTGGTACAGCACAAGGCGTCTTTTTATCTCTGTGGCTGCTTGGCAGGGTACATGGTGCATCCCTGCATCCCAACTTGGGCTTTTTAAGTCTCTTTCTTGGGAGGGGAAAAAAAAAAAAAAAACCAAAAAGGGCAGCCAGAGCAGCCTGTGTGTGTGCGTAGGAGAGGTCTGGGAAACCGAACTGCCTCCTTCTGCTGCACAGAGTGCTGCAGGACTGGTTTTGCCCCAGGGATGCCCTGTGCAGCAGCCTGTGTTTAAAGTACTGTAGTCAACACTAACTGCTTTACTATCAAAGCACCTGCGATGCCTTATTTGAAATGCTCCTGACTTGGCATGTCTCCACCGTAGGCGAAGGCTGGGCTGTGTGGACTTTCTCTTCTCTTTTGTGGGCCACATACTCTCCAGAAATGTTTTTGACAGCCTCCTCCCTTGTCCTTGTATGTCTTAAGGGTAGCTGGAACAGGAGGTTTCTTGGAGTAAGCAGGTTTGGAAGGTGAGGGACTTTTAAAACGCCAAAAGCACAAGCCCTTGATAAAGCTGTGTAGTGGGGTGAGTGACTGGCAGCCTTCAGTCCTCTAGCAGTGGGCTGGACCGCTGCCTGCATGCCGTGAATGGAGAACAGGCTCTGGGGCAGGGAGCTTGCTGGGGTACTTGCTAGCAACCCAAGAGGCCCTGATGTGCTGTGGAAGGGGAGCCCAATGTTGTTAGCGTGGGTATCACGCTAACAGCGTGGGTATCACGCTAATCGTCAGCCTGCTTCTGGCCTTCTCCGGCAAGAGCAACTTCCCAGAAGCCCTGCAGGAGGCTGTGGCCTGCTGGTCTCCATCCTTGCTTGCCGCTGGACCAGCAGCGCACAGGATAAACAGTGCTAGTTATTTTGCAGGGGTGGGAGGACCAGATCGCCGATGTCCCATCTCCCACACCTGCGCCGATGTCGCCCTCTCCCTCCCAGCTGCCACTGCCTTAGACAGGCCAGAATTATGTGACAATCAAGCTACAAAAGTCAATCTGATGCTACCTCTGAATCTGCCCAGCGACCCTGTCTGTGGAAGCCCTTTCCTCTGAGGTGACCCTCCTTCAAGGCTCAGCCTGGTGTCTCTTGCAGGAGCGGTCCACAGTGCCAAGGAGGTGCCTGAGGGGCCCTTGGCCTGGGGACCGTTCTCTCCGCGAGGCGGTACTGGTTTCCTGCTTGTCCCCTGAGCCGTTTCTTGAGCCCCAGCAGGATGTGAAAATGAGTGAGAGGGAACACAAACTGCTATGCCTCATTTGCAGCCTCTGCTGGACCTGGCAGGTCAGGGGAAGAAGCTGGTGTATTTAAAACAACATTCTTCTTTTATGCTTTTTCTCTCGTTGTTTAGCTTTTTAGTATTGACTGCCCAACATGAGGAAACCACAAACCAGGTACTCAGAGCTATAGGCAGTCAGCCAAGACTGAAATTGTGGACTGCAGAGCTTTGGCACCTCTGAAAATTGGTCTCCATGCTGCCTCGTGCTGGGCAGGCAATAGCTGGCAAACCTGTTACGAGCACTACAGCCTCTGCCTCTGTGTTTTAGCCTGCCGCTGCACACCCCTGGCAGGCAACTGGGGACAGCCCTGCTTTGCACCCTTTCTTTGCAAATGCTTTCTTTTTTTAGTGTTGAACTGCTTTAAGGATAGCGTAGAGGAGGTGCTGTTCTGAGCAGTGCTGGCACAACGTGCACCTATGTGGATAGAATGATTGTCATTGTCCATTTATATATATATATATATATATGAGAGATGAAGTTTTGTTTTTAATGATTGAATTCATAAATACAAATTTTAATGCTGTATTTAATAAATTATTCTAAGAGAAACGTTGTGCTCTTTCATCCATTCCTGATACTTACCCATGTGCCTGTTCATGCCAAATCCAGGAATGCACCTTGCTGATTTCTTAAAAAAATTAAGGAAATTTTTTGCTCTCACTGAGAAGATGGTGATTTCTGCCAAGACAGCTCTGGGAAACAAGCATTGTAGTACGGCCTGCCTGACTGCAATGCTGCGCCCTTCGTTCCAGGTGACCGGAGGGAGTTTGGCACCACGTGGGCTCAGCTCTGGAGAGAGTACTCGCTGGACTGCAGCATGCTGCTTCCCTGGCCCTGTGTCGAGAAGCTATGGCTTGTCCAAGTGGCCTCTTACTCAGTGCTCTCTGCAGTCTTAATTCAAGCCAGAAAGGAAAAGGTGGACTGGTCGGGAGGAAGGAGGATGGAGATGGGATAGCCAAGGTCTGGCTGGAAAGGCTGGAGCCCACCAGCCCGTTGCTCTCTCCTAGGAGCTGTGCTCCTAAAGAGCCATTTGGAAGAGACTTAGTAAAAAGGGACGAAGGCTCCTCCCAAAACGCACAGAATTTGGTGATACCATGTCAGAAGTGTGTAGTTGTGCAAGGGTGTGCTCTAGGTGCTGCCACTGCACGTAGTCTGAGGCTTGATCTGTACGTCAGGCGTAAGGGTCCTCCTTCGCCCTCTGCTCAACTAGTTCTTCTGCCCAGCTTTTATTATATAGGACTGACCCCCTGGCTAGGTGGTTTGTGCCTGCCATGAAAAATATTCTTGATATGCAGGGGGTCAAAGGCAAATGCTTGTTCCTTCCTAAAGGTGCGTCTCTGCCCATGCTCTTCCTCTTCCTCCCAGTTAGCTGAACCTGTTTTGCCTGGCTCAGCACGTAGGCCCTGTGCCCTTCCTTGTTCTCTGCAGTTAGTCCGTAGTTGTGCTGGTTCTCTTGTTAAACCAACAGGACGGACCCCTTTTTCCTCATTCAGTGCTACCTGTGCTTTCCCCTTTCAGGATGCGTTTTTGTCTGCAGTCTGCATTCTTCCTTTCAGGTCCAAACCCAAATCGCTTTCACACCACTGCGAAAGTTCCTCTGAGCTCTCAATGGTTTTGGGTATGGCAGGTTTGGGCTAGAGCCTCCTGACCCAGCTTGGGGTCAGAGAGAGGCAGCCTGTGCTGGGGCTGTGGGTTCCCAGTTCCTTGTGCTACGCTGCTTGTGGCGTGTTCAGCCCATGCACCCATGTTCCTGGGCTGGAAAACTTGAATGCTTTTTGGCTACTGTGGCTCAAGGCAGTGGGGGATGCCCTTCTAGTTCCCAAGCCAGTGTTCATCCTCCTAGTTTGACCGTTGGAGTTGGGAATGCCCATCTGTGTTGGAGACTCCGGAAAGGAAAGACCTGCCATATCCTACACAGCCCTCTGTGTTGTGCCCTGCATTTCTGCAATGCTCCAGTGCATTTGAGCTTGTTCACTCAAATTATTTTTGCTAGCAAACTGGCACTTCAGCACCTTTTGCTTTACGTGGCGTCCCCTCTGCAAAGCAAGGAGCAAATAAGCATGCAGCTCCTCGCGAGTGTCCATCTCCACAGGTGGCTGTGGAGGGAGTGGGAAGGAGCGGAGGGGTCTGAGTGCCTCTGCTGCAGAAGTGGGTACCTCTCACACTCATCACAAGTACCCGTTGCTACTCCAGTCAAGTCACCTTGTCAGCCTGGAGGAAAGTGGTAAAACTGGAACTTACTGTCTTGCTGTTGGGTGACCTGCCATCAGGGCTCTCTGACACAGCATCTAGGTGCTAGCTTAGTAGGAACTGCAGAGTCAGAGCTGCTAAACCTAGCAGTTTAGCTTCTTCCGGATGCTAGGGCTGGGTGTGCAGAGGTCCTGCAGGGGAGAGGCCTTTCTGAGTCCTGCTGGCTGGCTCTGGCCAGGATGCAGGAGGGGATCATCCTGTCTAAATTTGTCTCTCAACAATCTCACTACTGTGCAAGATGATAGAAATATTTGCAAAGTGCTGTGATTCTCAATGTTCCTGTCCCAGTCTTGCTCCCTGTGCCTGTTCCCCAGTGCTGCAACAGTGAACTATGCACTAGTGAAGTATTTCAGCCTTTGGCGAAACAGCCTTCCTTATGTTTCATGGACCCTGTAGAAAAGGTCCATGACTGCAGGATGAAAGACACCCATCTAAATAGTCAGCCTCTTCTTAAGTCTTCTTAAAGCTGTGACCCCAGGATGCTATGGTAGCGAGGCCTGCAGGGTAGATGACTACTTCAAGTGAGCATTATGGGGCCAAAAAAAAAAAAACCTATGTTCCCTTCTGGAAAGGGTGAGTGGACTGTCCCTTCCTTCTCTGCCTTGCTGCTATCTCTCTTCTTTGCAGCCTCTCTGATTTCAACCTTTTTAAGTTACGGGGAGCTCTTTTAGGCCCCCTGGTCAGTCTTATCTCCTCTTTCTGAACTCTGTAATAAAGAGGAAGACAGACTGGCCTCTGAACCCAGCTCTGGGTAGAAAACTTCAGTGCATAGGAGTTCATTTAAATTCTTGGCTCAAATTTTTAAGCAATTGTTTTTGGGTGTTTGTCTGAAATGGGGAGGGGAAGTGGCGGGGCGTGAGTGAAGCTTGTGAGATAATTGTTTCCAAACTCAGCATTCAATGGAAAATACCAAAAATATCTTCTGTCCTTTTTTCTGCTGCTGCTTTTTTGTCTTTTGTGTTTTTTGTTCTTGTCCTGCTCTCCACATGTGCAGCCTCCATATTTCAATGTTAATTGTGTTCCCCTAAACACTGCTTTGGCACCTGCCGTTTCGCCGCGTGCATGAGCTGGGGAAAGGGCAGGAGGCGCGGGACGAGGCGGCTTCTCGGCCCCCGCGCTGCTGTCGTCCCTCCTGATCGAGTTAGTTTTTTGCTCGCTTCCCCCTGCGTCTCAGCGCTGCTTTGCTTCTTCCCGTTGTCTGTTCACGCTGCAGCCTCTCTCGGGACAACTAGTTCCCCTGCTGAGGTTTTGATTTCATCGGAAGCCATTAGGACGACAGGGTACGCTCCGATAATCTGAGCTCAAGCGGAGCGAGAGCAGGGAGGAGGGCTTTTGCTCATCCTTTTCTCCAGCTCTTCTTTTTGGTGGACGTTGAGTTCTTTTTAGCTTTCTACTGAGTTGGCAGTAGTTTTGTAAAAGTAGATATTTTCTGCTAATGACTGGAGAAGGAAGTTTTCCTGTTGAGTCAGCACAAAGTAGAAGATAAGGGGTGGGCTGAGTCTGTTTGGTTTTTATTCTGTATTTTAAGGTTTTTCCAAACATCTGCAGCAGGAACATCTGTCCTATTCATCCTCCCCAAGAAAGACTGGTGGGGAAAAAGCCTCAAAACTCGTGCCCTTTCTTGTACCAATACTCGTGGTTGTAATTATTTACGCTTGTGGTTCTCTTTACAGATTTTGGGGTTTTATACAACAGTATTTCTGATGGCTCTGTACAACCTAGTATTTCTGCGCATTTTATTACATGGTTTTAAAATGTAAACTAACAGTTTTACGTGTTTACCACAGCTTTTGGGGAGTTTTTTTTTTTTTGTCCTGGGTTTTAAACCACCAAATGTAAAGAGCTGAAAATGTAAATAAAGAGCTCCTTTTGTAAGATCACGCGTGCTTTTGCTCAACGTAAATGTGTGATAAGCGCAGAGCTGCTGGCTCTACGTAAAGCACTGATGGCAATGCCAGGAAGCCCTGTACCGCGGGTGAGAAGTGGCTCCTGCCTTTCAGAGGCGGCATCTGCTTCTAAAGCTGAAGCTCAAAGTCCAATTCATAGCTAACGCTAAAGGAAAGCCTCTTCTTCTCCCAGTGTAACGGGGGGAGAGTTGGCGTAGACGGACACTAACCGTCTGGTCTGCTCTGTGATGAGCAGGTCGGTCTCCTGGGTGAAACGTGGGCTCCGGCGCCTGCCTGGCCTGAGGTCTCCCGGCTGGAGGAAACCGAGGGGAGGGTTGGGTTTTTCTCTTCCTGCTTAGCAGGAATCCCAGGATGTGGAGGGTTGTCACTGCTCACCCCGGTCGGTGCGGGAGAGGGCGATATGAGCCTTGCTGGATCCTTCAGGAGAGCAGGGGCTTGAGATGCCATGAAAAGGCTGGGGCTTTGCTTTCGGCAAAGGCGTCTGACGCTGCGTCAGGACCGAGCCTTTCTGCCAGGACCCCGGGCTCTGTGGCGCCTCTTTGGGCTCACAGCTGCTGCTTAACGGAAAATGGAGAGTTTATTGCAAACCAGAGCTCTTCCTTGGCCCACTCCCGTTAATTAGCGCTTGTAGCTGAGCTTGTTTTCGCAGCAGGTGGAGCTGCGAGTCTCCAGGTGGGATTGGAGCCGCAGCAGGCAGGGGTGGGTTATGAGGGCTCTGCAGATGCCCGGTTGTGCAGGGAGGCTTCTCCTGGTGACTGCTACGTCCCCGCCTCGAGCCAAGAAAGATGGAGCCTGAGCAAATGCAACTGGGAAGCCTGCACCAGATCAACAGCCCTGCTGGGCCCATGGGTTGGCACACATAGGCTGGAGCCCCCAAAAATCAAATGCTTGAAGAGGCTGTGTTCCCCCAGACCAACCTTGCTCCCGGCCCTTTCCCAAAGGTAGGCGCGAGGGCCCCTGCGAGTCCTAGGACCTGTGTGTGCACATCAGCTTAGAGGATCGGGGCCAAAACACAGTGACCCTCCACCCCCCCACCCCGGCAGTGGCTGAACTTCCCTTTCAAGATTAATGTCCTTTATGTAAAATGGCAGCCATAGGCCACAGCTGAAGGGTACTAACTGTCCTTGCTGGAGCTGTGGCTTTCCTGCCACACTGTTATAAGATGCTGATGTTTTTCCTTCACTCGCTAATTGTCCCTCAGTTCTGGGGGACGGGAGGGGAGCGATCAGGAGCAGGGAGAAGAGCAGCTGGGGTGAAGGACGTGCGTCTCCGCCATCACCATCTTCCAGGGGCTCAGCTCCTTGCCCTGGAAATCAAAACAATGATTTAGGAAATAATTTTGCCCGGATGGGCCTGCGGCGTTTCATGATTAAGTGCACACGTACAACAACTCCTCCCGTGACCCAGCTGGGGCCAAAGCTGTGCCGCAGGCCCCCAAAGAGACCCGTGGCGCGGTTGAGCAGGCGGCAGCAGCGGTCCACCGGCGCTGGGTGGAAAGCGCAGCGCGGCGAGGGGAAGACGTGAGGGTGGTGAGGTTTCCCGCAGGACCCCTCGCTCGCCTGGGAGGAGCCGGCCCTGCGGACGGGGACGCAGCCGAGGTCTGCGGGAGGTCGCTGCTGCCGCCGTCCCGCTTGGCCTCTGGTGCGCTGGGGCTCCGCAGGAGCTGCTGCTACGCTGGAGCAGCCTCTGCTTTGACGGGATGAAGCTGTTGCTTTGGGCTCCCATCAGGAGCCTGAGTCCAGCACTGGGAACGCGAGAGCCAAACCTTTAGCTTCCCCCTCTTTCAGAGCATGCCAGTTTAGGCCTCTTCATTTACACTACTAGAAAGCGCCTCTGTCCCCGCGCTGCAACGCATCTTTAACAGTACGTTGGCTAGCGTTTGGCCGACGGCCGCGGTGCCACGGAGGGCAGAGCCGCCGGTTCCCTCGGCGCTGCCCGAGGGGCCGACCGGCCGAGGAGACAGCGGCGAGGAAGGCGGCGGCGCAGGGAGGCGGCAGCGCGGCCGGGCGCCCCAGGCCGCTGCTCGAGGGCTGCGGCCGCAAGCCTGAGCGGGCGCGCGCGCGCCCGTGGGGGTCAGCGCCGCGGCCCGGGCGCCCCGGCGCCGCGTCCCGCTCTCCGCCTTCCCCGCCCGGCGGGGGAACGCCGTCCCCGCCGCCGCCCGGCGAAGCCGCCTGGGCCGCCCGGCCGGGCGCGAAGGCAGGGCGCCGGGCGGGACGCGGCGCTTGGTGGCCGAAGCGGCGGCCCGGCCCGGCCCGGCCCGGCTCGGCCCGGCCGCCCTGGGGGAGAGCCCAGGCGGCGGCGGCCCCGCCGGAGCGACCGGCCGGGCTGGGGCTCGGGGAGCCGCCGCGGGCCGAGCGCTGAGGCAGGGCCGGGCCGGCGGCGGGCGGAGCGGGGACTCTTATTTTGACCGCGGCGCCGCTCGGCCGGGCGGGGGCAGCAGCTCCCCCCTCGGCGGGCGGCGCGCAGGCCCGGCGGCGCCGCGGGGGCCCGGCCCGGCCTGGCTAGGCCCGGCTCGGCCGCGGCCGCCGGGCAGCGCGGAGACCCCCGCGGGCTCCCCTCCGGGCCGCGGCCACCTTCCCCCGGCTCCCGCTGCTGCCCGGCGGGCCTTGGCGGGCGGCGGGGCCGGCTGGGCGCCGGAGCGGCCCTCACGCCGTGCCCCCACCGCCCCACGGTGCCGTGGGAGGGTCAGGAAGAAAACGGCCCCCTCGTTGTCTTCCTTCCGACGCTGTTCCCACTTAAAAAGCGGCGCAGGCAGCCCGCGAGGGGCCGGCGGCGCGTGGGTCGTGGTCCCCGCAAGGAAAGAGTAGGAGCCCCGGCGAGCCTCCCCCTCGCTCCGCCGCTGCTGTGCTCGGTTTCGGGGTGCCGCAGGGCTCGGGGAGCGCCGTGCCGAGGCCGGTGAGGGGCCGGCGGCAGGGCTTCGGCGCCTGCGGAGCTCGCCCGCTCCCCTCTTTCCCTCCTTTCGGGCTGCCCGAACCCGGGTGAAGAGCCTCTCGCTGATGGAGAAGCTCAACAGAAACGGGCTCGGTGTTGTCAGCTCAGGAAACTGCTCCCTGCGACCCAGGCACGCGGGAAAGAGCCCTTGTGGCGTTGGGACAACTACGCCACGTCGCACTGAAAATGGGGCGACTTAGTCGGGGAGGTGTATTCAGGGGGTTTTTGCGTCTGTCTGCGTTTTGGGTCCTGGTTGGGAGACACTGAGGTCTGACTTGATGGCATCTCTAAACCTCCTGTCCCTCCAAAAACCAGACTTGTGGTTTGGGAAACTGAAATTGCAGCAAGAGCCCCAACGGTCATGAAAAATCTGCCCTTCGGTTCGGTCTGAGGTTTCCAAAAGTCTGTTCTGGGAATCGGGGCACAATTTCTTGCTTTGAAAGCTCTGCAACCTCTCTCCAAGTGGGGCAAGCAAGAAGGGCTTGTGGTTGATTGATGAGATAAATTACCCAAGTGCATGAGCTTTGCTGGTCTCTTTGCTCTACTTCATCTGACAAATTTACAAATGCTGGTGCCAGGACAGATCAAATGCCTGCAGTCCCAACAGTTTACTTTGCAAAACTTGGGTCAAATTTTGCAGCTAGCTGCGTTGGGGTAGATCCAAAGAGTCTCTGTGGAGGGTGAGTTACGCCACGCTTCTGCAGGTTTAGGTGGGAGTGGGAGCTATTCCTGTGTCAACGAGCATGATGTGTCACCCCAAATCCTGCTGGCTGAGCTAAATTAGTTAACAACCGTGTCTTTAAAGACGGCAGTCGCCTCCTGCTCTGCAACTTCTAGCACAGCTATACCGGGTGAGGTGAGGCCTGCCACCTCCTGCATTAAGATGATGACAATTTGTCGGGAAAGGCAAATGGGACGGGCGGTTTGCCAGGCGCAGGGTCCCGGCGAGGGGGCCGCGGCTGCCACGGCTTGCACCTACGTGTTCGTTGGAGGGGAAACCCTCGAGGAGCGAGCTGGCAGCGAGCTGGGGATGCCGGGGTCGCGCGCTGCCGCTCGCTTGTGCTCCCGGGAGTCGGAGCCCCGCAGGGTAGCAGTCTCGCTGCAGAACAAATAAAACCATATGGCCATGTACCCACGGTTGCCGGAGAGGAACAAGGGCATCCGTGCAATTTTTCTCTGCGCTTTACTTAAGGCTCCAGGAAATCAATCAATCTGCAGATGAAGGGAATATTGTTCCTCCGGAAAGCTGATAATAAACGTGCAAATTGACGTCACCGGGCTTGAAGGCTCTCATCTTCCTCCAAGACAGGAGGAATTTGCCAGCGCGGCAAGCTGGTGGAGTCGAAGCTGCCCTCCTGCCACCTGCTGGGGCGAGCCCGGGGTGGGATTTGGGTGGGCATCCCTGAAGCAGCGTCGGGTCCCGAGAGCCCTTTCAGCCGGTAAGGTTAAGGAGTTTATCTTCCCCGGGTGCTTTACAGAGGCCGCAGCGTCCTCTGCTCTAGCTTTACTCAAGAGTTGTAAAAGAGTTAATTGCTTTGCAATCATGGCTTTACAGTCCCAGGCATTAGGAGACGCCTTGTGGGTATTCTTAGGGTGAAAGCAGCTATTGGGGGCGTTCAAGGCACCGTTTTGGAAAAGGTGACAAAGCCCGATAAAACCTTCCAGGGGAAAAACCCCTCCGCAAGGCTTGAAATGGGTCCTTCCCTCCCTCCCCGCGCCAAGCACGGATGTGGCTTTATTTAAAAAAAGACTACTGAGGCTTTTCATGCACTGTGCCAAAAATAACAAAAAAGTTGGAAAAGTTAAAAAAAGATTTTTTTTTTTTAAGGATAATTTGTTGGCAAGATGGAGGAGCGCTTTCTGGGATCCCGGAAGAGACTTGCAAGGCTGTAATTTTTTTTTAGGTTTTCAGCAGGCCTAGATACCAGTTCTGGTGCCGTTATCCAGGGCAGTTAACGAGTGCTGGGTAGTCCTGAAAGGTTGAGACTTTAATTATCTACTCAGTCAAGAGTAAGCCGCTGGCTTCACCCAAGCAAATGCAGTATTTACTGCCCGCCGCCTTCTTTGTCTTTTCTTTTTTCCCTTTTTCTTTCCATTTTTGAATAGATGTTTTGCCTGAATTACAGATTAGGTTGAAGGTTAAGTATTTTTTGTATAAAAATAGTGAAAAACCCTCTCAAACCTGGCAGCCCAATATTGAAAGAGCCCGCTGCCGCTAGATACCGTCACGTCTGAGGTGAAAATACACTGATCTTTAAGGACCAAGTTAGCGTTATTGCGCTTTGGCCTGCCCGCCTTGCTTGGTGTCGCTCATCGGTTTTAGCAGAGCTATCAAGCACTTACAACTGTTGGGGGGGGGAACAAAAAGTCGGCGCGTTCAGGGAATAAGCTAACTAGAGGTGTGGGCGTCTCGGGGGGAACCTCGGCCTGAGGCGCTCGGTGGCGTGGGGAGGCAGGGGCAAGAGCAGCACGGATGCGGCTTTGGGAGCCGGATAAAAATTGCTGTACCGCTAAATACTACGGGCTGGCCGTCTTCTTGCCCAAGGAGGAACGGAGGCGGCTCGCCCGGCGAAGGTGAGAAAACGCCACGAGACACGTGACTGCTCGATGCCCCCGCTGCGTGTTCCTCCTAACTGCCCTCAGCAAGCACGGTGAGAAGTGGTGCTGCGCTTTAATTGTGTGTTTTCATCGCTCTCAGCCCGGTAACGAGATGCCTTTCTCCCGGGTTGATGCGCTGGCCGTAGGGCTCCTTCCGCCGTGGTCGTACCGACGACTCTGACCTCCTTCCGGGGCAGCTCGGCCGGGAGGGCCGTGCTGGGGCACGAGGGGACTCGGGTTGTAGGCCTCCTCGATCTGGAGCTGCCGAGCGGCCGCCCCGTCGCTGGGGTGCATGGCGGGTGTTCGGGCAGTCTCGAAAGCGGTGGTTTTTCCTCCGCGTCGCCCGCGGGCCGTGGATCGGGGCCTCGACCGTCTCCTCGCGCCAGCCCTTTCGCCGGGTCCTGGGCCGCCCTCATGTGCTCCGTGCTCCGAAGCCACAGTCTCTAGGTGGCTCTTGAGACATACTTTTGTTTATTATTTTGTGATTTCACAGGAATTTCAGGGGTGGCTGGGGAGGTTTCAGTGAGACTGCGTATGGGGGAGGAGGAGGCGGAGGAAACTCCTGGGTAAAACTTAATTTCTGCTCTTGCGTGTCTCTCTGAAAGGCACACAGCCAAGATCGTGGAGCAGTCGTTTTTAAAACGCTCCTAAATTGTCTCCCCCGATGCAGGTTGTTGCATGATTATGTGGATTATTATCTTAATAAGGGCATCAGCAAGAAGAGCCTTGGGGTGCCATGGCGCAGCCGGGGGGCGGCTGGCTCTGCCGAGACACCCGCGTGCCTGCTGGGCACCATCCTGGCCCATCGGCGGCGTCCCGGCCGCTGGCTTGGTCACGACGGCCCACCAGGCCGGGGGGGGGGGAGGATGGATCGCTCCCCTCCCTTCTTCGCCCACCAAAAATGACACAACTGTCCGATGACGGAAGTGCTGTGAGCGAGCGGGGAGCGGGCGGTGGCTGCCGTGGCAGAGCCCTCCTCCATCCCTACCTCCATCCCACCTCGTCCCCATCCTATCCCATCCCACCCCATCTCCAACTCATCTTCATCCTGTTCCCATCCCATCCCACTCCATCTCCATCCCATCCCCATCTCACCCTCAACCCTGTCTCCAACCCCTCCTCATCCCATCCCACCCGTTCCCCTCCCCTTCCCACTCCCATCCCCATCCCCCCGCCACCTTCGTCCCGTCCCCGCCCCCACCCTCGCAGCCTGGCTCCAGCTGTACGGCACCCTGCGGACGGGCGCCGCCATAGCCTTGTACGGCCAAAGGAGCCCCGCGGGGGCTGCCATGCTGCTTCACGCATGCGCCGAGGCCGCCGGAGCGTCTCCATTGAGAAGAATGAGGGGAAAGGGGAGGAGCCAAGGCGTGAGGAGCCGCCGAAGGGGGCGGGGCTACGCTCCGGGGCTCCGGCCATGGCCACAGTGGATGCCGAGGTGAGTGAGAGCGGCGGCGTCCATCTACCCCGGGCGGGGGGAAGAAAGATGGGGGAGCGTGGAGTGGTATCGCCCAGGGCCAAACGGGTTCTGTCTGAGGCCGGGAGGGGGGCCGTGCCCCCGCCGCCCCATGGTTCAGTCCAACTCCTCTGAGGGGAAGAATGTGGGAGCTGCTGCCATTGTGTGTAGGGGGCCCGGGACTCTGTATAAGTAACACCCCTCCACAGTTATTCAGTGGTATGGGCCATACAGGTTCCGGGGTTCCCCCAATGGGAGCGAGTGCGTGTGGCGGAGGCGGAGGGAGGGCGGGCGGCGCCATCCAGGTTCCGGGGCTCCCCATGTGGCGGGGCCCCGGGCGGCGCTGGCATGGCTCCATCCAGAGTCCAGGGCCGGCGGGTGCGTGGCTGGAGCCGGGCCGCGGCTATGAGGCATGCAGGGTCCCGGGCCGCGGGCACGCGCCCGTGCGGGGGCAGGCATGAGGCATGCAGGGCCCCGGGCCCCGCGGGCAGGCGGCGTGCGGGGCCCGGAGCGCCGGCGACGCGGGCGGGCCTCGCCCTGCCGCCGCGACCTGGCGGCCGCCCCCGGCGCCCGCTGCTTCCCGCCGGCCTGCGGGGAGGCGTCGTGGGCCCGGGCCCGGGCCTGGCCGCGAAGGGCCCGCGGCGGCGTCCCGAGGCCTCGGGGCCGGCCCCGCTCCCCCCGGGCCCGGCTGGGTCAGCCGCGGCGCCCTGCAGGGAAGCGCCGGGGCGAAGGCGAAGCGCCGGCGAAGCGCGCCCTTCGCTTGCAGTCAGAGATGGGGCGAGAGCGGCTGTATTAAACACGCTGTGTCTAAATCCTCTTGAGCGGAGGGCGTTCATAAAGCGAGCCAGAAGTTAGGATCTTGCCCTCTGAGAGAAAGGGGAGCTGGAAACAAGAATTAAGGAGGCGGGAGGAACGAGGCGAAAGGGCTGTTGGTGAGAGGTAGCAAACTTTTCTTCAGGGAGAAAAACTTTCGACGCCAAGGGGCCTTTGGAGGGTTCCAGGGCGGCGACTGAATTTCCCACTTTGCTAAGAGTGCGTTGCTGGACTTTCCTTTCACTTTTCCTTTGTGTGGTAGGCAAAAGTAGGCGCAGAAGCCTCCACGGTAATAGGTTGGTCAGAAGGAGTCGCCGTGGTTGGAGTGCCGGGACGGTGCTGAAGACTGCAGGGCGGCCGGGGTGGGGGGGGTTGCAATGGCATGTGCGATATCCAGTATAGTGCCCCAGCAGTTCATCAGGGAATCCGGGTTATAAAGTTACCGACCGCCACAGCGTTCTTGTTTCTGCTCTTGGTATAGGGGTTTGACATGCACTGAGTGAAAGGCCTGAGAAAATACCAGCATCACATCCAAAATCCCCAAAGAAAATGAAGTTTGCCATGTAATGACAGTTAGCCAGATCTGTAAACGTCGCCAAAGAGTGCGGCGCGCAGCTCAACTACCCCATAAAGTGGCACACAAAGCTGAAATGCCTCTATGCTTGCTGTGCTTTTTTTTGTGCCAATCTGAGGCTTTTCCCCCACTTTTGTTACAGAATGTGGAATCTTTTTATAAGTCTGCTTACGCTCAGGTAAACGCTAGGTTGCAGCATGCTGACTGACAGACGTGCGCAGGGAGAGCAACAAGATAATAATGCAGTTGTACGTTCATCTATGAACTGAATAGAAATAAGTGCTAGAGATGGCTGGGTACTCCATATCTAGCTAGATGCAGCTGATGATCAGCATCTTCTGACAGCTTGGCTACACCTTACCATTCAGGTATGTGAGAGTGTATGCTGTAACCATTCCCAGCTCTTTTGTTTGAAATACTGTGTTCAAAAGGTTATATGGTGGCAGGGGAATTTCTTCCTTGTGGGAGATGGAGTTTGTAGCATGGCTACACAGATGGCAACAGCAGTTCTTTGCAAAGTGCTGCGAAGACAGAGCTTGAATTTTATTACGCAGGCAAGATTCCCGTTGTCTGTGATGGAAGTTTTGTCCCAGGCAGGATCCTTGCGCTTTCTGTTGCATCACAGCTGCATCTCAAGGCCTGATCCTGCTGCCTCACCTTTGTGCTTTCAGAGAGGGTCCGGTGTTAATTTTGTTGCAAAATAGAAGAGTGAGCCCTGAGCGATTCCATTATTTCATGGTCCAGTTTTGCCTTTATCTGCCTCGGTGTGATTCCTTTGAGAATGGCATGGCATGGCTGTAACCAGGGCAGGAGCTGGCTCATAACTCAGCAAATCTTAGTGTACAGGTTAGCCTTACAACTGTAGATGCCCACCTCTTATTTTTGGAAGCACCTTCCAGGAGTCTTGGCTAGAGTCTGCTCTATAGGTAAAGCATTAAGAAACATGGCTCTTAGAATCAGGCTTAATATCTGCAAATGTGGCAGTGGATTATGGGGAGGAGAACAGTGACTCGGAGTTTAATTCAGCTATAAAACAGTCTAGTTATTTCCTCTTCCACAAATTCAATTAATTCTGAGGCCAGATTTGCCTTCGCTTACACCCCACTGAAGCCAGAGGGGAGGACTTTGGTGTAAATCAGGCTGGAATTTAGAAATTGGAGTAGGTCCTCCTTGCTTACCCCACGGTTGTAACAGAAAGCAAGGATCAACATCGCACAACGGTGTTTTACTGTGCCATGCAGGTTGGAGCAGAAATGAGGAATTGCTTCGCTTGGTGAAGAAAGGTGCAGAGATGTGCTCCAAGCAGATGTGATGTTTGCTCTGAATGAAGAGCTGAGTTGGGGCGCGGGGGCGAGAAGAGTGCTGTTTGTGTATCTCTGGGCAGCGTCCACACCAGCTTTTCCAAACACAGCTACTGACAGCCAGTTAACTCAAGATAAAAACGTGTAGCACAGAGTGGCTCCTTAGGGCTGGTGGCTGAGGGAGAATCACTCTTATCACCAGGATCTTAGTATGTCCTGAGTGGTAAACTTTCTGTTTAGGGAGTGTGCGATCTTAGTTAAAGGCTGCCTCGAGTAATCTCTGTGTGTTGGGGCATGGTTGAGCTCCTAAGTAAGTAGCTGTGCTGCTGTCATATTACATGCAATAACCATCTTCCATCGATAGCAGGTTTCTTCTATCCAGTGCAGTTGGAGTGTTTTATGTATTTTAGACCAACTGTGTATACAATACTAAAGTTTCAAGCTTAAGGGATTGA
This sequence comes from Struthio camelus, assembly GCF_040807025.1. Lineage (NCBI taxonomy): Eukaryota > Metazoa > Chordata > Aves > Struthioniformes > Struthionidae > Struthio > Struthio camelus. Next base: position 11,507,829 of record NC_090961.1, on the reverse strand, counting down.
GTTTGTCTTGCTCTGCCGGTCTTATGATAGTGCAGGTTCATTGGATTTGTTGCTGTTGCTCCAGTTTGCATCAGTGTTAGTGACAACAGAATCAGTTGACCTTGTTTTTGTATGTTTCCTAAAGTGGTCGGTTGGTGTGAGCACGAAAACAGAGATTTCAAGCCACGATGTTTTCCCCGAGGCTCATAATAACCTCAGGAAAGCTGGTGCCTGCATGCTAAGCAGGAAGTAAGGTGTGTGCGTGTGGCTTTGAATGAAGTGGTTCTCTTCAGAAGTTACACTGCATTTTTCATCATTTTTTCCTCCTATCTGTTCTGATCTGTAACATCTTTTTTCTGGAGTTGCAGCTTTGATCTTTAAAGAGAAGCGATGCCATGCGCGCCACACAGAGGACAGATTTCCCCACTGCTCAGCACCCTCAGTCGAGACCAGATCTGCCAAAGGATTCAGCACCCAGCAGCTCCCCACCTTTTAAAAGGGAGGACTCAAGAGGCTGGGCAGTTTTGAACATCTGTCTCGTGATGCTAGGGCTTTGCCCCAGCTTTGATCCTTGCTCTCATCCCCTTAGCCAGCTGGTGCTGGGAGCGCTCTGTAGGCAGTCCTCCGCCTGTTCAATGAACTCCCTACTGGATTAAGGGGCAACGCTCACTCAAGTCAAAGCACTTCCTATTCATGGGTCCCTCGCTGGAAGGAGGTTGCCGTAATAGGCCACTGAGTGCAGGAGTGCTAATGGGAAAGGCCAGGACCTAACGAGCAATGCCTTTGAGGAAGGAACACGTAGATGATTTCTTCAGTTTCCCACTTTCTGTTTTGCAGGTGACGTGAAATCCAGTGCTTCTTTCAGGCCTGCCCTGCCCTTCCGCCTCTCTCGTTTACTCCTGCCAGCCAGGAGTAAGTGCTGGCTCACAAGGCAGGAGAGGGCTCTGCTTTGCTTTCCCATGGCCGTGCTGGCTCACAAGGGAGGAGGGGGCTCTGCTTTGCTTTCCCAGGGCCGTTGCTTTTAATACAGAGTCTGTTTCAGTAACTTGCAGCAAGAAATCTTAAGGCGTTTAAAACCCCATCATCTTTTCTGCCTGGGGAGCTACCTGGAAGCCTGCATGTTTTGATGGCTACAAGACCGATGTTTTCTTCAGTCTTGTTAGAGCAGAGGGGTATGTTGGTACTACATTGACATAATATCATGAACACAGGCCAAAAAGGGTGTGTTTCCAGGTGTGCTAGATTTCTTCTCCAGTTCCAGCTTAAACACGGTTTGCAACATTTTAGCTGCATCTTTGTCTCCAGTGAAGAAAGGAGTTCTTTCCTCCTCTTCGTTAGAGAACACCTAGTAAGGGCGGGAGAGTTTATAACTTTATTAATTAGAGCCTTTCCCGTAAGGGTTACTTCATCCTGTTAGTGTTTTGAAATCACAAACTGCCGTGTCCGCGATAGAATTTTACCCTATGTGAAATGGATGCAAACATCTACTTCCCTAACGTGAATTTTCTCCGTGGTACATTAACCATGCAAAGCTAACTGTGGGCTAACAAAAGCTGTTTGGAAACTCATCTATTTCTTCCATGGAGACAAGCTTTAAATAATAACAGAATGGGCAGATATGACTTCGAAAGCTTTAAGAATGCCCTTCAGTTGTGTTAAGCTAATTTGGTTGAGCCAACATGTCTGAAGAAAGTCTCTGAAGAGAAGTCTGTCAGTCAGGGCAGAATTAAGGGCCGGTTTATACTTTAAGAAAAGCTTTTCCAATGTAATTATTCTGGCTAGAAAGGATTATTTTTCTTTTTTCTTTACTGAAATAGCAATACCAATAGAAGACCTTGCTGTGGGCCTTGCTATATTAGTTTAGAAGTGATTGTAAACAAGAGCAGCTTATTTCTGCTTTCCAAACCAGAGCCTTGGTGTACATTTAAGAAGTTTTGCCGACATAGTTACCTGTCCGTGAGTGGAAAGAAGTTGCTCTCCCTGTCACCATAGCTGTGTCAGCAGAAGTACAGCTATATTAGTTTAGAAGTGATTTTAAACAAGGGCAGCTTATTTCTGCTTTCCAAACCAGAGCCTTAGCGTACGTTTAAGAAGTTTTGCCGACATAGTTACCTGTCCATAAATGGAAAGCGGTTGCTCTCTCCCCCACCATAGCTGTGTCAGCAGAAGTCCTAGTAGAGATGCAATTACCAGCAAAAACCCCAGCAACAAGAAGAGCAAACAGTTCTTCTGTGGAGGGAACTGATTTGAGCTGTGCTGGCAAATACAGTTGGATGGGCACTCACCTTGCAAACAGCTGTGCCAGCTGAAGACACGAGCGTCCCTTGGCAGTTCATTGTTGCTAGCAGTGACTGATGCACCGGTGGTGTATCTCACGTCTACGTGTGCATGAGAGCAGCTGGTATCAACATGACTAGGGACTGGTACTGTTGTATTGCCGCTGATCTGAAATACCAGTCTGGGGCCTTGTTCTTCATCACCTTGCCTGACCCTTTGTGATCTGTCCCTTCACCTGTTGGAGGTGGGGCAATGCCACCTGCGTGGCCTCTCTGCGTGCTTCAGGAGCGGAGACATGGAGTGTGTGGAGGTATTCCTCCTGGTTTTCCCCCCTTGCAAAGTGCTGTAGCAGAGCAGGTGCATGTGCGTATTGGGTCATTGGGAAAGAAAAAGGGATGCTGGAATAAGAGGTTTCACAGTAGAGTAAGAGGATAAGAGGCCAGTACTACATCCTGCTCTGCCATCTATGATGGAAGAAAACTTTCAGGGACGGATCTTGCCTCTTTCAGCGAGATCAGATTGACAGGGAAGGGTGGATGTTACTCATATTCCCCCCAACTCCGATGAGCTGTGCTCTGTGGTGGTATGTGTTTCGCTGTGTTGTGAGAGGTTCAAGGGGGTCTGTTCAAGTGCTTAAAGACGCGTTTGCTGGAGACTCCCCCCCCCCCCCCCCCCCCGCAACTTTGTCGTGTGAGCCAGAAAAGTAGCCGATGAAAGGCTCACCTCACTATCTACATCTCGGGTGGCTTAGGGAGAAGAGTCACCTAAATCCGTCCTCCTTCGGTGTACGGGCAGGCACATCCCATAGGTGATTGCCAGTGACTAGCTGAAGCGGTGAAGTAAATCTGAAAGGGAGTGAAAGAGTTTGCTGTAGCCCTGCTGGCTTAGCTTGACTGCCAAGCTCTGTGAAATGCGTATAAACCCAGAATAAACTGTACTTATAAAAGCGCTTTATACTAGTATCACTGTGTCCAAAATAGAAAGGCTTTTCTGCTTGTAATTAAAAATTTCTAGCATAGGCAAAGTATCAAGGACATCCAGTGTATCCTCTTTTCAAGTAGGAAATGTTCTTCCGGGAGGATTCCTGTTTCCTTAATGCCAAGCCTGATGCTCACCGTTGTCCTGCAGTCTGCCTCTGTACTGGCGAGTTTTGCCCAAGTTTACATTTAAGAATAGTTTCGCTCCATGGAGGAATTACAGTTCAAAAATGCTGCCTGGCACAAAGGGCAGACAGCTACTGAACAAGGTGAGACGATACGGTATAGGGCTGAGCTGCTTGTGTGAATAAAAGGGCGGGCTTGGGGGCTGGAGGTGGGCTATTAAATATTAAATCCATCCTTTTCAGTGTTGTATCTCCTCAAGGGAGAGCTCTCCAAGGCAGTGGTGAGCAGTGTCAGTTTAGGACAGGAAGGCAGTGAGTGGGATGGATTGCTAGAGGAGAAAATTCAGATCCACTTCAGTTTGCTTGTGGCTAATCATCCTGGAGAAACAGCACGCAGCAAAGGGAGGAAATTTGCAGGTGGCACGGCTGAGGAGGAGGTTAAGCGTGGAGCAAGATAACCAGGCTGACATGGATAAACTCAAAATAAAGCCAGGTAAGTGACTTATCCCATTTGTTACAGGGAAATGTAAAGTTATGCAAACAGGGATAAAAATGTCCGAAAGGATTATTTTTCTTGGGTCAGATAGGCCATTGCACAAACCAGGAGAGGTTATGAGCTTGCAGCGCTCCAGCATTCAAAACCGGCAGCAAAGAGTTTGGGATCTGAGCAAGCTGAGGTGAGTAGAAATAGCGGTCATACCCAAAGACTGCAATGACAGGCTGTTTAGCTGTGATTTGGGACAAAGTATTTGAGCTAAGCCCAGGAAGCTGGTGATTCTGTAGAATAATGTACTTGCCTATGCTTGCAGGGTTTGTCGATAATAAATGTGGGGCTTACTCCTTCTGAGGAGGACAGAGGGCGGCCAGGATGAATCGGAGGGCTTTTGCCATGCATAGAGCCTAAGGGAACACGACCCCAGAAGCACAGCATCTCCATGCAGAGGTGATTGCAGTCCATGCGTGTGAGCAGAAGTATTTTGTACTTTGGCCTTGGTTAGGTTAAGACAAAAAGTCCATGTGTACAAAGTGTTACTTCAGATTTCTAATTGCTTTATTTTAGAACTCTAGTCTAGATGCGAACAGATGTATTTTAGCATGTTGACTGGCAAAAGTGAACCCTGAACTCCCCAGTAATGTTGACCATGACCTGCTGATGCATTTGAACACAGCCCTGAGTGCTGCGAAAAGTTGTGATTTTTTTTTTCTTTTCCTTTTTAAGCCTGAACTCCTGGATTCTTGAGACTCTCAGCCTCTTGAGACTCTCTCTTTTTCCTCTCAAATAACGTTTCTAGGCCTGGCAATTTCAGAAGGAAGTTTTAATATGTGATTTCTCCCAAAGGCTCAAAGCCAGGAGGCAAATAACCCAAAGATTTTGTCCAACGGCAGTGGTACCTGGGGATATTTCGCACTGCCAGTCACAAACGTTCAGAAGCTGTAGTCAAGTCCTCTCAAAAATCATAAAATTGTTTCAAGAAATGGGAAATTAAGCATGCACATACACATGTAGCAGACTTTAGAAGGATTAATGGGTTTCAAAACTACATGCTTCATCCAGTTGTTGCTTTGGGAATTGAAAGTAGATCTGTTGCAACATCAAGAGGTAGATACTGGAACAACTTTCGGTGGTGACTAGTGAAGGCAGATGCCCAAATGCCTTAGGCTTTAAAGCTATGCCTTACCTTACAATAAACCCAAGTTCTTGGTGTTGCGTTAGCTCAGCCCAGGTTTGAGCAGCTGGGCAGCAAAGCCGTATCTTCTTTACTATTTCTTCCCTGTAGTTTAATTTATTCTCTCTTTTTATCTAGATTCCTGGCGTATTATCCCATGGATTTTTTTTTTTTTCCTGCTGCCCTTATCTGAAATTCATTCCCATGCATTTGCTTTAGACACAAAGAAAGGAGCTGTGGGACAGCACTGGAGGTCTGCTAACACTGTCTAACTGGTCTTTGCCCTGGACAGGGTGTGAAGTAACAGCCACATCTGCATTAGCCAGCACAGGGGTGGGAGGTTTTTGTGGTTGAAACAGGCAGCACTCGCGGCTCGGAGGGACGGTAGTACAAACCTGCACTAACGAGGGCGTTTAAATCACTTGGATTTTGGGGCAGGCTCTTAGAGAAATTAACATAAATTTTTGATGCATTTCTTATGTTGAAGGGGCTAGGTAGCAAATCGTATACCCATCAAATACAGTTTTATCAGAGGATCAGTATTCAGGAGACTAAAATGCCAACAATCAGGCCGCTAGCTGGTTTATATGACTCAGTCTAGTATCCTGCTGGCCTATAAGTTCGAACATAAAACTCCAGATTGCAAGAACGTAAAGCATGACGCTAAATATTTTATTAATTGAGGAGCATTATTAATATTAGTTAGGCATCAGCATGCTAAATCAACATCCAGCATGCTTTGAACTGGTAACCCAGACATTTGGTGTTTTTATTTGCATACTTGCGTGTAGCAGCCTTTGTCAACTAGGCCGTGTTTTAAATTTTTGGGAGCCGTGAGTTTCATACAGCTGAAATGCTTTTGTTCTTTGCATTATTAGGAAGGGTATTTTTTAGTACTGTTAGGAAGTACTGTTTCACATTGGTGCTTTAATCCCTCTTGAATATGCAGGGATGATTGTTTGTAAGCAGGTGTCCTATAGGATCTGGAGACGTTCCATGGAATATTTAACCTTCTTTGCAAAACTTTGAGGATAAACAAAGAATGCTCCTTGAAAAAAGATAGACTTCACTGCTATGAAATGAGATGTAATATTTACTCTTGCTATAGTGCCAGATCCTGGAGCTTTTAGAGCGTGTGCAGAGAGCCGAGGTGAAGAGCCATGCTGTCTTTTAATCAGCTTCCCCTTTTACCAGGAAGACACCACCAGTGAGCAAACAAACTGCTACTGAGCACATTTGCTGAAAATTTGTCTGTTTTGGCTGCTAAGAATTTTCAGTAGAAAGGGAGAGGTTAGCACAGCCTCAGGCTTGCATCATTTGAAAAGACCAGCAAGGGGTGATCCTCTTCTGTCTTGGCTATATCCTCTTTGTCTTCCAGGCACCGCAAGTTGTATTTCCCATCTAAGAGTCTGTCATGCATGGGGCACCCTGTACCTAGCTCCCACATTTTTGGGGTTACTTTGTGGGCTACTGGTGCTGTGGTTACACTCTTGGGTTTCTAAGAGTTCAGCATCTTTCCTGCTGCAGCGCGATGTTGATAGCACACGGGCTTTCATCGTTCAGAGCTCTTCTTAAAAACTTATTTGTTTGATATCTTCTCAAACGTGTGCCTCGAGACTGGCCTCAAAGAGGTTCTTTAGAGACGTATTTTATCTTTTTCCTGCTCCTGTGTGACAGCAGACTAGTCTTTTACCTCCTGCTAAGGATGCAGATGCTGCTGCTTTATGCGTATGACAAGATGCGCGTTATATTGCTGCTGCTACTTTTTGTCCTGGAGCTGGGGCTCGAGGCTGCTGTCGGGAATGACATACGACACAAAGATCATCTCACCCCCAAGCGAGTGTGCAATCTTAAGTCCGGGACACAGCGCTATCAGAGATGCCATCTGGCTGCAGAGGACAAGGTCGTGAGGTGAGGAGGAATCGGGTGGCTTTGTCTGCTCGAAGGCCCCGTCAGCCCGACAAAGTTTTACCAGCCAACTTGCCTTTCTCCACCGAGCCTTTGTTTCCAGCCACGCTTCTGATGAAAGGCAGAAAACGGCAGCTTTTCCATTGGCTGAAGAAAACCACCTCCCCGTGCGACACAGGCCCTTGACGGACGCGCGCTGCCGGCTGCGTGCCAGGGTGGATGCGCTCCAGTGGCATAGCTGTATTGGCAGCTGCAAGCCCCAGGCTCTTACTCGTGGGGTGCTGTCTGCTGCCAAAAGAGCCTCTTGCGATGGGGAGGCAGCGCTGACAAAAACAGCTGGGAGAGGGGATTTCCGCTATCTGCTTGGGAACGCACCTAGCTTAGACGTCCGGAGGACCACCGTTTTGAGCCGGTATTGCCTACTTAGTGGAGACAGGTAGGCTCAAAGGAAACGGTTCAGATATTCTGAGTTCAATCCCTGGAGGACTTAGGTGTAATATGGTTCCCCCCCAACACGCTTGTGATCCAGCAGCATGGTTGTGTCAGCAGCTCGCAGCCAATGCAGGCCCTGGCAGCAGAACTGTGTATTTTGCAGACGTGGCCAAAGAGCTGTTTGCAAGAGGCCCCCATCGTCTGTGTGTGTTTATGCATTGGATGCAGAGAGATGTTTTAACTTATTTTTCAAATGACAAAAAACTTCCCAAGTAGAAGTTGGTGTGGAACTGCTGAGAGCAGCTCCTGGAGCAACAGTACCTGCTTTTAAAGAGAAATGTAAATTGTGACATGCAGCCCTGTGGTTCCCGCCCTCGTTCCCTGATGAGTCAGATATCTTAGCTTGCACTGGGATGGTAGTGCTGATGCAGCTGCTGATTGCTGCCAAAGCAAGGAGTCCACGCGGGGAGATGAGACAACATGCCTTGTCCCTGCTGGGTGCTCATTAACATTTTCTTGCTGGCGTATTATTAATTAAGGTAATTTTTATTGCACTGTAAGTATACGTGGTGCTTTGCAAGCACAGAACATAACCTGCTTTTTTCCCAAAGATTTCCTGATATATATGTTATGCAGTGTGCAAAGTGAGAGTATTGGAAAAACTGACTGAACTGTTGAATATTGAAATAAGGTAAATGTGTTTTGGTCTTTTTTTTCCCCTCACGTAGCAGATGCCCAGCTTCATGGCTGGCTGGGGCTGGTGAATGTGGAGCTTTATGAGGAGAGTGCTAAGGACTTGTAAATGCCCTTTACACAGAATTAGTGCAGGCAGATAATAGGACTTAAGAGCAAGGAGAGTTTGCAACATTGACCCCCGTAAGACAGAAGAGTACATAGAATAGAGTATAACATTAAAAAGAGTTTTGGGACTTGATCCAAAACCACAGAAATCGGTGGGGGATTTGGCGTCAGCTTCAGTGAGAGCGGATTGCCTCCAGTGTACCCAAGCAATGGGGCAGTCAGCAATTTAAACAAAAGAAGCTAAAGAACTGTCCAAGCAAGGCTGGTTGCCTGAGTCTGCTTATGAGATTCAGAGTTTGTCCCTGCCGAAAAGCCACTGGTGCCCGAAGGGACTTGGTAGTCGTGTGAAATGCCACTGAATTGAAATTCTGCTAATTGGCATCACCGTGCCGGGGCTTTGTCTGCTGCAGATGTGCAGGGTGTCCTGACTGTCGGGAGCGCGGGATGCCCTAAAGGTGCAGCAGGGTGCTGCGCGTGGCCGGCATGCCTGCGGATAGAAGGATCCTCTTTGAACTTGCTGTTTCAGATCAGTTTGGGACCTGTGCATTTGGAAGTAGTTGAGTCTGCTAAGGTTACATACGCACCTGCCTGTGCTCCTTCCTCGTTCTGCGAGCTGCCACCTGTACTTCAACTTGTCGCTTAGCCCCTTCGGTGCTGGTGGTGTCCCCCAGACGGAGCCATCCTCAACCGTCCCAGTCGAATGCTGGGGCCGGATTCTCCAGTCTGTGCTGTTTTCCAGGCTTCGTCGCTGGGACAGGTTATTTGATGTCTTTCTCCCAGTGATGCTTTTCCCAGCTGGAAAAGGGAGGCAGCGATACAAGGCTGTGAAGCCTGACTTGGCGATATCCTCGCATTCCTTAAAAGCCTTTACATTGCAAGTGTTGCAGAAATGCAGAACGTTATTTTTTGAATGTACCTGTTGCCTTCACTGGGTAAGAGATGGCAAGTTACTTAGGTCAAAAGTTTTACTATTTAATATGTGCTCTGGTTTCTGGCTTGCTGCCCTGAGATCATGAGTGGACCTGATTACGATTTTTTTTTTTTTTTAGAAGCACTCTATAATTTATGATTTGTGATCAAAGCCAGTATGACTCCAGATGTCCAGCACCTCTTCTTTGGACTTTTGATATCAGCTCTGGACTTTATTTTGAAACAGTGATCCATACTCTTTCTAGTGGTCTCTTATTCCGTTCTGAAGTCAGGCTAATGTATCCTCTTCCAGCCTAACAGTTCTTATAGAGATATCCTGAGGAGTAGTTAGCTTGTATCTTCAGAAAGCTTTGAAGGAGAAAAGAACCTTGTGATGAGAACGCCTAATAATTTCTTAAAGCGTATTTGAAAAAAAAAAAAAGACCAGAACAAACCGATGCAATTATAGTATCCACTGCGTGGTCATTTGGTGCCGCTTGCTAGGAGATCCACTTTTGAAAAACAAATCCACTTTGACAGCCCATCACTGGCTTTTCGGAAGCAAAATACTGGGCAGAAAACTGTCACTTTAGGTGACTTCCCACTTTATTTGTTTACGCCCGTTTTTCTGACACACTTTTCCAAGAGCATAGCGGTGGCAGCTGGAGAGTCAGGCCTAGATTCGTGATGCGGGTAAGTGGGGGAAGGAAGAGGGGGGCCGAAAGGGGCCGAAGGCCTCCGTTAGCACCCTCTGCCGTGGGGTGCCTTACGGGTGCTGCAGCACAGGAGCACCGGTCGCCCTCGCAGGTCCCTCCTGGCCCTGACCCCCCCGTGTCTGGCCTCGCAGAAGCACTGGGAAAAGCTCTGCGCTATTGGGTGATTTGGCCTTTTTTTTGGGGGGGGGGGGGGGGGAATAAGAAAAAGGCCTTAATTTTAGCATGAATTCACAATACTTCCTTTTATTCTGCCCATGACAAAACCATATATTATAATCCCCCGCTCAGCCTAGGTAGGATTCACCGCGTAGCAGGCCGCCAAGGCAGAGCTTAGCTCCTACGTGAAGCCCGTTCTCCTGTCTGTTGGCTTTATTTGGCTCTGGGAACTAGGGTGGGAAGCAGTATGTTACCCTGGACAGTAGAAGTTAAACTGCATGAAAAGGTTAAGCAGGATTGCTTTTTTCACTGCATCATCAGAGCTTTGTCAAGATTTGGCCATTGTAGGCTACGTTTTCTGTTAGCTGTAAATAACCCTATTTCCCAGTAGCCTGGTGGCTGAGGTGCTAGCTGCTTCCTGGCTATAGGGCTTCGCGTCTAAGCCCCAGACGGTGGGGCAAGTGTGAGCCATGCCTCCATCCAGCAGCGCTTCCTGCGGAACGCTATGCAGCCGTGTTGTGCTGGTTGAGCGTGGCTGCGGTTTTGCTGGTAAAATAAACCCTCTTGAGTGAAGCAAGCTACTTCCATGGCATAAAGACCTCGTGGCGAGGAGCTCCTGTAGATGAGCTTTCGCAGAGTCTCCTCAGCAGAGCAGGGAAGCCAGGAATCAGGAGACGAGGCCTAGGCGGGGGATTTTAGACATAAGTTGCTGGTTTGCAGCCGTTGGACTTGTAGAAATAACCGTCGCCTGGATGGTCATGACGGTTCCTTTGCGTGTTAAAAGCTGTGACTATGAGTTGCGTGGCCAGGGCTGTCCTGGGAGAGCTTGTTTACGTACAGCTTTTAGCACGCACACGCAGAGCCTATACAAATCCCAGTGCACAGGCAGTCAAAGACAAAGTTAGCACTTCTGTATCAGCATAGCTCATTCATACGAAGGCACAGGGCTTAGCCGTGTCAGTATAAGCCCATTTACACTGGTGTAACTGCGACTGTGCCGCACGTCATGTAAGCACATAGAGAGAGCAAGGTTGTGTTTGTGTTAGTATGACTTGGGACATGCTTTGTGTAGTCCGAACAAGACTGTGTTGCCGTAAAGACGTGCCTCTAACAGAGACGCATTAAAAGATACAAAATTGTGGCTGGACCAGTAGATATGTCCTTGAATTAATTCTTACTTTTTTTTTTCCCCATCATATTGTTTCAGCCTCTGTCATTCCATGTGTATTTATTTCTGTGCGGTTGTGGGCTTTTTTTTTTTTTTTTTTTAAATAGGTCAAATGAGGAACAAGATATTTTGAAAACACGCAAGTGAAAAGCTGGAGCTAGATATCAGTCAAAGTGAGGCTGGACCCTATCCCATTGCTTGTTTGCTGCGCATACCATATGGAAAGTACAGTGTTGAGCAAAACAGAGACAGTCCCAGAGCGTGGCAGAAGCACGAATTCTCCCAGCGTGGTGAGCAGCCGCACTGGGCTTGCTCTCTCCTTGGCTGGCTCTGGTCTTCAATGTGAATCACATGAGGGAACGGTGCAAGATGCTAGGACGCGTCAGAGCATTGATAGCAGCCTGTTTTGGAAGGCTGCGTTCACGGTTCTGTGCCGTCCATAACAGTCTTTCAAATGATATCAGGGGCTTTGGATCAAGTTGCTGCCAACTCCCGCAGTTTTACGGAGGGCGGGACTCTCGCTGAGCTCCCTGCGCGTTATGGCAGGCTTCAGACCGTAGGGCTTGGCCATCTGTTTCCAAAGCAAGTCAGTCACTTCGTGCTGTGATCCTGAGCGATTTATGTAACTTCTCCACCTTTGAATTTTAATCCACAGAGTGGAAGACATAAGGTTTGTCTTCCTCATTGCTTGGTTTGTAACTTGTACAGTGGGTTGGGAAGGTGCCAGTGTAAAAGTGCAGGTGTTACAAACTGCAGGTAATGCTAACTCTGATCAGGCTTTGAGCCTTGCTGTCTTGAAAGGGGTACTGCCTTTGTTAAGCCATCATACTCGTTTTTGTAAGCCAGCATGAGAATTTTTGCCTTTTTCGACCTTGCTAAGCCAGCATGAGAATTTTTGCCTTTTTTGACCTCACTAAACCATTTGCCTAAGCTTTGAACAGGTTTTTTGCCTTTCGCTCTTAAAGGCAGACATCTCTAGGAGCTCCTTTCTGTTGCTTCTGCTTTGTTTTTATGAGTAGTTTTTAGTCTCGTGCCAGTAGGGTGTAAATGTGCGTATAGCAAATATGGTTTCTGGGAGTGGCTTGCTTTCACAGGTACCTTTCAGCAGCCTTTTGGAAGTAGTCATCACACCAAAGGTTGAAAGCCACTGTTGTAGGTGATAGGAAAGTCAGACTTTGAGGAACAGCTTCTGATGACACTTCTGAATGAGACAGGATCAGATTAAACAGTGTTTGTTTATCATGAGAGACAAGGTCACTGTGAACAGCGTGGGCCAATCCATGTGTATGTGAAGTTCATGGATCTTCTAAACCCTTTTAAAGTTCTCCAGTGTCAAAACCAGTGCTGTAGACAGTGTGATGCAGTGAGCAGAAACTGCCACGGGTTGATTTTGACAGTAGGCTGTAATCACACAGAGCACGCCTGCTGTTGACTGTCCTCCCCTTTCCCATACTCCAGTGGCTAATGTTTAACAATTAAAGCATTGTGCATACATCTTTGGTGTAGTGTCTCCATGCTGAAGGTGATAGCAGGGCCAAAGGAAAGTCCCTGAACAAGTCTGCTTTCAGGAGTATTGTATAAAACATCCGTGTTCATTGCAACCAGGTGGGCCATCGATAGCCTGGAAAGATGACTGGAATGCGGTGAGATCCCGTGAAGAGACTAATTTTGTGTTCCCTCCCACAATGAACTGCCTAAATTTAGTCTGAATTGGATTTGTCCAGGGAGGACTGCTTTGACTGGACCTCTTTCTGCAAAGACAACCTGCTAAAAATACAGGTAGGGATTTACTTCACCTTTACAGAACTGACCGCCCTTTAATTCCTGCACCTGTGCACCTAAGTCAGCCTTAAGGGTCTCAGAGCTTAACAGCACGTTTATGCTGAGCATTAAGTAACGGCTCATGAAGAACGGCAGTGCTTTGGTCAGTCGTGGGGCTCCTAATAAGAAGTAGACATGGGGCTGAGCTGCCATAATTTCATACTGAGATGATGGACTTGCTAAATTACTATTCTGCCCACTAAAATTATTGTACGTGGCAGGTTCCTTCTGCAAGGGAAGAAGTATCTTGGTCCCATTTTATCATCTTGAGAAAGTCCTCAGCGAGGCGACGGAGCCCTCGCTCCTTTTGTTCTCTAGTCCAGTTTTCTAGAATTTGCTGCTGAAACAGCACTTTCAAACCCAAAGCAGGCAGGATCCTCGTCTGATGAAACCGTACGATTTAAAACAAGGAAGCGCAGCACAAACGGGTGATCGTGAACTTCTGTGTCAAATGGCCACAAGTCGAGATGAAGAGGAGGAATGGCAGGATACGCTATCTTATCCTCTTGCGGGCTGGCATTGTTTTCACCATAAAAGATCAGAAATACTACTGTGTTGCTGCCTGAGCTACGATTTGTAATATTGCTGTATTATTTTCCTGTGGTGTTGGTGGGGAAACCTAGATTAGACTGAGGCTGGCTATCCATCAAAGCCAGGCCAACAGCAGGCATGAGGGTCGCTCCCCAGATTGGGGGAAAGAGCTGCTTCTGTGGTTAGCAACTCCACCAGTTTTGCAGGCTTCTCTCTACAGCTCTACTGACCTTCTTGCAGTCTGCAGGCCCTGCGACTTGCCATTCACTTGTACGGATGGAGGGGGAGCAAAAAAGGCACTATAGTTTATACCAGCAAAATGCAGGCATTGTGTGAAAATTACTCTGATAGGCTGCAAAACTTAGGAGCTTGCTCTTGCTCTGCAGTGCGGTTTGTGGGATCCTGTCAGCTGATTTGGCATTTTGTGGCTTTACTATAAATGGTGATAGTGATACCGTATTTTGAGTTAACACTTTTTTTTTTTTCTCCCTCTTCTGAGTGCTCTTCCATGCTTTGCCACGATGTTGCATGTTAGACTGACAGTATAAAAGCCACCTGCAGGTGCTCTGTGGGTAAGAAGAAAGGAAATCCTTTTAGATTTTGGGCATACGTTCCCACAGCTTCCTGCTGTCCTGGCCACTGATGAAACGAGGAACCAAGTGCACTGCAGGTAGCTAATAGATGAAAGCCTCAGTAGGCTCCTCTACAAGGAATGGAAACAGCTCAGTGCCTCACCCAGCTGTGGCAGGTATGATTGAAGTAATTCATTATCTGCCCTCTTTCACCTGCCCAGCCTTCCCAAAGCTCTGTTGAAAACAGAGGCGATTTAGGCCATGTCCTGGGGTGTCTGCACTTTATCAGGCAAATGGAGGGTGAAGAGCGAATACCAACCAACTGGTTGATCCTACTTCCGTTGGGTCACCCCTTTTTGTTTAGCTATCAAGCTCAAATACTACTCTTCTGTCTTTCCCGCTAGATTCACTGAAGTTTCTCAGCCTGTAAGATTTGGTCATAATCATTGTACAAATGTGTGCCTTTCTGGGACCAGTGCTCATGTCAAATGAAGCCAGAAGCCCGAGGGGCTCTGTATGCATCGGGAGTTGCCAGTCCCCTTACTTAGAGATAGCGTCTTCCCAAGGCATACCTTATTCTGGAAATTCTCTCTCTCTCTTTTTTTTGGTTCTTTTACTTTTCTCCCTGGAAATTCTGTCTGTATCAAATGTGAGGATGTTTGTTTTTTATTAGGTACTTGGTATTTTTATGACCTCTTGCAGCCTGCCTAGAAGGGGGTCACAGCTACTCTGCATTACCTTGATGAAGCTACTCTAGGCTTTGTGAATCTGGGACTCTTCTACAGCATGTGCAGAAGGTTTCACAGGCTCTAGGGGTCTTGGATTTACTGGACTTGTGCAGCTTGTTGTTACAAATCACGTGTGTGTATCTTGCCAAGGAAATTCTTTATAGAAATATAATATCTCTAGTTTCAGACTTCCCTCCTTCTATTCTGGCAGTCAACACCTGATTTGGAGGCTACAGCATCCTGTAGGCCGCTTACCTCCTCTAGCAACAGAAGCAGAGTAATTTATTAAGTGTTGCTATGTTGTGTTGGTATTTTTATGCCTTTCTCGTGACATAGGTGAGCACTCATGCAAGCACACAACATAACATAAACAGTTATGCTATCAGAGTTTCTAGATTTGACAGTACTAGATAGAAGGTTCCCATTGCACCAGGCTCATATTCCAGCTACTTAGTCTCCTGCGGGTTGTATAGGCAGTTCTTATTTCTTGTCATTCAAATAGATCTTTAAAAATGGATCTGCATTAAGACCAGAACAAGCCTCCATGGATTTTCAGCAAGGCTGTTTTTTTTTTTTTTCCCTCAGTTGCACTTTGTTGGTACCGTTGGATTTAACAGCATCCCTTCTGACTTGTGCTGAAACGCACAGGAGGAGTCTTTGCCCCACATACTTGCATCATGTTTAGTCTGTCAGAAGAACAAAGTGCATTTCCTAAAATGAAATGATTAATTGTATACCCAGGTCACAGCAGGAGTATTAGAAAGATACCTTCAATTTGCTGTCATTGTGTTGCTAAATGCACTCATATCGCTGTTTTTGAGGCTCGCAGTAAAGTCAGGTGAGTCACAGTGAACCAGACTGGACTGGCGAGCAGTTAATGAAGGCTACCCCCACTTGTGCTTTTTCCCTACAAGCAATTGTTTGAACTAGAAGCATTGTATTTCCTCTTCACTGTCTCATCGTCCTCATCCACCTGAAACTTTTCATGTTACTCATGGCAAATGAGGAGTGTCAGAGGTGGATTTCACCACATCACATGTTATTTCCCATTTGGTAAATTAGTAATACACAGACATGCCATTCTGCAGGGATCTCTCTGTCCTGGCTGCTTTTTCAGCCAGGTTGAAGGCTGGGTGGGTTTTTAAAGGATGATATTTTAAAATTGAGAACAGCTTTGGTTTATTGACCTGCTGCTCTATGAATCGAGCTGTCTGGCCTGGCATCTGGAGATAAGAGGCTGTCGAGTAATTGCTTATTATTGACTGATTGCCAGCTTGGGCTGTTTGCTTGAAGAAGAATCAATAGCAGTCAATCTTCAAAGCCGAAACTCTGAGGGAGTATGACTAGTTTCCAAATTGGGAACGACAGGTCAGGATAACTCCATATCTGATATCCCAACTTCATGTTAAGGTGTAATCCTGCAACGGAGGAGGAAACGCAGAACATGATCTTCCTGCGTCGAGGCTTTCACATCTGCCTACTTTAAAGTCTGGGGTTTTTCTTTGCAGAGATTTTCAGGGATAGATCGTGCAGTGACTCCAAACCCTCCCTCCAAGGTGTCGGAGCAGTCCTGGCACCACCGGATAGCGGTGGGAGGCGCAGGTCGCAGCGAGTGACGAGGTGATTGGAGACATCCTGCATTAAGTCCCCAAAGGCTAGAACAGGGAGGGGTGGATGAGCAGCCTGCGCTATGACACATCCAAACCAACCAGTTTGGAAGCTTTATAAATAAAACAAAGCGTCTATTTTAATGCACGGTAACAGAGATTTCCTTTCTGTGGGTGATTCTATTTAGGTGACAACAGAACAAAATATCCAGTGTCACCATACGTTTTATCATTCCTTACGGATGCGGTCGCTATGGTGAGCATTCATTTTAAGAAGCAGACATAGCTCTTATTTAACACTATCATGACATGTTGCATTTTCTTGTGGATTCACATGTAGGGTGTAAAACATACAGTTGGATTCACGGCATCAGCGGCATGTGAGACTTTAAAAAAAAAAAAAAGGTTTAGATCTTTGGAATGACTCAGGTGAAGGCTGACAACTGGATTGTGACTCTCACGTTTTTGGCTTTAGCTTACTCCTGATTTACCTCAGCACTCAGAGGACAGACCGGTCTCTTGAGTGTCCTAGACCCAAGCAGGCATTTAAAACGTGAAATAAGAGGCTTTCATGGAGGAGGGGGAGCCTTGGATTTCTATCAGCTACGAAGAGTAATTAAGCAAAGGGACTTCAAATAGAGATAGGGGAAAGGGAACGTCGCTACGGTGGTAATATGGGATGATGAAAATGGAAGAAGGGAGAAGCATCTATTTCTCAAGAATAAATATTTATCTTTAATTCTGGAGTTTTATTTTAAGCAGGAAAGCTCTGATCCAAGGTGCACCGTTTGGGGTGAGGGAAAAATACCTCAAACAGAGCAGTTTAATTATAATGCACAATGACCTCGCAGTAAATGGACAAGATTACTTGAACAGCCTTGTTTAGATATTGGATTTGTTGTCTACTAGCAAATCCTCATTTGCATGGGTCCTTAATCTGTAGAGTTAAATGTGTCTCAGGATCTGTTATCTACTGTGCTGCAGAGTTGAGAACTAGGTTTTTAAAGCTATTCCTTTCTATTTGAACACTTCTCCTCCCTGTGCCCCAGATGATCTCCCCTGCTTTTTTAAAGCAAAGATGAGCCAACAAGTGATACAAAGGAAACAAAATCTGCCCCTGAGAAGGAGCTATTTTGACTTAAGATTCAGTGGATGAACTGTCCACCAGCTTGTAGAGGAAAAAGTCAAGAACAGACGTTTTAAACGTGTCTCACAGAGAAACCACTAGCCCCCCCACTTCCTGAAAGGGCACACAAATGTGAAATCTTTTAAAGTCTTTGGAGGTAGCGAGTTGGACAGAGACCCTTTCTAGGACTTTAGAAAGGGGTTAGCACTTATTTATGGGGCTGTTTAACTTTGCGCGTAGTCCTGAAATGGCATTTCCTCGTGTCTGCAGCAGCCTTCATTTCATGAAATGGATGCAACTGCTGAAAAAGATCTCGCGTGAGCATGCTCACTGGAAGATTAATCCTTTAGAGGGAGTTGGAGAGTTAAGCTACTGTAATTTCTCTGCAGTTGGCTGCAGTAAACAACTGCTCTAAAGACAGGAGGAAAAAAATTGACGGAGGTATATGGGATTAATGTACATATCTTTTTGTGTTTCTACTTTCTGGTTGAGGGTTTGGTAAAGATTTGTTCTGAGAGAGCTGGGGAAGAGGGATCTGTATAATGATTTTATGGGTGACCTTCATGTTGCGGTTTCTTTTTTCTTGTTTTTCCTCTAGGCCAAAGTAATCCTATTTCAGTGCAAGGCCATAGCGAGGTACTGGCTTACTTGCCAGAGCTGGGCTAGAGCACCGTTCTGACTTCACGTTGACTTAAACGAACGTATGCGATGAGGCCTGCTGCATGTTGAGCTGTGTTGGCAGGAGGGAGCAGAAAGCACCTAATAATTTGTAGTTGCGATCAGAACCCAGTGGGACTCGATATATGATGCTTCTGTTGGAAAGAAAATGTGTAAAGGGATTAGCTTTGATTGTCTGCAGGATAATAGTCGTTTTTTTTTTCTTCTTCTTCTTCTTTTTTTTTTTTTTTTTGCTCCCCCCCTCCTCCCCATGCATGAGGAGCTGCAAACCTGTGTCAGATGGGGGAAGAAATCTGTGAGATATTTTGGTTTTGCTTTAAAGGCTGGGCACTTTCTGCTTGTTGAGGAGAGGCTGTCTTGTCAGCGAGGTAAGTGTTGCAGGCACGAGGATAGCGTCCACGTGCAACCGAGCTACTTCCTTTCTGACTGCTCTGGGGGCATCCTCGAAGAAGGACAAAGCTCCCTCCGTTCCTAGTGAATGAGCGGCTTTGTTATCTGCTCACCTTCAGAAAGTGTGGGTGAAGAAGGATATTGTTTACCACCCTTGACGCTTTATAACCGCTTCAGATACTTCAAGCGCAGCCGATCAAGGGCCAACCGGGGGATTCCCAGAAGTCAAACAGTGACAGCCCGGTGACTTGCCACCTTAGGCTGCTTCAGCGCAGCGTCTGCGAGCTGGGAGAGGCAGGGCTCACTAACCCCCAGCTTGCGTCTTTGCTGCTTAAAAACCGCTAACTCATCCTGCTGAGGGACGAGGAAATGGAGGTGAAGTGTCAGCGACAGTTGCCTGGCTTTGAGGGGTGGGGAATGGCACGGCGTTGCGTACCTAACTTGAGTGAATCACTCGCCTGAAGAGCAAGGGTTCATCGAGATCGCTTCTCAGCAAGTCTCCAGGACTGTAGGAGTGGGAAAAGGGCACACCCTTCCTCTCTTGAGGAGTGAATAATTATGGGAGCAACTCCTGTGCTGCTGGTGCCAATGAAAAATGGTGTGTTGCGTGGCTAGAGTGTTAGTCCTGGTGTTCCCCGTTGTTAATTTACGTCCAAGAGCAACAGGATCTACTTGCAATGTTGTGTATTAGGCAAATGGCTTCGTGTTTCCTTGGAGTGGTGCGAAGAAGGGGATAATAATGCAATAATTTTGCAAACGTCAGTGGCTCCTGCTAGAGTGATGCTGTGCTGGTTGTCGGCTTACGTGCAGTACCCAGGTGAGCGTTGGTGCTGGCGGATGAGTTCAGAAGGGCAGTTCGACTACCGACTTTGCTGAGCTAGAGATGCTGTGTATTTGAAGAAAATGTTGCCGCCCCAATGTTGTGTGGGGGCTTTTTTGTGTGTGTGGTTTTTTTTTAGCTTAATCCCTCCTTTTCCCCTCCTTTCCAGAAGCTCTGGCTAGCACAGATTGTCTGTTCTGTGGATGGTTTTAGGGAACATTGATGGGTGTGTGCGTAGGGGGAATAATTAGCTACAAAATGCAAATAGATTGTTTCTTGCTGTTCCCAAATCATTGTAATTTCTATGGGGATGGGTTAATTATATCTTCGTTTTGATGGGTGTAAGGAAAATGATAGAGATAAAGAAATATAAATCCATATAGGGAGGGACATTGTCTGCAGAATACTGTTTTGGAATTCATGAGAACAAAGACTCGTCATCTTGAAGGACTGTGGTTCTGGAAGGATTTAGCAGTGTTACATGTTTTGTGGTGTTGTGCGAGTGTTTTCTAATACGAATTTTCATCTTATGCCAGTGAAATATCTGTCACCACTACAAGGCTTTTCAGTCCGAGGAGAACCGTGTGAAATGCTGGCGAACGTACAATTGGTTGAAGGGCTGGGAAACAGTTTCTTAAAAAATAAAGGTAAAAGCAGGAAAATTAAAACATACCCTAAAACTTCTTCCTGAAGGGGATATGGCAAGAACGCTTCATTAACCAGTGGTGTGTAGGTGGGGGGCTGCCAGAGGCCCCGTGACGCCAGGTCTGTGGTCCGTACTGCTGAAATAAGGTGGTTGTAACTCTTGTCTTTGCCCTTTTGCAGTGGGTGACTTTAGGGCGCCGAGATCTTTCCCTCCCGTCCCTTATTGCAGCCTCACCAGGAAAGAGAAAAGAATTAAGTTCATCACTGAAATGCTCTGGACCAGCTTTGAACTTTTTCCTCCAGTCTCCAATACAGGCCCCCTTCTCTTGCCTGTGGGAAGGTAACCTGGGGCTGCCATGTCTGGCACCAGAACGCAGGGGGAAGGCTCAGAAAAAGGAGGAACAGGACACTGTTTCTTTAGGGCCCAGCCTGGTGGCTCAAAGTCTTCCTGCTCGCACCAGGGTCCGCAGCAGTAGCAGTAGGGCCCTGCTCCTCCGCTTGTTTTGGAGTAAAATTGGGAAAATAAGCTAAGGTGGCAGGGAACATCCCGTAGGGAGGTGTGCGGTTGTCCTGCGGGCTGTGGCCTCCTCATCAGAGCTGCACCCTGGGAAGAGCTGCAGCCACTTCCCTCTCTCCTTTTGCTGCCGAGAAGACATGCTGCTTCTCCACAGCAAGCCGGGCCTTGGAGGTGTGAGGGAAAGCTGGCCGCATCCAAATGTAATTTGTGTTTTGCCTGGTCTGACCTCAGCAGGGGCTTTCTTCGGTGCTGGCTGGGGGCACGTGGCGCAAGCTGGTGTGCTCTTGCTGCAACAGCCCCGTGCTGGAAAACTGGAAGGGAATGCAATGCGGGTGATTCCTCGATGCTTTTATGGAGATACGTAGCGAGCAAGATTTCCGGGGAGCTGAGGGACTCATTGCCTAATTCTCCTCAAGTTGCAGACTCCTATCTTCTTTAGCTTTCTGCTAAAAAATTGTGGCCTTATGACTAGATGTGGCTCTTGTTCCATCTGCATAACTTGGTTCAGTGGAGGAACTGAAACCGGGTTTGGGACTTGCTCATGTCTTTGCTGTAACAGCAGCCAAGGACTATACTCAAAACAGAAAGAGAAGAAAATGGAAGTGAATCTTACAGGTGTATCTAAGGAAACCTTGTACAGCCACAGCAGTTACATGAGGAAGAAAGTACTGTGCTTGGTAATATATTGCACCGAAGTCTCAGTCTTTAACAATCAAATAATGTCCACTTCAAAGCCTATTGTCTTTGCTTTCTCTCCCTTCTAATGACTTCAGCCAGTCTTTAGGCAATTGGTAATGACTTTAAAGCCAGACATTATGATGTAAGCCTTGTAATTATTTGTTGTGATGAATCCTCTTTCTGCTGCGAAGCCGTGTGGCTGGGTTTCTGCAAAGCACGGCATTTCTCCACATTGGTGCCTTACCGAGACTCAGTTAAGAGGAGTTTTATCTCCTGCTGTCCTGGCCGTTTCAAAATGCAGTTTATGACTGCATTTCAGCTTTCTTGAAACCTTGACCGAGCTCCTCACTTCTGCCACATTGCTTCGTTCCTTCGTGCCCTTTTCCTTCCAGTGGCCGGGCCCTGCCTCTGCCCAGCTCTCCCCCTGCTTTTCATCAGGACCCCCGGGTTGCTGCACGTCCCGTGCCAAAGCGGTGCGTGGAGTCGCCGTGTCTCCTCGGCGGCCAAAGGGAGCTGTGTGCCCTGGGGGAGCTGGCGTAGCGCTGCTTTGAGAAGGGACCGGAGCGAGCTTGAAAACAGTGGCTGGAAAGAGAGGATTCCCTACCCTCTTTTCCCCTGCGGCTTATCAAGCAGGATATGAGAAAAGAATAAGTATGGGCTCAAGGGTAGAGGGGTTTGTTTGTTTGTTTTGTTTTTACCTGGCTGTGAAATTAGAACAACTACGTTTCCTTGGTGGATGACGCTTAATGAGTTAATGAGCGTAGAGGCCGTACGTTCATGCTTCTGGATGCAAAGCGTTGCAGAAGCAACATGACACGGTTATGATTTGGAAGCTATGCTTGGAAAAGTATGGTCTATAGCGAAAGGAGAGACAGAAGAAAAAGCATGCTTTAAAGATGTTTGTCTACTTGCTGGGGGTTTTTCTTAAACAGTGAAGAAAAAGAGCAGAAATGCAGATGACAAGATTGCGGGCAGCCCTGGAAGAAGGACAGAACAGAAGGGGGAGATGGACAGGGCTGAGCCTGAAGGAGGTTGGTTTTGAAGATGGTTATTGAAAGACCGGAAGTGACATAGTGACTCCTAAAAAAAAGAGGAAACGAACCACAGGTGATTCTTCAAGTGACATGTAGTCCGTGACCTACTTGCTGTCACAATGATTTGCAGTTAAAAAAGCAAACAAAAGAAATCAGTGTTCCTGGTAGAAAAAAGCCCAGATGGTGCAAAAAGTTCCTTAGAAGTCCGCCTTCTCCAGCTGCCGCGACACCGCCGCGACTGCGGGCACCTGGACGTTCAGAGACCCTGTGAGAGAAAGCAAAGGGAATAGCTTCAAGCCATGTATTTCCCTCTGGTGTCACAGCAGTGGAGGGAGACGGGCTTGGGATCCTGAAAGCAGGCTCAGATTTATGTGCTGGTTTAAACATGTGGGCTCTTAACGCAAGAGCAGCTTGTTCTTCAAGAGTGATGCAGGGCACTACGTAATTGGCCTGTCTGGGGATACGACTCACCAGGACACGCTATGAACATTAGAAATTATTCATCCCTAACCTCCTTAATAATCCACTGCAAACTAAAAGTCTGCTTTCTCCCGCTTCTGCTCCATCAGGAGCCCCCACTAACCTGATCATTCTTAATCTCACCTTATTTTCCAGATCATCAATTTGATTTCTCAGTACTTTTACAGTCCTTAATGTTCCTGGGAATCTGTGCACCCATCAATTATCTCTGTTTCCTTTTTTAGGGTCTAGCAACCTTGAACCAAAGTTCCCATGCTATTTATATACCTCACATTGCTTGTTAGAGGAATCTTTCAGAAATAACTGTACAACTCTTACCCAAATATCCTGAAATTGTCTCAGTAGGTAATTATCTTTCTTGATAAATGAACCTGAAGGTTCCCCTTTTCTTCTTGTTCACTTCTGCTGTGTGTGTGTGGGGGGGGGGGTTGAGAGTTAAATGCCTTATCTTTAATTTAATTAACGTGTAGATATACATGTATGTCATAGTGTATCGGATACTCCTTTAACCATATTAATCATGGCGCTGGGAACGTAGTATGTAGTATCACAAACCGTCGTCAAATAATGACATTGATTAGACATTAGCTTCTCTCTCCTTTGCATTCATCAGCAAGCATTATCACTCAGCCTTCCTTTGCTTCATTTTGAAACCAGTTCTAAGACCATCTGCAGTGGCTGAAAAACAAATAAATTCATTAATCTCAGTAGACTCAGCATGGATTTACTGGGGGCAGAGGCTTGGATGGGAGGAGACCCTCCAAAGCCGTGACCTCCTGTTGTCACTGCCTGGGGCAGAGGCCGCTCTGAGTTGCGTGTCCAGCCTTCCCTGCTCAGACCAGGGCTGTGTCCGCCTGGGGTGTTACTTCAGATTTACATCTGTACAAGCTGAGATCAGGAAGTGGCCCTTGTATCTTCTTTTTCTGGTGTTCTTTCCAAGTCGCTATATAAAAAAGTGATTCTAAGAGTGTCTGAAATGAGTCTTCCTCCTGTTGATGACAGGCAGGGAGTTATTTGTGAGTTGGCAATCCAAGGTTATTTAACTCCAAAACGGCACTTGTCTTCCAAACTTCATCTAAGAAAATCTTTTCTTCGGAAATAAAAATGAAAAAAGTCCTCTGTTTTTTCATAAGTTGTGAATTGTGCTCTTGTCTAAGCTGATTATTTTATTTATTCCAATAATCCTCTCTTCCAGAATAAAGGAAAATTAATTGTCTTCCTATTTCCATAATGATTTGCCCTTCAGACAGTTGCCAGGCAAAGTGCTTAAAACCTGAAATGAAAAGATGATGAATGTTTAAAATCATTGAGCTACTGTAGGAACATGTTTGTATTTTAATAGACTAGTATTCAAGTAGTCCCAGAGAGTACTATTTGCTCGGTGCTCTATAGGATTATGGGTTTTTTTTCTTCTGCATATTAAAATGGGGTCAAGCCTGCTGTGGGAGATAGTGCAAGTCTAATGTAGGATTTTGCTAGCAATATGGACTGGCTGGAATTGAAGCCTTAATATTAGACAGCATTAATGAGGAGTATCGTCCTTGTCTTACATTGTGCTTGTTTGCCAGCAAGTTGGCTTTGCGGCATGTCAGAGCCTGGAGATGGGCAAGGATCTGTGTCCTCACAGGTGTGGTGGGACGAGGCTTTCGCTGCAAGACATTTTTAATGAGGCCTGGCTCTTGGTTACTTTTGACTTTGTCCAACTGAAAAAAAGTTGGGTGATTAATTTGGGAAAATTCTGGAGTGCTTCCTTAAAAGGATCAAAAATGAAAATGACGTAATATTCAGTGATAATCTGAGCGCTGAATTAGTGCTTTTGCGTGTGCATTGGTTGAGGAAGGGAATTTCATATTTTATCACCTAATACCTTCTTTTATCCCAGGCTTTGCATTCGTGGCCCTCTGCTAGCTAGTTATACTGGTGAAGCCAGTGTCAACCAGTGGCACAACTCTGGATTTAGGCTGCAGTCTAAGGGGAGTGGTGGATCTGCCCTTCGGTTTGCCTGGTAGTTTTATTCCTAATTCATGCTGTAACGTCCAGCGCTCTCTTACCTCTGCCATGACTCGCAGGCTGAACGAAGAGCCCTGCCACTCCCCAGCAAGCCGCAGCGCTTGGAACGAAGATCTGCTGCTAGCCCACCACAGGTACAAAGTGCCAAGGCCTGCGTTGCCCATCATATCGGTCATGAATGCTTAGTTCACGTGCCAGCTGCAGTGTTAATCTTTGAGTGCTTTTGCACAGTTTGGATTGCAACAAGCTTTGGGAAAGAGAGAAGAATTTCGAGCTGGAGATTGACTTACCTCCAATGGGTGATTCCACTGAGGGCAGGAGAAGAGAAGCGTTTATACGAAGCGTTTATACGAAGCGTTTATACGAAGCGTTTATACGAAGCGTTTATACGTAGCGTTTATACGTAGCGTTTATACGTAGCATCAGTCTGGTGTAACAAGAGTTTGACGCCCAGCCCCTCACTGTCCCTGTAAGCCCTGCATGTCAGGTTAGACTGCCAGCTTTCGGGATAGTAGAGACAGATTTCGTCCCCACCACGTTCGGGGAAAACATGCTTGCACCAGACCGAGATTTGGCCCTGACTTTCTTTCCTCGTCTCACAGCGTGACCAGAGGCATTAGGGCCAGTTCCAACTCTGCATTTCAACACAGAAGGTTAGCAAGAAACCACAAGGCAAGAAGTTCCTGGTATCTGTTGTGTATTTGCCCCTTCCCTTACTGGGAAGTTGTTCCACGGGAGCTGAATATTATCCATCACAGGAGAGAGAGGGGTATGAGTTAATTCGTTTTCATGATCTTTCCGTAGCACTTAGTCCAGCTAATAGTAATTTGTCTTACTTGGCTGCTGCAGTAATCCCATAAGGGACCCACAGGGAGAAGGCTCAGCACAAAGGACCCGTGGCCCCAGGGTATTTCCATTAGCCAAAGAGCACGTGTGATAATCCAGAATTTCGCACTGCCATCTCAAGCTGAAAAATAATGGAGATATGTTTATGCCACAGAACTTCAGGAAACTACCATATGCAGCTGAGAAGCAGCTCAGATAGTCTCCCTAAGGTCCCTTAGCGTGAGGGGAGGGAGCCCCTCTCTCCTGATTAGAGAAGGAGCTTAGGGAGCCTTAAACCAGGTATGTGAATATCCTCCTAAATTTTCAGCTGCTGTGCCTTGCATAGCACAGTCTTTTATTTTCCTTTAAACATCCTAAACCTGGCAAGGGAATTTGTTAATGAGACTCCCAATAGACTTGGGTTTTGCCAAAGATTGGTTTAGACTCGGTCTCCATACTCTTATTACGAACGAGGTCTCTCTCCTCCCCTGTTCAGAAGTCCTCAAGGGGTAGACTGCAGCATAAAACTGTCCAGTTTTGTTTAGTCTTTAGCTGATATGGATTGTCATTGCTTGCCGTCATTGCGCTTGGCTCATTGTGCATAGTATGGAATGAGTTATCCCTGCCATTGAAAACTTGCTGTGGGAAGTCATCTGCCCCTAGAAAGCTGCCATTGATTTCAATATTTTAGGCTCAGTCCCTTAAATCACAGATGGAGCTGCATTTCCGGCTGGTATAACCCCATATAGTTCATTGAAGTGGATGACGAGCACTAACTTGGGCCGGTTGTGGTCCTGATCCCTAGACAGTGTGTGCTGCATACTCATGGTCTGGAGGGGGAAGTCTGAATTTCTGGGTGGTGTGGAGTCTTGTGTGAAATTGATCCAGCCTTGCGGGCGTGTTTGCCAGAAGTGCTTCTGAACTGGCAAAAGTTGTGAAATCCATTGCAAGGAACTTGAGGGGACAGGAGCTTGACTAGACTAGGATGCATGTCGATTTGCCTATCAGCACAACAAAGAATGGAAAAAGTGGGCGTTAATGGCTAAATTTTGTAAGGCACCTTACTCATTCTCAAGACTTTTTATGTCCCATTCAGCCACCTATAGGCCTTTTTCAAACGAGAAGTGTTCTACATAGTCTCTTCCCCTGAGCTTTTGATGGTGCTTTGCAGGAGTAAGGGTGTTTGTTAGCTGGGTGCTGTTACCAGTCCTGTGAGAAAAAAACATTTTTAAGAATTACTGATTTTTGTAGTCACTGCCACTCTGCTGATAATCCTGCCCTGTTGTATCCCTTTGCCTCCTGTTCTAGTCATTTGCCGTGCAGGTCCACGAGGGAGTTTTAGTCTCTTCTGCATCTGATTCTGGTCCCTGCTTTGTGAATATACATTCAGGGTTACTGGTCAAGTCAGTTGTCTGATGCACTGCATCACTATTAGTCCGTCTTCTGTGTTTTGTGATCATTTATGTTTATTTATGATTGTGCCGAGAGGGAATGAACTGGTCCCCTACCATAGTAGTAGGGTCCGATTTTACTTTGTATACCCAGTCTGGTGGAAGAAAGGGAAGTTTATCATACTCGGATCCTCAGGAGTATTTTCTCTTGGTCTCGTGCTTAGAGTTGATGAACATTAACAGGCTTTCCTTCCTCTCCCCTTTCAGCTTGTCAAATGATTCTGTATTACTTAGGCATAGGAGATGGACTGAAGGCACTAGTAGATCCCTTATGTCATTAACGGTGCTCCTATAAAGGAGCGTGGAGTGATGTACGTATGGCTGTATAATCTGGTCTTTCATCCTTCAGAGCTCATGGGCAGGAAAATTATCCGAAGGAGGTAAACGTAGATGCAGACCAACTTGCCTGTGCTGTCTACTGAGCTCCTCTTGGTGAGCAACGCCCTCGAGAAACACCCCTGCAAGTTCTGCGTTTTGGTGGGAACAACCTGTTCCAACACTCCTTCTGGCTAAGTGGTCCAGCCCGAGTGTTTTTTTCTAGTGAGTACTTTCCTAATGAACTCCCGGCATTCCTGAGTTACGATATGTAGCTCCAAAGGCATTGCCAGGTCCCACTTGTGAACTTCAGGTGAAAGAGGAATTCGCAATGACCTTGCATCTAGTAGACTACTTTTATGTACAGAAATAGATCTTTCCCCATACTTTTGTAAGAACGGTAAAAGTGTTTGAATGTTTTATTTTGCTTTTTCCTGTTTGTGGTTTTCTTTGTCTCCCTGCACCTATATCGTCACAGTTCTGAGCCTAAGTGTTAGCTATAAAATGAGAGCCATCTGCAAGGTCTGGGATTAGGGGTGGGGAGAAAGGAGGGGTGTTGCTTGCAAAATCTGGTTAAAAACCAAAACGGCTGTGATTTTTGAGTGATATTTTGGCAGTAGCTGCTTGTCTCTGGGCGCTTTTACTTTAGGTTTGGGAACCTGCATAGGCCCTGTGGGCTGAAGTAGGCAGGGGGCCGCTGACGTCTGCATGGCCTTCACTAGCTTATTGCAGTAGGCCTGGCTTATATCTGGAAGGCTCACTTTTCAGCACTGCGAATTCCTTTCTTTCCCCACTGAGCTATTATCTGAAAATTCACTGATAGACATTTGTTATTGATTCTTTTTTGGGAGACAGAGCTGGAGTAATATATGGATATATTTGTGGATGGGGGTGTGTGTGTGTGTGTGTGTCTGTGTTTTTACATGTCAGATGACTGAACAAACTTCCCTTTCCTTTTACTGAGCCTCTGCTGCGTTTGGAAGTAGGTGAAAATGTTGAAATGGCCGAGACCATGGCTGCTGGGCCTTTTTTGAGGTTTCTCCGGCTCAGAAAAAATAGGGAATCTAGGGTCTAGACAGGGGAGGAAAACAAAAAATTTGCCCCCAAACCAAAATCTTTATCAGGTTTCAAACATCCCTTCTACCCCCGCTTCCAAATGTGCTTTTTTAAAGAATTACAAATGCTTGTTGGCATAGAAACTACAGGATCTGATTGAAGCATGCAAATGTAAAAGGAGCCATTCTGCATGAGCAACATGGCCTGAGCCTGGGCAAAAGCTGGCTGCAGTCCTTTACGAGGCAAAGAAAATGGTCCAGATGTTGCTAGAATTCTAATGGCACTAAATATTTGGGTTTTTTAATTTGCACTTAAATCCAAAAAGGCCTGAAATGTAGGGAATGCAGATACATTACCAGTGGGCTTTCATTTCCTCTGAAAGAATCTGTAGTCCAAAAATATTGCTAAAATCTGTTTGGCTCTGAAGAGTGCCAAATCCTCATTAAAACATGTGGATATTTCTGTGGTTTAATCTGTTAGAAATGCATTCAGGATCCAGTTATGTTAAATTAAGCAACAATATTGGCCTGGATGTTGTTTGAAATATTAAATGTGGCAGTCGGAACACCAAGCGAAATGTTTGCACATTTTAATTGCTCGAAGAGTAATTTTTTTTTTTTTTTTAATTTTAGCCCACAAAATGATGGGGAGCGGCGAAAACCCTCCGCGCTCTCCTGGAGCCCGCGCGGAAACGCTCGCTCGCTCCCTCTCCGCTCCCGCGCCGCGCTGCCAGGCCCCTGCGCCCCTTGAGCGCGCTCCTCGCCGCCCGCCCCGGCGCCCGGCTCGAGGACGCGCCGCCGTAGCCCTCGCAAATCCTCCCTGGGAGTCTTAAAAGCCAGCCCGAACGGGGCTACGCAGCACGGCCGGCTCCCCGTAAGAGGTTCTGTAGTCCGCTGGGGTTTCCTAAGGGTTGCCTCGGACGAAACGCTTCTCCAGCTACGCGGCTTGGCAGCACGTATGGGTGGGTTGTCTCCGGGCTGGTTTATCTGCCGCGCCGACGGCTCCGGCGGCGTGGGCCCTCGGCGCTCCCCGCGGGGGCAGCGGGAGGAGCCGCGGCGAGGGCGCTGGCTGCGCGCCGCTGCTCTCGGGAAGCTGCTCTCCCTTCAGAGCCGGTAAGGCCCCGGGGTGGCAAAGGCGCTTAAGTCTTTCTGCGCGTATGTTTATTCTTCACCCCCGTTACCCGCCGTGTGGCCAGACAGCTCCTTCCGGCGCTGGAAGCGCGGCAGCGCCGGGGAAGGGCTTCGCCGCTCTGAGCGTCGACGCGGGTAGGCGAAGAGAGCCGTGAGGTGCAGCCCGCGATCCGCGGTGCCCCGGGACCCGTTCGTAACGTAGAGTCGGTAGAAAATACTACTGCTGGGCGGGATTTGTGATGGGATTTGGGGCACACGTTTTAAAAGTTAGTCTATATTTTTTTTGTCGTCTTCATTGTTTAAGTTTAAAAATGAGGGTAGTCAGGCATAAATATTTATATATATATAAATAGTATGTGTATATTTAATAGTCTTTTGTTTTGGGGGCTTTGTATGTGTTGCAGCTTCTGTTGTATTAAAATAAGAAAATAAGCAGCTAGCTGAAAAGTAATAAATGGGATCATGTTGCCAGTACCTGTCTCTGCCTTTATAGCGTTCACGCCTCTTTGTTGTCAGACATAAAAAGGGCAGTGTAGAAGGTCGGTAGGCTCCAAATTCAACCGTGCTTTACTTTTTCTGCTAAAAAGGAAAAAAAAAAAAAAAAGAAGGTATGTACTTTTCTGTGGGATAGTTTGGATTTTTTACAAGTGAAGCTTCGGCGCAATTTCCTTTTATTATTTTAATTTGATAATCAACCACATGAGGAAAACGTGGGATTGTTAATGATTCGTGATGGAAGAAAGCAAGTAAAAATAACGTAACGGAGGTCGTCGCTGTGAACGACCTCTGCAAAAGCGAACGGGGCAGGGAGGCAGAGATCCAGGTTCGGAAGAGAAAGAAAAGTGAGCGTCGGCCCTCCTCTGGCTAGTTCTGATGACTGCGAAATGTTCTGCCCCTTGGGGTGTGAGGCTCTGCTCGCCTCTTAGGGTTAGAGCAAGGCCGGGTTCTGCGAGCGCCCATCACTGATGCTCCTTCGTCCTTGCTCTTCCTCCATGCCCCACACATCACTGGTTTGTGGGCTCTGGCCACTGAACCTTGCTGAGGTCTTAGCAGGGAAGGAGAAGATAGGACCTGGGATTTCCTGCCGTGCTGGGCAGCCCCAACGAGGTCCTGCGGAGGAGCTCCGATGGCTGGCTCCAAATGCTGATCCAGTTGTCCCTTTCTTGGCTTGGCCAGGTTTGCTGTAGAGGCTTCATAGCACAAATTGGCTTCTTCAGGCAGGCGCTTAGTTTAGTTAAGCAGGAGTACCAGTATGTTTAAAATGTGCTACTAATTTGGACCAGAGTGCCCTGAAGCTTGCAGAATCAAGGCTGCGCTACCCAGGGGAGAGGCTTGCAGACATGCTCGTCCTCTGACTATTGTGTTAGACTGTTGTGTCTGCGCAGAGACCCTCTTCCCCAGAGTAACAAGGTAAGGCTGAAGGCAGATGCCTTGCGGAGGCCTTCTTCACCTAAGTGACCTTCACTTATTTCTGAGTAAATATGAACACCAGGAGGCTTGATTTAACGGTAGAGTCCTCATTACCATGAATCTCCAGATGATGAGCTTTGTAGCGAAGAAACGGGTATCTGATATTGCTTGAGCCCTTGGCTAAAAAGCATGAAATTGCAAAACTGTAACCTTGTTGCAGGATCTAGACAATTTACTAGGTGCCCAGTGCTTCCAGTGCACTATTTTGTGTGATGGGGAGACTTCAGCTCCAAACCTTGTTTCGCCCATCAGTTTTAATTGCAAAGGGATGTTTCTCTTCATTGTTGTAGCAGGTTCATAATTTCACTGCACTAATAACTGTTTAACACTTTTTCCTGTTTAAAAACTTAATTTTTGGACAGGGACTGATATGCCTCTAAGACTGCAGGATCCTTATCCAGGCAGGAAGAAGTAGGCCAAGACTGTAGAAAAACCTTAAATAAAAGATAGAGGAACAAGAACACTCTTCCTTGTAATCCCACATGCGTGAATGCATGCCATACGTGTTTGGGGATACACGCGTTATTATTTTTCATTGGTGGAGCATGAATGGGGAAGAGTATTTAGGTATTTAGGTTTATTGTTACGTGGCAATAGGATGCCAGAAACCATTCCTGTGGAAACAGTGACTTCCTATCCATTGGGTCAGTAGAGTGTGTGTATGTTTTTTGGAGTGAATTTGGTGGGTTTTGAGACTAGAGCAGGGATCTTGGCAGAGGTTTTTTCTTTTTGGTTTGTTTCCATGTAGGCTCACTCTCTTTTGGAGGGCAGCATCTGCAAAATAAAGCAGCCAAGTCTCATTGCTGCCTACGCCTTGAAGGTGAGCAGTCGGATCTTTGTTTTAACACCTGCCCCAGGAGAATAGGAAGAAAGGATTAGGAGGAGAGAAGTGTGATGGAAAGAATAAATTAGAAATGGAGGAGAAAGAAAATACAAGTACAAGAAATACAAACAGGGGAAGAGAGTTCAAACCAGAAGAGAAAAAACAATGTGGACGATGCAGCTCTGAAACACAAGGAGTTGTGTATGCGTGCACATCAACAATTACTGGTAGAAAAAGCAGTGATCCCAAAGCAAGGCTAAAGGACAGACAGCTGAGTGTGTGTAGACAGGAAGACGGAGAACAGGTGAAGATGGCAAAACCCCGGAGAGCTTCAGAGGCAAGTGCTGATTGTTATCTCTGTAGCAGGTTGCAGAACATTTGCTTTAATTGTCCTTTATGCCAGTGATTTAAAAAGTGATTTTAAAAAAACACAGAAAACCCTGAATATTGATACAGTGATGAACTGTGTCAATGACTGTTCCCTTCTCCTCTGGAGCTCCTCAGAGGCTCTCTGATTCCCATCCTCTAAGAGAGAATAGAAAAGGCGACCATCTACCAGGCTGAGAAGTGTTCTGCTTTTGATGGTCTCCAGCAAAACCTGTGAACGGTTAAATGTAAAGAAAATGAAGCACGGCTATGCCTGGCAAACAGATGAAGAACTTGTGTGAGTCATGTTTCCCAAGGTACAGCAATAATACATCTATGTTATTATGGTTGTGTTACAATCTTACTCTGGCCACAATGCTGAAAGTGCTATGTTTGCATCAAGATAGATGACTATTTCAGCATCGCAGCCCGGTGAAGACAAAGCATAGGCTTTTTTGACGTCAATAGCTAGTTTAAGTCAATTTGGTGTTTTGTCCTGTATTTACTTTAACTGGCTGTTTTAGGATACAATTCTAGCAGAGGCAAGGTAATACCATTTCAACCTTCACGTAACCAGTCTTCAGCTAGCTGCTTTAATATAAATGCGTATCTGCTTTTGCAGTGAAGATAGATCCTCCATTTAATAACCTGTTGCATGGAGCGAAAGAAATGAAGCATACCACTGATAGACATTGCAAGTTATGAGTGGCTGCCAGAGAGCGTCACGTGGTGGACTTTGCTGCTTACCAAGAAGTTTGGCTTCCACCTCTGGAAGTGCATTAAGTATATCTGACAAAACATTTGGTGAATTTTTATAGTGAGATACAGGCTGAGTTAACCTTAATTCTCTAACAATCTTCTTGTAATGTAGCTGTGCAAATGATCCATTGGGATGTGGCTTTTATAAGCAATATGATGGCAGCACCCTTCTTTCTTCTCAAGCAGAGTGAGAGACTCCTGAAGCCGAAGCTTAATAGATGAGTGCAAGGCAGTGCTACAGGGATCAGAAATGCGATATAAGAAAGGGGTAAAATTAAAGGGAAAAGAACCCCCCCCCCCAATTACTGGGCGCAGTTGCTTTATGTGCACTTTGTGTCTGCCCTCCTGTGTTCGGATCTGAGCAGAATGTCCCATTTACCAGCATCCCTCGCTGCTAAGTCAGTTTTGCTTTTTGAACACGTGGTGTTAGCATTTCTTTACAGACTGGTGTATATGAATTACACCTTTTCAGGAATAAACAAAGGTTTTATGTACTACTTTTATTTATGAACTATGTTTCTCTTCCTTTTTGTTTTGCTTTCTGTTTGTACATAGCAGTGGATGAAGGCTCTTTTTGCATTTTTACAGTTCAAAATAAAACTTTGCGTCATGACATCCATTCACTCTCCTTGGGAATGGGTTATATTTAGATTAGTAATGTGATAGGCAGGGCTTTACGGGAGCTTATGCAATGCTTTATTCACTACAGAAAAAAAGAAGAGTGTTCGATGCTGTTTGAATTGACAGGCGTCTTGAGTTGCTTTAAGGCTGATCCTTTACACTGCTCCTTCTAAAGTTGGACCTAGAAAAAAAATATTGGTGCTCCAGGCGTGTCAGTGTATTGACCTGTAAATATTCACCCTTGCAGGTTTCACACCAACATATGAGGCATGTCAGGAAAGGGGAATATCAAAAATATTATTGTGATAATGGCAGTTCCCAAGGGATTTCCCATTATAGCCATCTGAGCTAATGTAGTTACGATGATCTGAATGGGCCTTCCCCCCCTTTCTTAAAGGGAGAGAAAAGGGGGGGAAAAAGGCCACTTAGCAATCCTTCCCGTTAGTGTGAGAATGTCCTCTACCGGCAGTCAAGGTTTAGAGGCCTTTGTGTTCATAGCAGATGCCTGCAGAGACCTTGCACCGGATTTGGCAAAGGGAAGACTGGGGACAGACATATCTGAGGAAGCTCCTGGGCTTTGATAGAGCTCCGAACTGGCTGTGAAGAGTCCTTTTTTGCGGGACCTTGCTGTGCTTCCTACAAGGGGTGTTCACTTTGAACCAATGTTTTGCGAGGGCTAGACAAGGGAACGTTTAGTTTGAAGTAGTTCCACGCGTTTCAGTAGGGACTATTATGGGGAGCGCAGGTGTCGGGAGCAAGCTCTGTAGCTGAGGCTACAAGGTGCTTTGCCGGACCGGGGTTGCGGTTGCCTTGTCAATGCTTGCTCTCTAGCAAGTGCTGAGCACACCCAGGATGCGATTAAAAAAAAAGCTAAATAATGTTATGCCAGGTGATCTCCCAGCACTTAGCTTGACTCTAACCCGTCTGGGGAAAGATGATCACGCAGCCTGCACGAGGTTTAATGAATGTGCCATGGCAACGCCGTACAAAACGCCTCCCTCCGCTGGAGATGTGTCTGGGTCGTATATTGTCTCTTGCTGACTGGAAGGGAATCCTGAACATCCTCTCGGTGGGCCATATTCTGCCCAGCCGGCTGCTCTTTCTTCACTTGCAGGGTGGAAACGATGCCTAAATTCGGTTCCCTGAACGCAGCAGGAGTAATTAATCAAAGGCACACGGGAATAAGCAGACTTTGTGAGAGGTGCCCTGGTTCTGATTTTTGAAGTCAGCGACAGGGATGCTCCAGCTACTAATAAGTTTCATGTGAAACTCCAGCGCTTTCAGCTACTAAGCAAATGCCTTGCAAAACTGCTCGAGGAAAGGAAGCTGACTTAGGCAGTCCTTGAGTTTGTTTAATTGAAGCCTGAGAGCGAGCAAGCTGCTGCTGAAGGCTGAACTCGGGCTTCCTGTAAGCCTCACGATTTTTTTTCCCTCTTGCCTGTGCTTGCTTTTTTTTCCCTCCCCCCCCCTCCCCGCTGTCACCCTTTTGTGTGGTGTTACTAAACCAGAATGGCAGCACTTCCGCCTGCTTTTTCTCTGCTGTTCACGCTGCCAGAGACAGGAAGGGAAGTTTCCCGAGGTCAGCTCTGCTTTCGGTGCGGGCTCGAATTCGGGACTTGAGCTCTGGTAGAGATCATCGCCCGGAGGAGGGCTGAGCCCCTCCATACACAGCACTGGAAGGGTGAAGCCCTGCTCTTTCCCCTCCCTTGCATAATAAAAATAGTACGCATAGTCTTTTGCAGCGTGTAACAGCCTCCCCAGTAGACTGCTTTTGCCTGCCCCTGCTGTGCTGCCAAAACAGATTTTGGCCTCTGTGGCCAAGAGAAAGCAAAGAACGACAGTGACTGTTGTGCTGGGTTGCAGACGTTTGAAAATGCTCATCTTTCCTACTTTTCTCTAGTTCAGATGTCTGAGAGCTCGTAACATTACTGCAATGTTTTGTGGTTTTCTAGTGTTTTTTTTGCTCTATTTTGACACCTTCAGTTTAAAATGTTAACAAAATTAAGTCTCCTTGTGAGGCAAGTAATCTGGTATTATGCACAGGAAAAAAAGGTGGGAGCATTTGAGGGAAGTCATTTTTTGATGGCGTGGTTTGATTTTTGATGTGAAGCTGGTGCTTGATTTTCTGGGGTGCTTGACTATTCCTGCCTTGCCCTGTAGGGTCACTCGAGGATGAAGGTTCTTAGCAGGTTTGAAAAACACTGAACTGACCACCCACAATCAGTGACTCGTGGTTTGAAATTTGTTGTTCTACAAGCTTTCCTTTGGGTCGGGATCAGAATTGAGCTCATCATTCTTAGACTCGAGGTTTTACTGCCATCCTTGCATTTGTCCTCTGTAATAAAGCAAGTCTTTGTCAGCATAGCTCGGATAGGAGGGTTTAGTTATGTGGGCATTAAAATAAATCCCTTGATGATCTTCCCAAGTTTAAATCTATGTTCAGAAATCTTCAGAAATACA
This sequence comes from Struthio camelus, assembly GCF_040807025.1. Classification (NCBI taxonomy): domain Eukaryota; kingdom Metazoa; phylum Chordata; class Aves; order Struthioniformes; family Struthionidae; genus Struthio; species Struthio camelus. Next base: position 11,471,801 of record NC_090961.1, on the reverse strand, counting down.
TGGGGCCCAAGGCGGAGGCTTTTCCTTGGATACTTGCAAGCAACGGGCTAGAGTGCCCGACAGGGTAGGGAGGGAAAGAAAGGGAAGGGAAGCAATAGTTAAATTTGTTAATAAGTAGTGTAATCTCACTAAAATTTCCGCTTTTGCTTTTGTTTCGTTACAGTATTGTCACGTAAGTGTTTGTCAGGTGTTTAATTCCTATACCTATTAAAAAAAGGTAACAGAGCTCATTGTTTTTTCTTCACATGCATTGACATGTACCTGTGCTATCCAACAGAAATCTTCTAGGAAGCAACTCCCCTGAATTTCTTGATCCTGTTGATCAAATTAGATCTGACTGAGCTTTGGTAGCCGCCTGGATTGTGTCCTGATGTCACAAATTCACCCACATGACGTTCTCCTGCTTCAAGACTTGTTGGACAATGAGCATAAAAAGCATTTCAGAGACTAGAAGTTTGCTGTTTTGGATAAACATTTCCTCTCCCCTCCAAAAAAACATTAGTTAGAGGGAATATTATGGACCAAATGCCAATAAAATTGTTGTTTATGTTGATGTGTTTCACTTATTTTATATTTTTGAATAATGAAGAGATTTCCAAGGGAGCGTGAAATGCTCAAAGTTCACTGAAGATTCAACGTTGAGATGTCTCAGGCTGGCTGTCCCAACACATTCTTTGAATGTTCGCCATTCTGACCAACCCTAGATGACCCAGTAGATCAGCAGCAGAGTATCACTTGAAATATAGGTCTCCTATATCACATTCTTCTGCTCCACGCATTTGGTGAAAGACCATTTCAGAAACTTTCAGCAGTTAACTATTCCGTGCCTCAGTTTTTCCACCTGTAAGATGGGGACATTAATATTGTTTACTATTTCCATCTCTTACTATAAATAGCTTTATAAAAATCTAAGCAAGTCATGATGTATCTAATTCTTTTTTACGTGATGATTTTTAAATGCTTTTTTCAGTATTTCAGTATATGCTCTTTTGATTTTCTTTTTTTTCTGCTCTTCTCCCAGAATTCATGGTGACTAGAGCACTGTCAAAAACTCTTAAGACTGTGACATTGGTTGGGATAAAACTAGGTAATTATTATAATTGCTTACTGGAGTGAGGATGCATAGATTTGTAGAGTGTAGGCCAGGGGATTTGTTTCAAGGACTACTTCATTGCAGCAGGAATGGGAACCCGCATTAGTCCTGTTAAATGCTGTTTATCAACGTTTGAAAAGTCAATGTCCTGAAAACAGATTCATTTTTCAAGCTGTAGGGCAAGACCATCTTGGCAGTTTTGCTTGACATTTGTAGGGATGTGTTCCTTTGTGCTTTTTGTTTACAACATGCCCTCCAGGTTCCTGCATTGGTTCTACTGTGAGCACGTCCAGGAGGACAGCAAGGTTGCTCTATCATTAAAGTGTCATTTGCAAGCTAAGAATCTCTTTGGAGTATCTGCTGTATTGAAACCCAAGGCCTAATTTTCAGCGATGCTGACGGATCCTGGATTCGCATCAGCTTTAGTGCTGGACATTGATTGTTCTAGTAATGAAAATGGGATTCTCCCGGGCACCGCAAGGCTTTGCTCTGCGTGTGGAGGAAGGATTCCGTTCTTGCTCACAGCAGCTTCTGCTGGGGCAGCCCCACTGACTGCAGCTGTTTTGCTAGTGGGTGATGCTGGTATGAACAAGAGAAGAATCAGGCCTTGCTTCCTTTGATATTAAGGTAATCTTCTCAAGCAGAGACTGCAACCCATCTTGAGTCCAAGCATATCGGGAAATTAACTCTGTGCTGAGTCAGCCTCTGGGTGAGCCTGTTTAAGGAGGCATAATTTTATTTGCTGTTCTCACGTGTGTCCATTTTACTGCCTATCTAATAGATTTTCGAAAGGTGCTGAGCACTTGTAATTCCAGGTGAAGGCTCTGGAAGGTGCAGGTACTGATTGTCTTTGCAAATTAGGCTACGGATAATTCAGCTCTGACGCTTTTTGCCCTCCCTCCTCTTTCTTGTCCGCACAGAGCGATTGTGTGTTATCACTCCAGGATTCATTGCCTTGAGGATGAGGACCTTTGATGTGAGCACGCTCTATGAGAAGAGTGATGGCTGCAAGAAAGACTGATTTTTCCACTTAAGCCCTAATGCATGCCCTTGACCAGAAAAAATTGGTCTTAAATTTGGCAAAACATATCTAAAAGAGGTTACTGCATTTTATTATGCTTGTGTTCACTCTTCAGTTTGTGTTGAAAGCAGGTGTGTTTTGAGTGGTACTAGTGTATCTTTTGGAGCTATGTGTTTGGGGGCAATACACAATTTCCCTCCTCGATTGTTCATCCACTGGAGACAGTGTACCTAGCCCAGGGTAAGCAAATGAATCCTAATTTCCTCCTCTTCTGCTTCTCCCCAAGGAAGCACTATAAATGCCATGCCTTGAGCATACATCCATTGAGGAAAAAGGGATTTTTACATACTGATGGACTGTGATTTTCCCTTAGTGCAGCAAGCCAATTGTTCATTAGTGGGATATATTAATAATTCTCTGAAGAACCTTGCTGGTCTGTGAATCAGCTTTAATTCCTTTGTATCAATAAGAGCTGCAGGTATGTCTTCGTTATATTAAAAAGAAAAGGAAAAAAAAAGAAAAAGGAAGAAAGCAATGCTTGCAAATTGGTCTTTGTTTCCAAGGAAACAAACTTGACATGCTTGAGCTGTGCTAGATGCAAACACTGCTAGATTCAGCAGACATGCCTCAGGATTATATGGTCTGAATATTATTTTTAAACTACCTCCAATTTAAAGGCAAGGGAGAGGATGAGAATAGAATTTGTCGGCAGGGTTTACCAATCTGTACTTAATGAAAGCGCTGTATGGTATCCTAGAGTTGCCTAATGTGGTGTAGAGAGAATTGCATCCTGCACTGAAAATGGATGACACTAATGAATGTCCCCATAGAATGGGCATCATGGGGCCAAATGGCTACTTGAGTATGTGAGTCCTGGTGTTTTGATGAAATACTTCAGGAGAAATAAAGGTCTGAGGGGAGATAAGCATACGCTCTTTATAGCAAATTATCATGCTTTATCCTGGGTCACTTTACCAAATGTTTTGTGCTCTAAAAATATTTTAGCAAAATACAACCTGCTCGTGCTGGGCTTGAAAGGCTGCCTTCCGTTCAGAAGTCAAACGTGAATGTCAGCGCTTTACTATCCCAAATAATTTGCTAAAAAGCTCTAGCTTTTGATGTTCAGTGCTGGAATGAATTTAACGGGGAAGAGATGAGAGAACAAAATTATGAGTTGTTTGCATAGTGTTTCTGATGTCAATGTGCTGTAGACTGATGAAAATTATAAATTTAACTTGGCTTATTGCATTTTATGGAAAGTCTCTTAGTTTTTTCCTGATTACCTGGGAAGCTTAGTTGAGGAAAAAATTCATTTTCAGGGCTCATCTGTCACCCTGTTTCTTTCTGAAGTGCTCTGTTTATAAAATATTTGACTTTTTAATCTTCCCTTGAAGAATCAAAACTTCAGCATTGAAGCAGACGCTATACATGTTATGAAAAAAATATTAGGCATGGAATGCACAGGAAACAAGTATCGGTCAACATAGTGCACAGACAATTCACGGATTTGAACATCCAGAGTTTGGTTTGGCTTGTGCCCAACATGAGGAGCAGGGTATAAATTAAAACTTTGTTGGGTTTAATAGTCCATTTTGTGCCCGGGCCTGCAAAGCTTTACTTCTGTTACAACTCATCCTTGACTTCTGCGACTAGTTCTGTGAACTGGCAGGGATCAGCCTGTAAGCAAGGGATCCCTACAGAAATAATATTTTGAAGGAACAGTCAAGTCCCACATGAAGAGTAACTCGCAACATGCATATTTGTAATCCTCCGGCAGTGAAAATGCCCAGTGGACTTCAGCATTGTGTGCCTTTGCTTATTTGGTCATTTGGAAAACTGGAGAGAAAAAAAATCCTCCACCTACTCTGCTCTGAAGCACACTTACTGTATTAAAGAGAAAAAAAAAAAAAGTCCTGATAGAATAATCTCAGGGCTGACGACATAAAAAACAAACCTCTTAAAATTCAGATTCTGAGGAGAACATAACATGAAATGTGTTGTACTTTAGTCTTCTCTTTTCCCCCCCCTTTCATCGTGCTTTTAACTCTCTTGCAAATTGAGTCAAAATAATATTTCAGGTTGCACAGGACAAATTGGTGAATTGGTGTAGGTTTAGCTTTAAGATGGATGGGAAGCACTATTTGCATTGTGAACTAAAAGCATCAGTTGAAGCCTGCTGGGGGGGGGGGGAAGAAATTAATGGTGTTCCATGAAAATCTTGTGATTTGTGAAAGGCCTAGAGTGAAAAATGTGCTGGTTTGAGCGTCACTGTGAAACGTTACTTTTTGCACAAGGCTTGCCTGAGACAGTATTTTCCTTGCTTTTGTTCTAAAATGCTATGCTTGCTGACTAAAAATGCCTGCGCTCCACACACACGGGGAGATTCACCTTGTTGACAGGGGATGGAAACAGTAAGGTTGGCTGGATCATGATGAATCCTGCACCTTTTTTTCTTCTTCTTCTTCTTCTTCTTCTTCTTTTTTTTTTTTTGCTAATGACACTTCCTTATGCTTACATTTCATTAAAGCTCTGAAATGGCTGAAGATCAGCCCTTACTGAGCATGCTCCAGGGTTGAAGCTGCACCCATAGAGTGAGATGGATTTGTGGCTGAAGGAGTTATAGGCCTGAAGTCAGGATCTGGAAGGAAACAGCAGCTCTCCTCAGACAGGACCAGAGGTAGGGGAATTCTGGAAATTTCATTCACATGCCATAGGGTTTCCGTAGGGAATCGGACTCGGGAATAAGGAGACCGGATGAAGTGGTTCTTGAAGCAAACTGTTGGAATTGATTCAAAAGCAGCATAGTTAACCACTGACATGAGATGGCTTCAAACTGCTTCCTGCCGATCAGCGTGGAGGATTTTAAAATACTGACCTTTGCTGACTTGCAAACCTATATAAAGAAAGGACCTGTCTAATGTTAGGGTTATGACATAAAGCAACAACAGGCTCAGGGGTAGGGCTGGCAGCGAAGGCTGTGGGGACTGGCTTGATTGTGCCTTCATATTGGAAAGGCATGTGATCATGTCACCGTCGTGGGCAGCGTAACTCTGTCGCTAATTATTATTAATTTGAACGCGTAGAGGGCACGGACCTGCTTTGCAGTTTGAAGCCAGATCTGTCTGTGATTGTGGGAGGGCAAAAGAATTTCAAACCGACTCCCTCTTTCGGGCTTATTTTGCATTCCAAGGATTACAAACAAAGCAAACCTTGCCAAATCAGGTCCTCCAAATTTGCGAGGAAAGGAGGGAATCTACATGTTTGTTCCTTTTGATGGGCTATTTTTATGTTAGTCTCACCCGGAAGGAAGTGGGGTTTAATGTGCTGGCAAGTGGGTTTGGGGGAAAGAGCAGGAATCTGTAACTTGTGTGAGGTTGGGCTTTTGATTTTGGCGTGTAGTTGCCAGCTTTTTCCAAGGAATGTATAATCACCAGCAGGTATGTGCTGCATGAGGCGATTGACTCCACTTGTTGTACAAGCAAGCTGCATGGTAAAGTGCCAATAAAACATTTACATTGGCTGTCAATGTTTGTATTAGTGAGGTGTAGAGAAGATGTGACTTTGTGTAAAGAAGGGGGGGAGGCGTCAGCAGAAAACCTCAGCCCTTTCAGACTTAATGCCCTATGGGAAATGTGTTACTGGGTGTCCACGTTTCTATCAGTCTGGCTTTAAGTAAAGGTAAGGCAAGAGGCTTGCTGTATTTAGGGCACTGTGAAAACTGCAGCTTTGATATTATGAAGTTATTGTGTTTAGCTTATCTCTTATTAACAGAAATGTCTGTGAGTACAATCTATCTTTAGCCTGCATGCAGTAGGTAGATTGGCTCTTTAGGACAACTCTGGTTGCAGTTCAGCGTATGATTGGTTAAGAGCAAAACATAGATTTTTATTTTATTGCTCTGTCCCAGATGACTGTCTTACCTAGCTAGGTCAATCTGCATGATGAGTCAGTTTAAAACCCAAAGTAACTTGTATATTTATTGCCCAGTTCTGCATTTCTTGCATAGCCAACACGTCCATTGCGTTTTCTGAGCTGTGAGATCACAGACGAGGCAGGACCTAGTCATTACCTTCCCTGTTTGGTATGTCAGCTCTGCAGTAAGTTGGTGACCCGTTTGCTTGCTGTTGTTGCTTTTGCAGTTCCTGCAGAACGCCTGCTCCGAGTCTCAGACTCCTGGAGATGTATAACTTTACACATTTTTAATGGATGCTGGCTTGTTTATGGTTGGATAAATGCATAAAGAGAAGCATTTATGTAAAATAAACCGTATTGTAATTGTGCAACAAAAGTAAAAGGTTTTGGTTTTCTTTGGCTCAGATGCAGGCTGCATTTATAGCTTTTCAGGATTGATCCTGTTGGCTTTTCCTCCTTGCGCGATTCTGGCTTTGAAATAATTTCAGCCCCCAAGTTTTCTTGTCTGGTCTGGCTCCCTTGATGAGGAAATTTCACTTAAACAGTTTCAGATGCTGAAAACCACTCATGTGATAATTTCCTATTGTGCTTGTGTGAAAGGTGTAAGGTAGCCTTAAAGACCCACTGCCACCTTATGGCAGTTGCTGAAAAGCAGTCTCTTTAGAGACAATTCTTTATACATGCCATGCTTGCTTTATTTCTCTGCTCTTCTTAGCTTGTGATATTTGCATGAAGACGAGAGCTTTGTTTTTAGAGTTCATCTGCTCCTTCTGTTCCTTGCAGAAATTTATAATGTCAACGGAATAGCTCGTAGAGCTATCAACTGTGATATTTGATACGCGAGTTCATGATTTTGGGAGAAGTATAAAAGCATCATGAAATTTTGATTCTCTTCAAATGAAGAACTTGTTTACAGGAGGAATGTTTGTAATGGTTAAAAGAAAAATTTAGGTGTGAGGTCAAAGAACAGGGAAACGTTGGAACACGTGAGATTCGTAGGCAGAAGCTGAAATGGTCTCCAGTGTTTCGGTGAAGTGTTGCAGCAGAAGTGAGACAGCATGTAAGCAGCCATTTTTACTGCCTGCTTTCCTGGCAGAAGACTACTAAAAAGCAGTCTAAAGGCTTTGCGTGACGCGCTGAAATGCTGCCGATTCCCACCCCATCGACCATTCCAGAATAAAGCAATAAAACATTTGTGTGTGGAGCAAATTGCTAGTGTGGTTAAAGCAATAAGCTTCATCCCTGTTTTCGAAGATGGGGTATGCACGTGATGTGTTTAGTGCCCTTCTCAAGTCAGGCTGTAAGTGTATGGTAGAAGCTCTTAATATATGGTAGCTGAATGAAGGGGAGAAATGGCGTTTTTAGCTTTCCAAAATAGAAAGAGCCGTGGTTACTCTAAGTTAAAGCTGAAGGAGTTTATAATTGGGAACTGTTAGGAATACAGTATGCTCTGAATTACAGCTGTCTGTCCAATATGACTCTAAATAAAGTTCTAGGATTGCCCTGTAAATGAAATACTCAACATGCATTCTTATCAAAACATGGCAACATCTTCCAGAGAGCTTACATCTCAACATCTGTCACAACAGCATCAGTTTTTTTGGTTTTGGGGTTTGTGTGTGTGTGTGTGTGTGTGTGTGTATGTGTGTATGTGTGTATTTGTGATGTACTCAACACAGTGTCCCCGGGAACATTTTATGTTTCCTATTCACTAAAAGCAGTTTTAAGCTTTGCTGAGGAAACGGGGGGAGGGAGGGAAGTGGCTTGAAAACTTTGGAGAGAAAAAAGGAGGTTTCAAAAGGTGAAGAAAGCTGTAATTCCAGAAGCGCGCGTCCATGACTGACCGCTCCTTCAGAACTGTTACCTGAGCCTGTGAGGGGCGAAGCGGACGTTTCGGCTCGCCCTCTCTCGGAGGAGGAGGCGGAGGACGCTCAGAGTATCCCAGGACTGGGTGTTCGGCTTAGGATGCGTTCAGAGTCATCTTTGAGAAGGGAAGGAGGCGTTCTGAGAGCCTGCAGCCGAGCTGAGGAGTAGCTCTTAGCGATGGCAAAGCGAACCGGCTTTCCGGCAGAAGCGCTCGTGTTTGTGCTGGAAGCCGCTTTACCTGCGACGGCCCGGCCTGGCCTGTCGTGCTGTTGTGAGCGCTTCAGAGGAGCCTTGACAGGGAGCCTCGGCTTGGCGCGACTGTACGGGCTGAAGCGAGAGCTTGACGGAAATCAGAGAAAAGTCCTGTATTTTGGAGAGCTAAATACTGTTCTTCCTATAGAAGACAGATCTCCCCTTCCCTCCCACTTTGCCTCTCTGTGAGGAGGGAGCTGTGAAAATGACATGTGTAATGGTGTAATTAAGCAAAAGCCCTTAGGAGCCCCGTGTCCTTTGTGAAGGAAGGTTGTTGTTCTGCTGTCTTCCTCTTTAAATAAAAAGTGAGATTTTTAAAAGGCTGTTCAAGCCTCGAATCATGGAACTGAGGCCAGAGAGCCCAGAGCTTAAAATTATCCTGTAGTTTTATGGGCCCCGGTAGAACACTTTTTTTTTTTTAAAAAAAAAAAAAAAAGGCGACTGCCAGACAGTCCGCAGCAGAGACGATTCGATGGTGAGATTGCTAGAGAGTTAAATAAAACCTTCATGAGGTAGAGGCCCGTTGTAATTTTACTCAACTGCGAAGGAAAGAAAATCCACCTCAGCCATTTTGGAGAAGGATTTCACTTTCCCGGAGCGGGGAATCAGTTCAGCTTGGTGCTGTGTAGGTGAAGTCCCAGAGCAGTTAGATCGTTCAACCCTCCTAATCCCTCCGCTTGCGGCTTCGCGCTGCCGGTGCACGTGCGGGAGGCAGGGGCAGAAGAGGGAGGGCTCCTTCTCGCGTCCTGCGCCCCTGCCCCCGCAGTGCCCGGCCTCCACAAAATGGCTGCAGGGCGGCGAGGAAATGGCGGCCCTGGCACAGCCTCCCTGGGCCCTGGGTGGCAGAGGGAGCCCAGCAGTGCGGGCTGCCCCGTGCTGGGCCTGGAGGAGGCCCAGTGGGGAGGTGGGAGCTGGTGAGGCCGGCCTCGGGCGCGGGGTGGTGGTGGTGGGGGGGGGCCTTGGCCACCCCAGGCACGTGGTGGGGCCGCTTCAGGACACGGCCGCTGAGTGGCGGCGCGATGCCGTGGGCAGCATGTGTAATGCTGCAGAGGCTGTCTGGAAGCTTCTGTTTCTTTTTGGATGCCATAAATTTAAGAGCTCGGCTGTTTTTCCTCAGTAATAGCACACAAGCAGCCTCCGCTCCTCCAGAGCGTCGCTGTGCGGAGCTCCTGTAGGGCGCTGATCAATCGCTTTGCTCGAGTTGATTGTGGAGGCATCCACGATATCCTGCCTTTTTTTTTTTTCTTTTTAACCAGTGTTTAGTGCTTTCCAAGATGAAAAACGTCTCTAGCAGCTTCTGCTCGCAGTGTATTTTCACCCTCACCAGTAAAAGCATTTTTCCAGGGTTGACATGCTGCATTTATGAGTGAACCCCGTGGCGTGGGTTTGGATCATCATTATATCTCGGTCTGAAAATGGGCGTGGACCACATGAGTTCAGTGACTCAGCGTTTGTTAGTATCTTTGTTTCTGTACTTTTAGTGAAAGTTTAGTAACTTCATGCTGCCCAAGGCGGGTAACACTTCAGCTGGTTTAAAGCCCTCTTTGGTTTGAGCCACAGTGATACAGTGGATGATACAACTTCTGCCAATGTAGTCAGGTTTTGTTGTTTTCATTTTGGGCTTTTTGGCTTTGTCTTAAATGAGTTACCTCTACAACTTTTGGTGATTGATGCAAAGGCCAAAAAAAATCTCGTTATCTATATTATTACTTAGATTGACATCAAGCAAAAAAACCAGTGGGTGGCAGAGAGATCCTGGCTTTATTCTGTCACCTTGGATATTCATCCTTTATGAATTTTAGTCATGTCAATTCAGCCTTGTGTGTTTTAACTGTTTAATAGTGAAACTCCTCCAAAGCGTTTAGAGGCAAACAATGTCGTTTTAGCGGAGGCAGCCCCATGGACGGTTCTTTTGCTCTTTTAACTATTGCCACTTTGCAAACGTGCATCGACGTGGTGGTGAAATAAATACTTGGTCTGTAGGAAACGTGGCTTGTTGGCGTTTCTGGTGTGTGATAATGTGACAGCGTGGCACGCTCTTGCGGTGCTTTAGTAAAGGAGAGGAGGGGATGGGTAGAGAGAAGGCTTCATACTTGTGCTGAAGCCTTGAATTTTGAGTGCCTGCTTTCGTGCAACGTGTAAGGCAAATAAAATCATTGGGCTCCTCAAAACCTCACTATGGATTTTTCTGGGTTCCCCCCCCCCCAACGGCGCAGGCTGTTCCTTTTCCCTCCCCCTCCTCCTTCTCCTCTCGGTCCATTGTGAGGCAACACACGGAGCCAGTGTTCGTTTTAACGTTTCAGCTTCAGGAGAATTGTCTTCCCCACTCCTATTTTATGGAAAATTGTTTTTTGCTTTGGTCAAGAACAGGCGGGTGGGACTACAGCCCATTTCAGATTTCCTCTTCCTTCTTCCCTCTTCTCTTCTCCTCTGTTCTCTGCTCCCCTCCCCCTTCTCCTGGGGGAGGTTCTCCAGAGAAATATTAAACACGGAGAAACCCTCGGACTTTTGCATTGTGATAAATGTCATTTGTGCATTTGAATCCGTTCCAGCTGATCTCTGCTTACAGATGTTCCTGCAAGTTGCTCAGGCAGTTTTACTGGGAGCTTTAGCAGATATGAAGGTTGCCAAGAGTTTGTGCTTAATTGTCAAATTGAACAGAGACAAACTACTTTTATTTTGAAGCTAAAATTTCTTCTTTGCTCTTGCTGGCTGGGCCAGCTGTATCATATGGTTTGACATAGGCTGAGCTGAGAGCTACTGCACCTAGTAGTGTACTATCAGTTCTTTTTTTTTTTCTTTTTAATAATTGTATTTGTGATATGCTTTTAAGGTTGGTTATACCAGGTCATGTTATACTTTAAGTCCCTGAAGTGAAAAATAGCACCCCTTCAGCTCAGCATATCGGATCTCAAATTCACTTTCAGTTGGACACTGTACACTTAACCAGTTTAACCCGTATGCTTTTATCCCACTATTCAAAGGTCGGGCGCTTTATTAAGCAAAATATAATTAGTGCAGGGGTGTCCTCAAACTTCGATGCTATTGTGCAGCATCTCTCTCTTTTTCTTTCCCCTTTTCTTTTTTTTTGTAGGCAAGGGCTACTCTTGGAGGCCACTGAAACAGAACACATTATTACATGGTTTTAAAAGGCTTTTGCAGGCTACTGATCAGTTTTAGGCCTGGCACTAGGTCAGACCGTTGACAGATTATCTTTATTAACTGTGCGTTGCACCAGGAGGACCGAGTATCCCTGCGATGCCTTAGATAATAGTTGCTCCAATGGAAGCCCTTAAGCCTGCAGGTTCTCTGTGAAATGGCTGCAGCTTGGAGTGAACAGTGAAATGGTCTCCACTGGGCATGCTCACTCTGTAGAGGGAGCTTTTATCACATGAGCAGAAACTGAATCACTGTTCATGAGGATCTGGAATATGCAACTCTTTGAGTCTTCATCAAAAGAAGACCACAGATGTCTGCAGGTACAGTAACTTGTAGTGTCCATGTTCCATATGTCATAAATAGCAGATTCCCTCAGGTTGTGGCCGCAGACAGACTGTTGTCAGGTAGGAAAGGAGAAACCTCTGAGAGGAGGAAGACAGTTCAGATAATCATGGCTGGATTTTTTTATTTATTTTTTGCCCTATGCAAGAGAGAACAGCACAGCAGAAATGTGGGTATTGCATATTGATGCAGCATGCAGGGTAGTGTGCTGGGGCGTCTTTTGAAGAAGCGATTTACAGAATAACCTGGACAGGCGCAGTTGCTTTTCAGACTTTGACTTCTGATCTTTTGTGTTGCTATTAGTGTTACTTTGTTTTGCTCAATGGACTTGTATATAGTTCTGAATCTGAAATTACCTGTCTCTGGGGAAGTTTAGGCTTATTTCCACGCATTAAGTCAGTCTTTTATTTGTCTTCTGTGTTGGGGAGGGTGTGGAGGTTTGTCTGGATTTTTTATTTTTTTACCTTTTTTTTTTTTTTTTAAAGCATGAAGTCTTTTGAATATTTGGGTCTACCAGGAGCCCTCCCTGCTTCCGTTTCTTATAAGCAAGAAGAGAAAACCCTGGGGTCTTTAAACTGTTTGAAGACTTGAACTTTCAAAGGGAAGGAGAGGGCCTGTGGACACATTTCACTTGCTTGCTAGAAACAATTTTGACAGCCTTCGGTTATGTCAAGCAAGCCTACAGTTTAGTTTTTAGGGTGGAAGGAAGAGCGAGCATGATTTCATCAGGAAGAAAGGATCTTTTTGGGGGGGGTGGTGGTTTTGATTTTTTGGCCGTTTGTTTGTTTGTTTGATGGGGGCTTTATTTATTTATTTTCTAAGTAGCCTGCAATCCAAGAGAGCAGCTGATTAAAATGAAACGTCCGTGGTTGATTTCATGGCAGAAGGCCCATGTCAGCAGTTTGTTTAAAAGGTTGCCTAAAATTCATACCCCTGGCCCTGCCATGTGTTTTTTGTTTTGTTTTTTGTTTTGTTTTTTAAGTTGTTTGTGTTATATGCACACACAGCTGTGTTGCCTGCTACAGCGACCGGTCTGACTTGGAGCATACACCCTGTTCTTGACCTCCGCTGTTGTCTCTTAAGGATTGCAGGTTCCCAGAGCTGGGGGTGATCCTGGCACCCTCTGCCAGCCTGCAAAACACTGGCCCCAAACCCTGTCGCTTGCTGGGTTTGAGGAAGGCCCTTAAAACTTCCATATGTACCTACGTATTAAATTTTTAAATGACCAGTGAAATGTGAAGATAGCCTTTAAAGGGCTAGAGAGCTTACAGGACGGTCTGTGATATCTAATCTAAATATCTGTCATGTCTGCAGGAGACTATAGATACGCTAATTATTTGTCATCTAGTAAATGCATATTAAAGGCAAATAACATCAAAAGAAGTCATAAGGAGATGAAGTAGTTTATTTTTTAAAAGTGAAGAGCAGAGGCCTTGAAATATTACTGGATGAGCTCCTATCCAGGAAAAAATGTGTGTGGGGTTTGCTGAAGGCTAAGCAAACAAGCAACCCCCTAAAATGCTGAGGCAACACTTAGGGGTGCTAACAAGTGCATGTACGTAATATGGTGACCATGATGAGGCTTGTGTGATAGCCTGCCTAAAACACTACATAGTCACTTATTGCTGCCTGAAATTCCTTCCGAGAGCGTTGGCAAAATGATGCTGAAACGCCTGACCTACTTTTTGGAGGGAAGAGGCAAGCGTAAGGTTTGAAATTCCATGTTGCTTTTCAGCAGGGGTTAATAGTCCTAAATGTGGGCTTTTGGGTCTTATTTTTTTTCCTTCGCGTACTAAACTGACTTTTATGTTACTTTAACTCCAGTGCTAAACAGCTTCAGCCAGCCAGTGAAAATAATTGTGAGTATTTACTAGCCCAGGCAGACGCTTTCGTCGCCTGTCCTTGGCAGTCGCGTGTGAAAAAAAGCAATGCTGTTGTACTTCCCTTCAAAAGCTATTCTTCCTCTTCCCAAGCAAACGATGGGCTAGCGAACGGCCCCTCAGAGCCGTGTACCTCGCTGTTGTGTCTTGTTCATGACAGAGGGAGGTTGCTGGTGTGTGGGACATGTTTTAGGACCCCTCACGGGCTTTAAAAATCGCCCGGGCCCCCTGTTAACAGAAGCGCTGGCCATTGCAGCTCATGCTGGCTTGCAGCTAGGCATGTGAGCGGTGGTTATTGCTGCTAATGAGGCCCCCAGCTTATAAAAACAAGCCGTCTGCTGGCTCCCCGGCCTAGTAACGAGGAGGCTGGGCTGTCACGGCGCCGGATCGGGCCCGCCGCGCGAGATCCCGTTTTGCATCCGGGTGTCCGGCCGAGCGGCAGCGCTGGGGCCGTGGCTGCCTTGCAGTGTTAGTACTTTTCCTCCTTCTCCCGGCGTTTGAAAGTGTATCTCGTTACGCTGGTATGCCGCAGGAGTGCCAATGCCAGTGTGACCTCTCCCGTGTGGTGCCATCTCCTAGTGAAAAAGGATCATGTGCTTTTTTTTTTGTACAATGGCAGGGAACTATTTCATTCAGGTAAACAAGGACATTTAAGGAGCTTCGCTATCATGGCCAGCTGGTGTGGATGTTTGGGGGAGGGATGATTTGATTCCTGGTGCTTTTTTTGTTGTTGTTGCTCGTCTCTCTCTCTTTTTTTTTTTTTCCCCCTTCCTTAAAATATTCTTTCTCCTTTTCCTGTTCCTGGATCTTAGAGAGGTCAAGGAATCACTGCAGAGACTTCTGACCACCTGGACTGAGGGAATTATCTTGCCTTTCGATTCAGGCTAAAGACTTGGGGCTCTGGCAGTGTGCATTAGCTGCTCTTCAGGCTTGAAGGACCATATGCTCCTGTAGTGAAATGCACTGGCAGTTATTTAGAAGCAAATCTCGAATTTATAACCCTTAACTACCATTTTCAGAGGGTTTTTTGGGGGGGCTGCCGTACATTTAAAGGCTTTAGAAATCGACCCCTCTTCGCAGAGGAGAACCTGGAAGTCGTAATGTGATCTCTGCCCTTGTGTCCTGTTTCCTTCATTCGTTTACAGATTCATTCTTCCCCTCACTCCTCCCCTCCCCTTTCCCTACTTGAACTTCTTGGTCTGGCACATTGGGGCTGTTCTGTGAAGTACAAAATGTTTCGATTTGCTGTATGATGGCTGCATTGAGTTGGTTGTGACAGGGGGCAGAATAGGAAGACAGTCAGTGTAAGTACGGCGTGCCAGGATTTACAGGAGTCAGTAAAGCAACAGGAGTGAAGCTCGCACGTTGTATAAGCAAATTGGAATGTGTTAAAAAAAAAAAAAAAGAATATTAGGGAAAAAAATGTAGAACAAGCTTCCCCCCCCCCAAATAAAATATTCTGGGATGCAGAATAATAGCTGTCTTCCCCCAGACCAGGTAATTTTTTTTTTTCTTCAGATTCCATCATGAGGGGGGGAAGCATGGTAGAAATGGTGGAGAAGGGCAGAGCCAGTGGGGGTTAAGAAGATCTGACATGCGAGCATGTTCCCTGTTATGCTGCCATACTGTGTCTGAGCAGGAGAATGCCTCTCGCAAAGGAAGCTTTTAACAAATTGTCCTTGTTCCAAGGATGAGGAAACCTCCAGCTCTTCTGGCATTTTCTCTCCTTCATAACTCAAAGCTGCTTTCACCTGTAAAGGATGAGAAGCACGGGAGGGGAGAGAAGTGGAAGACAGAGGGACGCGGAGCAACCTTGCAAGGCTTTGCATGGAGCTCTTGGTGTTAAATGAGGAACTTTTCCCCTCCTCCTCTCCTCATTTCCCGGTGTGCCTGCAAAAATACTCTGGTTTGCATTTAAAGGAGAAAACTGTATGTGCTGGGACTAAGCCAACTTGTTTATTCAAGGGAAAATACCATATTCCCAACCCTTTCTTTTTCAGAGGAAGGCTTGACAGAGGATGGCAGACTGGGCTGCATATTATATTTTTAGGTGACATCGAAGCACAGTGGTGATTTGAAGAAGCTGAAATCATGGCTGGCTTTTTTCATTGAAGTTTGTGACACCTTCCCTTCCCATACACCGCTCTCCCCCCCAAAAGGGTTAACTTGCTCCGGCTACATTGCGTTTTTTGAGCAGGTGGATTTTGACCTAAATCAAAAAAAAAAAAACCACCAAAAAAACCCCAAAAAACCAACCCACCACCAAACCACACACAACCCAACAACCCCACAGTGTCACAATCTGCTAGTTTCCAGACTTTGTCATTTTCTCCTCCAAATTGGATTTTTATTGCAAGCGACGAACTTGACTGCGTCCCGGTTGTAACGAGAAACTTGCTCTGAGCAGGGCTTGCGAATTAGCTGTGGCTGCAAGAGGCACTAGTGTTACAAATACCAGCTTCTATTTTACTGTCAAAAAATGGCAGGTCACTGTGTGTCTGTAAACAATGCAGTTATGAAATGGCAGTGCAAGGCCGAGCTGAGCATGCTCAGGAGCAGCCTGTAGGGGGAGGTGATCAGAGAAAGATGATCTAATTCAGTGCAATTCTTGGGATTGAAGGAAAAGACCAGGCTCCACACTAATGACAGAGCAGAAAAACACTTCTGGGACTAAGCCTGTAGGCCATGGAGGAGAGATTCTGAGGATCTCCTACCTTTAGGACTTCGGCTACTGAGCAATGCCATGTCGCTTTATCACTTTCGAGAGGAGTAAAGTCTTGGTGAGGTTTTTCTGTAGCTATTAGGGGGACAGGCCCTAGATTGCAATTTTTTTATTTTTTCCTCCTCTCCTTGTCCGCTCTTCAGCTTGCAGGCGTCGATGTGTTGCTGCTGGCCTCTCCTCTAGCAGGTTGCAGGTAACACAAAGTGTTGTGCGAAGAGGGTGCGATACCAGAGTGAGGTCTTCTACGTCCCAAGAAACCACAAGCACTCCGTTGGGCTGGGGGAGAGAGCGTATTTTGGCGCGTGTCTTTTTTTTTTTTTTTTTTTTTTTTCCTCCTCCTCATGTTCGGCCCCAACGTGGCTTTCGAAGTCGGAAACGTGCCGTGAGCCCTTTTCTCCTGGGATCGTTTGGAGGAGCAGGGGCAGGGAGAGGGAGCTGCTGGGCTGGATGTGACCGTTTGGGGGAGGGAGGAAGAGGACCTTGTAGGTCGAAGAGCGATCCCGAGGAGGACTGCACGCCAGGCTTTCCCCTTCTCACTCGTCCTCTGTGTGTCCTGGGCTGCCATAACCTGCTCGCTTTGGACGTTTCTTCATGTTCCTTTTTATTCTTGTTAAGCCTTCTTGGGGACTTGGTGTTTCTAAAATGGCTGGTTTGCTTTTGCTACAGATGATGATGGGTTACCAGGCAGAACCTTACCCTCCATTTTAGGGTTTTCTTCCCCCCCCCCCTCCCCTAGCGTTAGGAAAAGGCAGGCAGCAGCTGTGAGTAGCGTGCCAGTACTTCTTGTTAACCTCAGCCAGTGGAAGGAGGAGATGCCTTTGTCTGCTCTGGATTTACACTTGTCTGCACATACATGTTGTACTGGCTTTAACTCTACTGGGACCCAGTTAAATTGGTGCAGTGCTTCCCAGCGTGGAAGCAGTGAAAAAGTAAAGCTGCATCCATGCTGGGGGTTGTAGTCATGTAAGTAGTTTGGTAAACTGGTCTCACCTTTATAGAAACTGCATGGAGCACAGGCTCAGATAGCTGGCAGAGCCTGAAGCCTGAACACCATTAGGAACTGTGTTGTGTTAGAAAAAGTCACTGTAAGTCCTGTTATGTTTCATGCACGTGTCTGTCTGTTCCTGGCTTTTGCATGCAGGGACTTGCACCTTGTTTCTACCCTTCCCCTGCTTTGGAAGTTAATTTGTACAGCTGGAGTAGGAGAAAGTCATTGACTTAGAGAAGGAAATATTTCTGTCCTTTCAGGAGGGAAGGAAGAGTCGGGATGTAAGGAATTCAGGAAACAAAAGAAATGCAGGTCTGGTTTGGTTTGAGGACAAACTTCAGATTGCAAGGAGTGATTGTTAGGAGCTGTGGCTAAAATTCCCTATTCACATGATTGCAAGAGGCTCATAAGGAAGTGGCCTTAGCCAAAAAAAGGAGCTTTGAGAATGGTGACTGCTTTCTAGGCCAGGTACCTTGGTGGTTACGTTTCTTTCCCTCTCCAAATCAAATGATTCTGCTTCTTCTAAGGACAGACCCCTGGTCAGTGTCTCCCCTGAACAGTAATCCCAGACCTTGCACATGGGCAGCGGGACTGGAGTAGTGCAAAAATCTGTAATTAGCACTCTTCACATGCCTACCAAAAAACCACTGTCTGTCTAAAAGTGCTTTCTTAATCGTTATTTCATGTATAATTAGCTGCAACATGTTTGTCTTCTCCTTAAGCTAAAGGTTATTTTGAGAAAGTTGATCTTTCTTTTTTTTTTAGGAGAAAAAGGGAGGAAAAAATGAGAGTGAGTGAGAATCTGCTGCTGCTGGAGTTGCATCATTTATTAAGAGCTTTGCCTCTCTTTCTTGCTACAGTACATATTGCATACCTCGCCCGCCGCCTTGCACAGTAGGTGAAATACTGCTTTGTTGAAGTGCTTGCTAGAGCTTTGCCTAAGAATTGGGTCTGTTAGGAAAGCTGGTGTTTGGGTGTGTGCATGAACGGCTTGTGGGGAGAGGCGTGCTCGCAGTTTCATTTTGAGGGGTTCTGCAGCCATCGAGGGTGAACCTTCTGGCTGTAGGCTTTACAGGCCATTCAGGATCGTTCTTCTGTCAATCTTTCCTAGTCTGCAAACAGATGTGTTGATGCCGCTAGTGCCCTGAATGTTAAAGAACAGAATTTTCTACAGTGTGCAGCCGAGTTGGAGAAGGGTCAGTCCCTCCTGCTTGTTTCCTACCCCAATCCTCTTTTAGATTGACCTGTTTTAACTGAATATCTCAAATTAGAATAATGTTGCTGCAAAGTCTCGGGTTCCTAGACAGTTGATTTTTTTTTAAACCAAAAAAAAAAAAAAGGAACCTGGTGAAGGTAGACATCTTAGCACATCAAACCTCCGATCCTTTCCTTGTCTGCCTTTAAAGAACTCTGGTTCATGATGTAACTAACTGGTCTCTTGGGTTTGGTAAGCTACAATATGTTGAAGTTTTGCTATGCATGTATTGTTTTTTCCTATAAAGCCTGTTTGGACCAACTTGCTGTGAAGGGCACCCGGATGGCTAATGAAAATTGAGGAGGCTGAGAAGGTTCTTTCTGTGTTTTCCAGCTTTGCTCTTTTTGTGTGTGTGTGTGTGTTATTTTTTTAGGGGGGTGGTGGTTTTGTTGCTGTTGATTTTTGTTGTTGCTGTTTTAAAGGCACCACTGTAGTTTCTAGTTATCTGTTTTGAAATGCTGCAGACCCTGTCCTTGGACGCTCTGAACTGTCTTCCATCCCCTCCTAAGATCTAAAGTAGGAAAGGAAGCCGGATTCCTTGTAAACAGAGGTGGAGAGGAAAAATTACAACAGCGCTAGCTTCTCTCCTTGGATCCTCATGGCTTTTAAAGCCCTTTCAAAGACCTAATCAGTCTTTCTTCATATGCAGTAGTTTTTCTTTCCCTTGAAATCTAAAAATAAAAGGAGGGGGGTATAATGCTTCATTGGTTGTGGCACATAATCTTTGTGGTTGCTCTCCAGTGATTGAAGATTAATAATCAGTCTGTTGTAGGCAGTGGAATGGAGGCGGACGGCTGCAGGAAAGGGGGGAAAGAAAAAGAGGAGCGTGTGAGACTTTTATTGTGAAGCAGCCTGTGCTTGGCAGTTGGCTTTTGTTGGGACTGCTGTAAGAACAGACATTTCTCTGCTGGGAGGGTGGGTATAAGATTTCTCTGCCAATCAGGAGCCGACAGATTGGGGCATGGTGGAGTGTGAGCAAAAAGGGAAGTTTGCTTTGAATTTAAGGGGGAAAAAATGGAGGTATTGACACTGGCAACAAAGTTACTGCTAACTTGTTTGGGTGGATATTGTGTGCTGGGTGGAAATGAATGGGCAGCGCTTCTCCCGGGCCCTGGAGCGCGTGGGTGGTGGTGGTGGTGGTGGTGGTGGTGTGGAGCGTGCAGGGCTCTGCCTCTGAATCCTCTCCTCAGCCTGCAAACGGTCGCCATAGACTTGATGCATCTGGCTCGTGAGAGACCAAGAAGGGGGAGAGCCGCCTATCTGCTGGTGCTATGGGGAAGAGGCTTCGAATGCTTTCCAGCAGCTTTCTGGTGTAGCCTCCCTTTTGTTAAAAATGCTTCAGAATTCACAATTGTCTTTTTTTTTTTCTTTTTTCCCCCCTTCCGCACAGGGCTGAAGGTGCATTGTAGGGTTTTCTACCTTGACGCTGAGTTTTTGTTTGTTGCGGAGCAATGAAGGAAAGCTGTGAAAGCGCTGCTGCTGCTGCTGCTGCGGGCCGTTTGGACGTGGTTCTGAAACATGGACCACGAGAGCCTGATTGCAGCAACCTAGGTTAGCTCTGCTTTGGCACCGATGCTTTTACTCTAGCAATGAAAAAGAGGTGGTCGCCAGCCTTTCTCAGCGCTGGAAATTCTGCTTAGAAAGCTCCTGTTGCTGGCCAGGATCCTGGGCAGCTCTGTGCGCCTGTTAATTGCCAGAGATGAGGAGTGTGCTTGTTAGGCTGCCCTGGGCTCTTTGCCTTTGGGGTTCCCGCAGTGGCTTTTCGGCAGGCCGCGTCGTCTGAGCAGCAGCCACGTAGCTGTGAAGGGCAGAGCGTGAAGAGTTTGTGGAGAGGGGGTGCCACCTATAAAATAAAGAAAAAAAGTAGAAGCAGGTGAATAAAAGTGGCGTATCTGAAAACCTGAGGCTTTTGGGTCGCAGTCAGTTCAATGGCGGGCATATCGAGACCTTTATTTGTTTTAACAAAAGTTGGGGAAACAAACTGGTCCCTGTTTGATGTACTGAGGCTCTTTATTTTATGGCAATATCTGTAGCAAGGGCAGGAGTATTCGTTCTTCGTGACTAAGAACCCCTGGGTCTGCGTGCTTGAATAGATGCAGCGGGCCTGGCTGTCGTCGTGTTTGCATTAATCTTGCATCAGGATAAGCTCACAAGAAAAAATGAAGTTATCGCTGTTTACAAAAAGTCTGGGCAGAGGAGAAGTAGGTTTTTGACTGTACGTGCTTGCACCAGGGATGTATATTGTTGGCTTAGCCCAACAAAAAGGTTCATCTGTGTTCAAACTTTATGCTGCAATTTAGGATCATTTCATGATGGAAACTGTGAGCCAGCATCTGCTGGAAGTTTGTTTTGTTTTAGGCTGTCTGATCGGTTGGCTGAGCTGGGGTTTCAGATGCTTAAAATTTTTTGTGTCTGTCTTAAAATCTGAAGGTTGTGTGTTTACTGTCTGAGTTTCCTCTCGATGAGAGTCGTCCAGCTGTGGATATCTTTGGCATTTGCTTGCGTTCACCGAGGGGCAGATAGTCACCTAGATCATGCTTGTTGCTTTTTTGAGGAACAGTCCTTCAAGGTTCCCCGCGAGGCAATCTGGCACACGTTGAGGGGTTTTCCAAGAAGCTTGTACCAAGCCCTGTTCCCTGAAGTTTCCACCTTTCCGTCAGCCGTCTGTTGCTTTACAGAAAACAGCATTTAGTTGCGGTGCGGGGCATGGTGGCCCTGCAGTCATCCTGGTGGCCCACAGCTGGTAGCCCAGGCTGGTGCTGGCAGGTCTCCCCATGGCCTGGAGTGGGGGGGTCGTTGCACTGCGTAAAAAGGAAGCCCCCCCCCGCGCTGCAGGACCTACAGGCACTTAGTGCAGCTTAGTTCACATGGAAACAAAAAGTTGCACAGTGGCTGGTAATAGCAACACCAAAGATCATCTCCCCCGCTAGCTTTGGAGGCTTCAAGCGTAATTGATGTGGGGAAGGGCAGGCTGCAGATCCTTGTTTGCCGACAAAAGCTTTCAAGGCTGCTTCATATATATTTCTTATCTCTTTTGCTTGCTTTATGGGAGATGGGCCGGTTTGTTTTTTTTTTTTTTTCCTTTATCACTCACCGCGCTTTAAACCTTTTGATTTGCATGGCTGCAGGCACCATCTGCTCTCTGCGCTGGCCTACAACAGTTGGCTTGACCTAGGCTCGTTCTCCCCCTGCGCCGCACGCAGCAGGCGCTGAACCCTTCACCCGGCCTTTCCCCAACCCCAAAGGCCGACCCTGCTGCCTGCCTGATTACAAGGCAGCTTTGCAAGGCAGACGCCATGTTTACCTTTTAAACGAGCTTGCCTCCTTAAGCACAGAGCTGTGTCAAAGGAGCCCTCCTCTTGTGCGTGTGTTTGGGATTTTTAATACCTTTCTCCTTTATTTTTCTTTTTTCTTTGTGTTTTGTTCTGTTAGCTTTTTGTCTGCTCCCCGCCCCCCCCCCCCAAAAGTATGAAGCCTGCGAACCTGATACAGCAACATGATTCCAAGTGTGTGAAAGGCAGAAGAGATGAGCAGGTGTTCCCTTTTTTCAGGAAAAAGAGGGAAAAAAAATACTTTTAGGATGCAAAATAGAGCTCCTTAACTTTAATAAATGTGAAGGATGAGTTAGCTACAGCTCACCTGGGTTGATGCTTTGCATTTTGTAAATCACATTAGAGCAAACTACAAAAATATAAAAAGCGTGCTTTGGCCTGTTAATGTTGATGTATGCCATGTAGTGAGAAGTATGGTAGAGGAAAAGCCCTCCCCGTCCCCCAGGACCTAGGAGGTTTGGGGGGGAGTGAGAGTTATGTCCTTGGGATGCCTTTTATGAACGTTTTAATCCATGTCTCTACAGACGTGCTCGGTTGGATTCCCAAACTCTTTACATTCGGAAAGAATGTCTGGCTGCATCTTAACCGAAGAGATCTGAAATCTCAACTCTGTGTGCAGATCCAGGCTCCTCTGCTTCTCAGATGAGATGGGCTGTCAGAGGTGGCAAGCCTTTGAATTTTTTTATCTTTGACCTGTGCCTTGGTGGCAGTTTCCTGGCAGAGTTATTTTGCAGAATGAAGTTTGCCCATGATGTAAACAGGATTTGTCCCCAATTGTGTCTTGTTTTAAATGCAATGTGTATATGAACGTTGAGCTAAATGCTGATATTTTTTCCCTGTCCCTCCTCCCCCCCCCACCTCTAGCGAACAGTGCTGAGTAAGGGAGAGACAAGGAAAGACGCCTGCATGAAGACTGAGCTGCTGAAAGATATCACCAACAATAAAGAGGAAGGTGAGCACCTGCTTCGGTTGAGGGCCAGACCTTGCCAGTGGGGTCGGCACGTGATGCAACTGGGAACAAAATCAGGGGAATGAAGATGTGCTCTGTCCCCTGAGGATCTCAGATGTGCACTCAGTATAGGAGCGGCACTGTTCTCCTGTGTTCATGCTGAGCAGGGCTTTTCCCCCAAAGATGCAAATCTGCTTTTCAGTCCTTCCCTCTCCACCCACCTGAAGAATTACGTCTAATTTTCACTTCTGCTTTGGTGTGGCTGCAAAGGAGGCTCTAGTTACTTTGAACTTCCTTTGTATGACTGGTTTTAACTGAACTCTGATCCCCAACACATGATGACCTAGCCCTTTTCCTCCCTCTATTAAACTTGGCTTTCTGTTTTCCTGTGAGTTTCTTTGTTGCTCCACAACAGGCACCGATTGCTCCAGGGTGGCCAGTGAGGGGAGATACTGTATGCATCGTGCTGTTATGGGATGCTGCATGGTTTCCACGTTGTTTCTGCTTACTTTTACTTTGCAGGATGCAGTGCAAATGTTAATCTGAGGAAATCTTTCCTACATGGTTGTCTGTGAGTTGCATGCACACGAATCTGAGGACTTAATAAAAGCGTCGGTGAATTAGGAAAAAAAAAACCCTGCAACCTTAATCTTTTTTTTTTTTTTTTTCCTTCTCCCTCCCTTTTCTTTTCATGGCTTTGCTCTTCCTTGAGCAGTTACTTGTCGTTGCTCTGCAGGGATTGAGTGTATTTTTGTTCTGCTCTCCATAATAGAGCATTAGAAAAGCGCTGAACTGGCCATATCAAAATACCTTGTCTTGGCTAGAAACAAACTCTTGGACTTAATTCAGACCTGTGCGAGTACAACCTTACTTTTTCTTTCTCTTCTGTCCAGCATTTTGTTTTTTGAAGCTGCTCCAGTTAGAAAGTAAAGCTCCGAACCAGCAAAGTATTGAATGCTTTGTTAGATCTGGCCACAGTGCTTGCCTGTTATCTGGAAGCATACGAGCACTGCTGTTGATCCCAGTTACGTATGCGCCTCTGATCTGGCAAAACCAGAAGAGAAGTCTAAGATGCCTGTGTGAGGTCGTGTTGCTCCGAGAAGAGACTCTAGCTTTGATTATCTTACCTGGATCAGGAATGCTAACTTAGTTTATTTAGCTCTAGGTGATCTCAAGGTAAGTGTCAAGAGTCTAGTGGGGTAAAAAGCCAAAATGATGGTTGGGAGAGAGACGTTTCAGAGCCCTGTATGTCATCACTGGTTTTGACTAAAAGCAAATGTTGTGTATCAAAAGGAAGCTGAGAGTCCTCGCTGTGCAGGAACAGTCTCAAGGTGCTCAACTTATAGCCACTTCAGCTTATTTTACAGTTCTCTTACTAGTAAAAAGGTCCTAAAATCTAAACAGCATGGTTTTTCTGTTCTTGTGGTAATATTCTGATCATAGCCTTTTTTTTTTTTAATTAAAAAAAAAAACATGCCACATGCATGAAAAGGCAGTGATTTGCTTGGTTGTTGTACTGTATGCGCTGTTGTTAGTTGACGTTCATTAACCAGCTGCGATCATCATAGTAGTTTAATTAGTTAATGTCTCTAAACTCTTAAAAACAGTGTTCAGCGTTTGCATAGGAATTTACATTTTTGGGTGTTGCGTGAACATTGCATCATTGCAACAGACTCGCAAGATGGCATTTGGAAATTGTTTCTTTAAGCCCTGCTCCTGAAATCAAAGATGGAGGCAATGAGCGGAGCTGGAACGCGTGGATCGGTAAAGCACCCTTAAGTCTGAGATTTCTCTTAACGTTTCCGAGAACAGTCATTTTCTCTTCAGAGAGAAGGACGCGTGGGAATGAGAATCCATGGTACTTCTGCGTTCTGATTTAGGCAGGGCCATTGCAAAGCAGGCGGATCTTGTATTTGATGGGAGCTGTTGTCTAGAACATAAAACTAGATTTGTCCCTTTGGGAAAATTCCCCTGGCAGGCTATCTGTGAATACTGAACTCAGGCTATAAAACCCTGAGGCTTGAACTTGCAGATCCAAAGCCTGAATAAAGGTCCTGTTTGGGCTGGAAGTGTGATTTATAAAAAGCGTGAACTGTAACATTTACCCCCTTTTTACCTTCGCTTGACTCAGAAAGGCTGCTCTGCGTTTCTGAGGTCGGTATTAGATCCCCATTTGAACGATATTAGCGTGTATCACCGTGGCTCTGCTGCTGCCTCAGGGAACGGCCTTTTAGCAGTTACACGTCTACACACAAACTTGTGTTTTCTCTGTGTCCAAGATGAGATAGGAAATGGAGGAAGCCTGCAGCTCTTTGAATGAGATTTATGGGTCTGTCCCACAAGCAAGAAAGGCACAACTGGTGCTGCTGCGACTGTGTCTGGCTCCGGTACTGTTTTTGGAGGTCTTGGTGCTATTGCAGGGAAGGCAACACTTGTGAAGCGGTAGCGGCATTGCCCCAGTTTACAGCCTGACTTTTTGAGGTAACATATCCCCAATCTTGGGTGTCGTCAGTGTGCTGGCTTGTCATTTGTGACAACTCAGGAGCTGTACGCGAGCCGGTGAGGTGTCTGTGCAGTCGGGGTAAGGCAGAGAGCTGGGCTAGATATAGTTAGAGAGCAATCTGCAGGCAAGGTGTCCCTGTGTGGGAATTAGGGCTCAGTTGTTCTGTTTTTTTGAGTTTTTTACTTGTTTGTTTTGTTTTGTTTTGTTCCTTGAATGAAAGGCATTGCAGAAATGCACTGTTACTATCAGTTGACACATCCGCTCCTGGTTTCATCCTGAGAAGGTTTCATCCTGAGAAGGTTTCATCCTGACTTGTTTTTGTCAGCCATGGGGAAGTGTTCCAGTTCAGTGTTTTACGTGTGGGTAGACGTTTAGGTCCATCTTTCCCTTTGGTGACAGGGAGACGGACTAGATGAATGGAAAAAAGTTGCTCTCATGTTTTGCTGGGTCGTATTGCGTTTAGTCTGACTCAGAGAGAAACTAATTCAAAAGCGGTTTCTCACAAGAATTGCAAGTGGTCTCAGTTGTCTTCC